>NC_073647.1:44598028-44901059 GCF_029407905.1 Bubalus kerabau | reverse complement strand
GGAGAAGGAAATGGCAACCCACTCCAGTGTTCTTGCCCGGAGAATCCCAGGGACGGAGGAGCCTAGTGGGCTGCGGTCTATGGGGTTGCACAGAGTCGGACACAACTGAAGTGACTTAGCATATCATAGCATGACTTCTTACTTTTTCTCCTATTTTTCATCCATCCCATCATCAGTTACTTTTGAGTCTCCCTCCCAAATCCCTCTCTAATATATCAGCTTCTCCCTTACTTCACCATTATTACCCTAGTCTGAGCAAACATCAACTCTGGCTTAAACTATAACATTATTCCCCTAATTGGCCTTATTATCTTTACTCTCATTCCATCAAAACCATTCTCCCTTCAGGAGCTTGTGTGAAGTTTGTAAAGCGCAACTTATTACTCCTCTGCTTAACATACCTTAGGGGGTCTCCAGGGGCCTGAAGTTCCAAATCCTGGCCATGACCTGCAAAACAGTCTTATATGAGGTTGCCTAAAAAAAAAAAAAAAATACCCTAAAGCGAAGTTTGCCTCCTAAGATTTTATTTAGAATTTCAGTCCCAGGACAGGAGGAGTGAAGGAAAAAAGTAAAGTGAGGTTTAAGAAAGGAGTGAAAGCAAAGAGCAAGTGGTAAATTGTGTAGCTGGCCACAATTTCAAAAGAAATTCAGCAAGCTCTTGAGTCATATGAACAGGTGGAATGAAATGGAGCCACCTTGCCTTAACATAGTCATCCTATCCCCTGGTGCTTAGTGTTGAAGATCCAACTCGGAAGCTGTTACCTCACCTGTATTTCCAAGTTGTGTCATCTGGCCCCTCAGGCATCCCTCACTTATAGAAGTGAGACCCCATGTTCAATGAGGCACTTCCTCTGAGCCTAGAAGCTTCTAGTCAGTCCA
Source organism: Bubalus kerabau (assembly GCF_029407905.1). NCBI lineage: Eukaryota > Metazoa > Chordata > Mammalia > Artiodactyla > Bovidae > Bubalus > Bubalus kerabau. The sequence continues at coordinate 44,900,180 of NC_073647.1, read as the reverse complement.
GTTTTATCAGGCCTGGGTAGCACCATGGTAGACTCAATGGAGATATTATGGAACCTAGCCCTTATCCTGTAAGAGGGGGTGAGAAAAACTGCTGGCAGTGCTAGGTGAGAAGGCAATAGCAGTGGCAAATGGGGCTTTTCATTGAGAAAATAACCTTGGGTCTTGAAGGTCTGTGGGACTGAGTAACGCTAGGGTAGCAAATAACTTGAATCTAAAACAGAGAGCCTGACTAGACCAGCTTTATCTGGTGACATGCTTCTTGCATTCTGCACTTCAGCCATACAGAACTTCTTATAATCTCTAAAACAGCACTGTTCACATATGTATGTGCCTAGTTTGATGTAAATTTAAATCAAATTTAATTTGAAATAAAATTGAGACTTACACTTCTGGCCAGGATGATGTCTCAAGGACTGGATTTATCTTCCTGCTTGAGGAAAAAAAATACCTGAAATAACAGTTTTCAAGACACTGGACATCAACCAACAAAGGACAGACATTCCAGAGAAAACAGAAAACAAAGGTGGTGAGCCTTATGGTCGTCCCAACTTACTACCTTGAAAGAGTCCTTAAGCTGTGATGCAAGGAAGAAGCCACGGCAGAGCCTGACAATATCCCTGAGTTGAGGAGACAGAACTGAGTCTGGAAAGACAATGGCACTCAAGTTCAAATGTAGAATATTGGAGAGAAGAGATGTATAAAGAACTACAGAGATCTGCAGAGGATCCCCCTCCAGGATTCAGCTGAGTACTGATTGGCACACACACATGAGGAAACTGCTCAAGGCTGGAGAAAGCAAGAATGAGAGTGAGGAACATAGCACTCTCATAGGACTTGCTCCCATCAGTCAGCTGGACAAACTCACAAAATACCTGGCATTGGGTAGGCTACCCAGTAAAGTCTTGCTTCAAAACTGGGCAATTAGCTCAATACTGGGCAATGGCTGGGTCCTACAAAGTAAATATTAAAAATAAGAAGAAGACCCAGAAGAATAAATTCGTTTCTAATTAACTGCATCCCAGTATACAGCTCAAGAACATTTACAGGAATACAAAAATACCTAGCACCTGAGAAGGTAAAATTCAAAATATCTGGTTGCAGACAAGTATTAGCAGGCATACAAAAAGCCAGGAAAATATAAACAACAACAAAGAAATCAATCAGGTGAAACAAAGCCACAACTGATACAAGTGCAGAATTAGCAAACAAGAACATAAAAATGATGATTATAATTCTATTCTGTGGGGGGGGAAAAAAAGTGAAGTAGAGACACAGAGATATAAAAAAACACAGATCAAACCTTTACATAAGAAAACTACAGTGTATGAGATTTTTTAAATGTACCGGATGAGATTAACAGAAGATTAGATATAATGGGAAAAATATAAGGGACCTTGAAGACATAGAAACAGAAACCACCCAAAATGGCACGTTGAGGGGAAAAAGTGATTTTTTAAAAATAACAAAGCATCACTGAGCTATAAAACATCTTCCAGTGGCCTAATAAGCATATCTTTAGAATCCAGGTTACTCTATCCATGTAATTTTCTAGGCAAGAATACTGGAGTGGGTTGCCATTCCCTTCTCCAGGGTATCTTCCCGACCCGGTAATCAAACCTGGGTCTCCTGCATTGCAGGCAGATTCTTTACCATCTTAGCCACTAGGGAAGCTTGTCTCTGAAAAAGAGGAGGCAGAAAAATTCTGTGAGAAAATAGTAGCCTTTTTTTTTCTTCAAATTTAATGAAAACTATAAGCCAAAAACAAGAAACATGAAGAAAATTGCACCAAGGTACATCATAGACAAATTTTGAAAACTAATGATAATGAGAAATTCTTAAAAGGAGAAAGAAAAAGAGACATGTAATATATGGAGGAACAAAAGTAAAGATAACATAAAATCTCCTTTGAAAACATGCAAATGAGAAGACAGTAGATCAACGCTTTTAAAGCATTGAAAGAAAAATATAACTGTCAACCTAAAACTCCATATCCAGGAAAAAATAGCAGTCAAAACTGAAACGATATAAAGGCTTTTTCAGACATACAGAAGGTGAAAGAACCACCAGGAGATCCTCCCTACAAGCTGTTACAGAAAGGAAACAGAAAGAAGGAAAATGATAACAGAAATGTGACTATAAATGAAGGAGAGCACCCAAAATGGGGGGTAAATATGTATAATTCTTTTTCTTATGATTTAAAACATTTTGAAAGATAATCACAGGTTAAGCAAAAATAATAACATTGAAAGTTTCTCAGTCATGTCTGACTCTTTGCGACTCCATGGACTATACATTCCATGGAATTCTCCAGGCCAGAATACTGGAGTGGGTAGCCTTTCCCTTCTCCAGGGGATCTTCCCAACCCAGGGATCAAACCCAGGTCTCCTGCATTGCAGGCAGATTCTTTGCCAGCTGAGCCACCAGGGAAGCCCAAGAATACTGGAGTGGGTAGTCTATCCCTTCTCCAGCAGATCTTCCTGACCCAGGAATCAAACCAGGATCTCCTGCATTGCAGGCAGATTCTTTACCAACTGAGCTAACAAGGAAGCCCTAAAAATAATAAAGTACTGTGTAATTTATAATACATGTAGAAGTAAAGTGTGTCAATAATAGCAAAAAGGCTGGGAAAGAGAAAATGGAAGTATTCTTATAAGGCTCTTATACTATCTGTGAAAAAGCATGGTATTCCTTGAAGGTGGACTATGGTAAGTCAAAGATGTTTACTGAAGAAGATGTGTGCATGCGTGCTCACTCATGTCCAACTCTTTGCGATCCCATGAACTGTACCTCGCTAGGCTTCTATGTACCTGGAATTCTCCAGGCAAGAATACTGGAGTTGGTAGCCATTTCTTTCTCCAGGGTATCTTCCCAACCCAGGGATTGAATCCGCATCTCCTGCATTGGCTGGCGGATTCTTTACCACTGCACAAATCGGGGAAGCCAAAAAGATGTTTCTATAAACCCTAAAAGACCACTGAAATAACAAAAGTTATAGCTAATAAATTAAAAAGTAAATAAAATATAATCATAAAAATATATATAATTTGTTCAAAAGAGGGAAGAAAAAAAGAACAAGGGGACCAAAAAAACATAGGGGACAAATGGAAAACAAACTTCAAGATGATAGACTTAAACCTAACCATATCAATAATCCCATAAGAAGGACGGTTCAAATTGACAAAAAGCAGAGATTATCAGATTGGATAAAGAGGTATGACTGAATTTTATGCTGCCTACCAGAAAGATATTTTAAATACAAAGGCACAATGATGGAAAATGATGGAAAAGATAAATCATATTAACACTATTAAAAACAAAGCTAGAGTGGCTATCTTAATGTCAGTCAAAGTGAATTTCAGAGTAAAGAGTATTACCAGGGATAAATAAGGTCATTTAATAATGATCAGGAAGTCAATTCATCAAATGAATATCCAACTTTTTGTCGGACATGTCACTCAGTCATGTCTGACTCTTTGCAACCCCATGGACTGTAGTCCACCAGGCTCCTCTGTCCATGGGATTCACCAGGCAAGAATACTCAAGTGGCTTGCCATGCCCTCCTCCAGGGGATTTTCCTGACCCAGGGATCGAACCTGGGTGTCCTGCATTGAAGGTGGATTCTTTACCATCTGAGCCTACATAATATATAATTCATAACATTTATGTAATTCAAACCTTATCTTCAATACACAAAAAATGATGGAGTTGCAAAGAGAAAAAGACACATGAATAATTACATTCAGAAATGTTGGTATCTTTCTCACAGTAAATAGAAAACAGAAAGGATAGAGAAGAATTGAGCAACACTGTCAATCAATGTGACCTAATCGACATTTATAGCATACACACAATAGCAAAATACACATACACCAAAGATCTTGCTGTAAGATCTGGAACAAAGTAAAAAGTCCCCTTTCATCACTTCTCCTTGAGTGTACTATATATTCTAGCAAGTACAATAACTGTTATCTCAGAAAAGAAAGAGAAATAGATGCATGTAGTTTGAAAAATAAAAAAAGAAAGAAGAGAGAAATGTTGGCAGATGCTATTCTAGCTTTGAAGCAGGTAAATGGGGCTATAGCCAAGGAATGCAGGCAGCCTCTGGAAGTTAGAAAAGAAAAGGAACACAGCCCTGAGGACACCTTGATTTTAGCCCAATAAGACTGATTTTGGCTTTCTAATCTTCAGAACTGTAAGATGAATACATCTGTGTTGTTTCAAGCTACGGAGTTTGTGAGAATTTGTTACAGCAGGCATGCTGCTGCTGCTGCTAAGTCACTTCAGTCGTGTGTGACTCTGTGTGACCCCATAGACAGCAGCCCACCAGGCTCCTCTGTCCCTGGGATTCTCCAGGCAAGAATACTGGAGCGGGTTGCCATTTCCTTCTCCAACAGCAGGCATAGGAAATGAATATAGAAAGCTTTCAAGAAAAGACCAATATACAAAAATCAAATGTAGATCTATATACTATCAATAAACAAGTTGAAATAAAAAACAATAACATTTATAATAGTTTCCAGACTATAAAATACTTAGAGACATCTGACTGTCAAAACAAAATCCATAAAATATTTATACAGTGAAATTCACAAAACATTGCTGAAAAAAATGAAGAAAAAATAAATGAATAATTAGAAAAATATACTGTGTTGTTGGGTCAGAAGACTCAATATTGTTAAAATGTTCACACTCCAGATTGTTATATAAATTCAGTGCACTTCCAAATAAAAAAATCACAAAATATTTTGTAGGAATAGGAAATCTGATGTTAAAATTAACCTGGAAACACATACAACTTAGAATAGCCAAAAGAACTTTGAAAAAGAGGAACAGGGGTTGACATGGGTCCCTTGAGAAGCGAATGTTATTTACAACTGTTTGGGCCCCTACGTGGGATGTCCATCGGTGAATGAGCAATGACTGACAATGCCTGCAGCACGTCCCCTTGGGTGGTTGGTATGCCTTAGAGTGCCCAGTTCAGTTTCAATTAGCACTCTCTGTCCTATTTCTATTCCAGAGCTATGCTTGGGGGAGGGGAGGGGGCTTGTGTTAGGCACCCTTTGAAGGATAGCAGGCAAGGAGGACAGATTCCCCAAGGCTACTGTGATTTGTGCTAGGAGGCAGCAAAAATTATTGCTGTCACTACATAATATAAACTGATGAATCTGCTATGATTATTTAAAAGTAAAACTCTCTAAGAACCAGCTTTTCAAAAAAACAACATATGCCTTACTTCTCCTGAGGAAATGGCAGAAGGGTCCCCTTGGGAAGTGTCCCCCATTAACCTAGCATACTATCCAAAGGAGCAGAGAGTGGGATATATGTGTGGGAGGAGGCATGTGTTATCCTATTCTACGCTTTTAGATATATTGCCAATTTCATTTCTGCCCATGTAACTATTTCTGCACAGCTTGAAAATGGCTGGACTGATTGCCACACAATTTCAGGGAAGTTTGGAGGAGATATGACTTCAGTTATAGGCCTAGTGAAGTGAAGTGAAGTTGCTCAGTCGTGTCCAACTCTTTGTGACCCCATGGACTGTAGCCTACTACGCTCCTCCATCCATAGGATTTTCCAGGCAAGAGTACTGGAGTGGGCTGCCATTTCCTAGTAGAATGCATGAAAATCATTTTGGAATGGCCATCAGGGCAGAGCATCCAGTGATTCAAAGAGACTTTAAAAAAAGACATCAGTGAACATCCCCAAGTATGACTCCCCATCCAGTGGAAAATCCCTAGGGCGGTAATTTCTTCTTATTATAAATGATGAATCCAGCCATGGTGTGGCTCCACCTCCAGTGATAGGTGAAAGATCTGACTGATACTAGAATGGCCAAGAAGTCCATACCTAACAAACCAAGTGCCACTTACTGGTCATCTGCTATGTGCCAGCCCTGGAGAGCCCTCTGCTCCTCACCTCAGCATCATTATCCTGGCTTGAAAAATAATCCCTCTGCAAAAAGAACTCTCAAAACCTAAATTGGGTTCATCCCCAAAGAGGGCAGGTTTGAAAGGGCTGGGGTCCAGATTAGCCTGACTTCAAATCTCATTTAGATTTTCATATCTTGTTTGTGTGACTGAGCACTTGACCAGAAGCCAACCACCCCTGCCAACTGGCCTGGAACTCTCACTGGCAAGCAGAAATATCTGGCTGCTTTATCAGTCTCCCAGAGTCCAGCCCAACCTCTGGCACAGTGCAGAGTTTCATTGTTTAATGCATGAACAGTTGCAGTTTCGTCACCTGTTCCATAGAATACTGATTGCTGACAGGCCTCTTCCACAGAACACGTACGTCCTGATGTCTGTGCAGTATTAATACTGAAGAAAATATGGAAATAATACTGAAGAAAAGAAAAGAAAAATAATACCGAAGAAAAGTAATAATACTGAAAAGTAATTAGAATTTTGCACCGACTCTGCCTAATATAATGCCTTTATCAATACTGAGCACAGAATTCAGTTCAGTCACTCAGTTGTATCCGGCTATTTGAGACCCCATGAATCACAGCACACCAGGCCTCCCTGTCCATCACCAACTCCTGGAGTTTACTCAAACCCATGTCCATTGAGTCGGTGATGCCATCCAACCATCTCATCCTAATATCACCCCCTTCTCCTCCTGCCCTCAATCTTTCCCAGCATCAGGGTCTTTTCCAATGAGTCAGTTCTTCGCATCAGATGGCTGAAGTATTGGAGTTTCAGCTTCAGCATCAGTCCTTCCAATGAATATTCAGGACTGATTTCCTTTAGGATTGACTGATTTGATCTCCTCACTGTCCAAGGGACTCTCAAGAGTCTTCTCCAACACCACAGTTCAAAAGCATAAATTCTTTGGTGCTCAGCTTTCTTCACAGTCCAACTCTCGCATCCATACATGACTACTGGAAAAACCACAGAATAGTCATGTAATAAATACTTGTTACTGCACATACACTAGAAAGGCTACTAAAAACCTATTTAAAAGACTGATATTAACAGCTGTTGTCAAGAATGGGAAGCAACTGGGTTCCACATACATTGTTGATGGGAATCTAAAATGGTACAAACACTTTGGAAAACAGTTTGACAGATCCTCACAAAGTTAAATATAGAGTTGCCATATGACCTAGCAATTCCACTCCTAGGCATTTACACAAATGAAATAAAAGCTTATGTCCACACAAAGACCAGTACTCCAATGCTCATAATAGCATTATTCACATTTGCCCCAGGCCGGAAAACTCCAGTGTCCATCAACAGTTGAATGTATAAGCAAAATGTGGTAACAGGAATAAAAAGAATGAAGCGATATGCCCTATAATTTGGATGTACCTCAGAAATATGCTGCATGAAAGAATTCAGACAAAAATATAAACCACATGATTCCATTTATATGAAACTCTAGAAGAGACAAACCTTAAGCTATAGTAATAGAAACTAGATTATTGACTACACCTAGGGGTGAGGTATTGAATGGGAAGAAGCAGAGAGGAGAGGGTAAAGAATACATTTCATATTTTGAGCTGAGTTGTCATTATACATATTTATTAATATGTAGACATAATTTACATATACAGACATTCATTTAATGTTTGTTTCCTTTACTGCATGTGAACTATACCCCAATCACTTTTTTTCTAAAAAAAAATAAAAATGCCTGTTTCTCAGTGAATCTGGGGAAATGTACAATGTAACAAACCCAGTTTTATTGTTTACTATGTGTTTTCAAGTTCTTTACCTAAACGAACTCAATTCTCACAATCTTATGAGTAAGGTACTACTATTAACCCTGTATTACCTGTGCAAAAACTGAAGCTTGTGGATGTTAAGTCATCTGGCTAGAGTCACAGAGCTAAAAGGGGTCTACTGGAGATTTGAATCTAGATCTGTGCAACATCAAAGCTCTTAAGCACACACACACAATGTTTGATTTCCAAAAACTCTCTCTGGCCTATGGAGATGAATTAGTTTTAACAGGATGAGTATTCCAGAGGAGGTTTATCAGAGGGCTGAGGGCCCCAGAGGGCTTGGGGAAGTGGGATGAGACTGCCAGTCCTGACACAGCAGTACTGGGGCAAAAGTCTTGGGCTTGTTCTGACTGGTTCTAATGAACAGAACTCAGGCCAGGAGACCTGACCCTCCAGGTCAACCATTTAATACAGACTTTGGGAAGCTCCATACTCAAGAGACCTCACACAGTCTAGTTGGTGCCAGTAATTAAGACACAGGTCCGTGTTCAAATCCAGGCTTTGCTCCCTCTATCTGGGTAAAACTTTGGCAAAAGCATAGGCTTTTTTGAGGCCAGAAAATGACCTGCTGCTCTCATTTTCTGGACTATAATGTTCAAAGAGCATCTGTTTAAAACTTAGTAACTCTGCAGCAAAGCAAAGGCTGATCACTTTAGAAGAATACTGGGAGACTTTCTGGAATTGAAGCAGGTTTGACTTTGTCTTCGGGGTACACTCTCAGGAGGCTAACGGCACAGTTTTATTTGCATATGCTCACCCTGGCTGCCGCATGGAAAGTAGACTGAAAGGGGGATGGATCCTGGAGGCACGAAACAGTTCAGAGGCTGCTATTTGCTCAGGAATGTGTTAATAGGGACTAGCTTAATGGGGATGGGGAGGAAAGACAGCCTACTGCATCTGCAACGGTGAAGGTGTTTCTCTCATTGCCATGCAAAAGGCCCAGAACATCCTAACAGGTGCTAAAACATCAGACTGGGGTTCCAGGCTTCTTCCTTGCATCAGCATGCCAAGGAGTTGGCCAGAGATGATGGAGTAGGAACACAAGCAGAAGGGGCAGGCCTCTCTGCAAGGCCCTGAATTAATCACTGAGGCTTTAATCATCATTAGTGGATTCTAAATGGCTGCCAAACTGTGTACTGTTCAGGGCTAAAGCTTCCAATACAAACCTGAAGTCTCCGCAGAGCTGATCTCTCCAGCAAGGCCAGTAAACTCGGGACGCAAATGCAGGAGAGGTGGACTGACCCCAAGCAGCCTCAGACTGGGTGACATTCAGGGAAACAATACAGACCCCTAAACATTTCTGTGAATGCGGGCCTTTACAACTTACGGAGCAAGATCACATCTCACATCCTGGATGTCTGTACAAGCCCTCCTCCCAGTTAACTTCAGAGCTATGGTTCCAGGCCTTGCCTGGGTCATAGACAAGCACAAGCAGGCCTAGACCCTTCTATCTATATGGAACCCTTATTACTAGGCACATGCTGGACTCTTGGCATTCAGGAGGCTCCATCTGCCTTCTAGGAATGTCCAACCAATCAGTAAGGTCACTTTAACGCTGAAGATGCTTTTGTCCATCCTGTCCATGTCCAGGCATGACTCTTCCCTGGATTTTGTCATTACTGCTCCCTTCCTAGAGGCTTCCTTCTCTGCAGCCAGGCCAGATGAGGAGCTGATGCCCATAGGCTGAGGTCTCTTTTTCTAGATACTTCAGTTGTGCCATGTATTACATCTTTTGTCAATAATTGATGCAGACAGAAAAATGACAGAACAATTTGAAGCATAATAGTGAAACAAACACTGATCCACTGACCACCTAGAATAAGAACAAGAACATTCCCAACAGCATAGCAACCATTTAGGGGCTCCTTCCCTCACTCATCCCAGCCTCCCTTTCCATAACAGTGGCCCTGAAGGGAAATTTTGGGCTTTTCAGGACTTTGTCTTTCATTTCCCAAGTTTTGAAATATATGTTTTGTATCCCTATAGAATCTGTTGTTTACTTTTACTTGCCTACTTTCTACAAATGGTATCATACCCAATATTATACACCATATGAACAGAATAAAGGACAAAAACCACATGAGCTTCTTAGTAAACACCAGAACCATTCAGCAAAACCTCACATCCTTTCCTATTAAAAGCAAAAAGCAAACGAGGAGTATAAGGAAGCTTCCTCAACCTGAAAAAGGATTCTATGGAAAAAAAAAAACAAAAACCTCCCAGCTAATATCATACACAATAATAAAAAACTGAAAACTTTCCCCCTAAGATCAGGAACAAAATAAGGATGTTCACTCTTACCTCTTCTATTCAACATTGTACAGGAAGTTCTAGCCAGACCAATTAGAAGCAAAATGAAACAAAAGGCATTCCGATTTCAAAAGAAGAAGTAAACCTATCTCTATTCTTATATGCAAAAAATTCTAAAAACCACAAAAATACTATTTGAGCTAACAGAAAAACTGCAGAATACAAGATCAACAAGCACACAAACATTAGTTGCATTTCTGTACAATAGCAGTGACCAATGACCAATCCAAAAACAAAATTAAGAAAACAATAGCATCACACCCAAGGAAAAACTCAGAAGTAAATTTAACAAAGGAAGGATAAAACTTACTCTGAAAACTACAAAACAGGCGTATAGGTGAGGGTAGTGTAGGTAGAAATAAGTGCACAGGACTGACATAAATTTTGACTTTTTTCCACCATTTTGGGGATGATAAAACATGTATAACATAAAGTTTGTCATTTTTAACAATTTTAACTACACAATTCAGTGGCCTTAATATTTACAATACTATAAAGCAATTATCACTATTTCCAAAAATTTTTCATCACCCCAAACAGAAATTCTGTGACCATTAAACAATGTTCTGCCATTCTTACCTCATTCCAGTCTGTGGTAAACACTAATCTAATTTCTGTCTCTGTGAATCTGCTTACTGTAGGTACCTCACAGAAGTGAAATCATATAATAAGTGCCCATTTTAATCTGACTTATTCATTTAGCATAATGTTTCCAATATTTATTGTAGCATATGTGAGAAATTTCATTTATGACTGAATAATATGCTATTGTATGTATATACCACATTTTACTTATCCATTCATCTGTTAATGGATGCTTGAGTTGTCTCCATGTTATGGCTACTGTGAATAATCCTGTCATGAGCATTGGACATATACAACTGAGTTATTTTTCCTCAGTTCTTTTAGATATATACATAGGAATGGAATTTCTGGGTCATGTGGTAATTCTATCTTTAGCTTTTTGAAGAACTGCCAAAATGTTTTATACAGAAGCTACACCAAATTATATTCTCACCAGCAGAGCACAAGTGTTCCAATTTCTCCACGTTCTCACCAACATTTGTTATTCGCCTTTTTTTAAGAAAATTATAAACATCCTAGTAGTTGTGAAGTAGTATCTCACTGAGGCTCTGATTTGCATTTCCTTAATGACAAAATTTTGAACAAAATTTTGCACTTATTTCTACCTACACTACCCTCACCTATATGCCTGTTTTGTAGTTTTCAGAGTAAGTTTTATCCTTCCTTTGTTAAATTTACTTCTGAGTTTTTCCTTGGGTGTGATGCTATTGTTTTCTTAATTTTGTTTTTGGATTGGTCATTGGTCATTGCTATCGTACAGAAATGCAACTAATGTTTGTGTGCTTGTTGATCTTGTATTCTGCAGTTTTTCTGTTAGCTCAAATAGTATTTTTGTGGTTTTTAGAATTTTTTGCATATAAGAATAGAGATAGGTTTACTTCTTCTTTTGAAATCTGAATGCCTTTTGTTTCATTTTGCTTCTTTTTGTGTGCTTATTACCCTTTGTATATATACTTTGAAGAAATATTTATTCAAGTCTTTGGCTCATTTTTTGATGAGTTTTTTTTTTGTTGTTGAATTATAAGTGTACTTTATATATAATAAATATAAAACCCTTATGAGATATATGATTTACAAATATTTTCTTTCATTCTGTCCATTGTCTTTTCATTTTCATAATAATATACATTGATGCATAAAAGTTGATTTTAATTTTGATGAAGTGCAATTTATCTATTTTTGTTGTTGTTGCTTGTGTTTTTGTGTCACATCTAAGTATCCATTGCCACATCTGAGATCATGAAGATTTACCTCCATGTCTTCTTCTAAGAGTTTTATGATTTAACTCTTATATTTAAGTCACTGATCCATTTTGAGTTAATTTTTGTGCAAAGTGTGATATAGGAGTCCAACTTTATTCTTTTGCCAATGGAAAACCAGTTGCCTCTGTACCACCTGTTGAAGATGCTATTCCTTTGCCTATTAAATGAACTTGGCACCCTTGACAAAATCAACTGGCCATTGATGTGAGGCTTAATTCTGGACCTCAGTTCTTTATTTTATTTTATTTTATTTTATTTTTAAACTTTACATAATTGTATTAGTTTTGCCAAATATCAAAATGAATCCGCCACAGGTATACATGTGTTCCCCATCCTGAACCCTCCTCCCTCCTCCCTCCCCATTCCATCCCTCTGGGTCGTCCCAGTGCACCAGCCCCAAGCATCCAGTATCGTGCATCGAACCTGGACTGGCAACTCGTTTCATACATGATATTTTACATGTTTCAATGCCATTCTCCCAAATCTTCCCACCCTCTCCCTCTCTCACAGAGTCCATAAGACCGTTCTATACATCAGTGTCTCTTTTGCTGTCTCGTACACAGGGTTATTGTTACCATCTTTCTAAATTCCATATATATGCGTTAGTATACTGTATTGGTGTTTTTCTTTCTGGCTTACTTCACTCTGTATAATAGGCTCCAGTTTCATCCACCTCATTAGAACTGATGGACCTCAGTTCTATTTGTTCTTTATCTCTACCCTTATGGCAGTACCACATTATTTCATTTATTGCTGCTTTGCAGTAAGCTTTGAAATGGGGGAAGTGTAAGTCCTTCAACTTTCTTTTCTTTTTTCAAGATTATTTTGACTATTTGGGGGCACCTTGTAATTTCAAATTTGAAGTCAAGAATCCAGCTTTTCTATTTTTTGTGGGGGGGGGGGAAGCTGTTGCAATTTTGATAAACATTGTTTTGGATCTGTAAGTCACATCTCAACAATATTAAGTCTTCTTACCCATTGACACAGGATGTCTTTCTATTTTATTTTAGATTTTCTTTAATTTCTTTTGGCAATGTTTTCAGTGTACAAGTATTTCACCCCCTTGGTTAAATTATTGTAGATGCTATTTGTAATGAGATTACTTAATTAATTTCCTTTTTGAATTGTTCATCATTGGTGTATAGAACACAACTGGTTTCTGTGTGTTGAGTTTGTGCCCTACAATTTTGCTGAATTTCGTTATTAGCTCTGGTAGCGTAATTATAGATTCTTTATAATTTTCATGTCAACTGTGAACAGAAATAGTATTAGCTCTTCTTTTACAATTTGGATGCCTTTTATTTATTTTTCTTTACTCATTTCCCTGGCTACCAGTTGAAATAAATTCTAAAGAAGTAGTATTTGATAATCAAGTAGTGATGTCATGTTGACATCTGGAGTTTAGAGGAGAGATCCATTCTGGAGATCTGATTTTGGGAGCCATAAGCATATGGACCATATTATCAAGGGGTAGAGTAGAAAGAGAGAAGGAAAGAGAAGAGAAGGAGAGGCAAGGGGAGGGGAAAGGAGAGAAGTGCCTTCTGTCTAATTACTACAGCTTTGTCAACATTCAGACCCTATCAGGCCCCTTAATATCACCCTTTTCTCCTTCTCTTACTAGCTTGTAACCTTAGGTGAGTTCACTTCATTTATCTGACTCTGTTAGCTCATCTTTAAAATGGGAAATTAGTCATTTTTCCACCTTAGTTCCAAGGAATATGTTTGTTTAGCTTTCAGACAAAGACACAGTTTTTCCAGCCCCTTGGGATAGGAACAGAATGTCACCCCAGGGGGTTCCTGGTATTGCTACAATCTTGGGAGAGCATGGCTCAGCAAGATTACAAATGGAGCAAATGGATCATGAGGTTCTAATTTACTGACCTATCCTTAAAAAGCTGTGCCATTCTCCCACACACCCTAAAACCTATAATTTGAAAGACACAGACTACATCAGTCCAAATACATAGAGTAGGCACTTGAGCATTGCAAAGGGCAGCCTGTTCCAGTATAAGTGGAACACAGCATCATTTTCAGTCAGCCTCCACAAAAAGCCACAGCTGTGAAGCCAATGTGACTGCCTGAGAATGGAGCTACCATGCTGCTCTTTTCCCCCCTAAGCCATCAGGAAGTGGACCCTGGAGCCAGAAGTGGCAGGAGGTGAAATGCACTTAAGACCAGTCTGGAAGAGTATTGGGTCCAGTGAGCCACAGAGATACTAAAAGGTCACTTTGACCATTACAACAACTGAATTCCATTCCTCTTCCAGAAAATGGCCAGGAATTTCTCTCTCTAGAGAAGATACTTCAAGACAGCTTGGATTTCTCTAAACGAGCTTATACCTAGGCTCTGTCCCACATGGCTTCAACCTCTCAGGACACTCATATTAAGACAAGGTAATTCAGCCACAAGCTTCAAGTGGCAAGCGTGCTCATTGTCATCTGCTCTAGATCCCCAGAGGATCTATATTGTTGATCAAGGTGATATTAATGAAGATAATGGAACAATAGTACTTCTGCCAGTAGCTCCTACTTTAAGAAGCCTACATTCTTTCAGGCATTTTGTGAATTATATCTCAAATTTTCAATATAACCCTATGAAGGAGGTACTATTGTTATCTTCATTCTATACATAAGGACAGAATGGATCAGATTTTTCTACAGTACATAGCTAGTCATTGGCATAATTGGCCCTGCATCACCTGATTCCAAAGTCTAGGTTCCTTCCACTATTCCTCACTGCCTTCCCTCCCCCTTCTTCTGATCTGCTGGATCTTTCATCTCTCCAGGCCAAGTCCCTTCCTCCTAGCCTGTTGGTGCTATGAGACCAGAAGGAAAGAAATTAGCAATGAACGTCACCTCATTGCTGGGCATCCTGCAGTCTAAGGCCCTAGCCCAAGTGCCATGATGAGCTTCTAGATAGTGACCAGTGGCCTTGGGGACATACTTGCAGAACTTTGCAGCATCCCTTGATCTGGGCACTGGTGGCAGCTGAAACTCTGTGCCCTCTCTGGAATTCTGAGGATTTTTAAACAGAATTAAAACCCTGTCTTTCAAAGGGTAGTCTCATTAGAAGGTTAGTCAGTCAATCCTCAATCCTGATGAAAGAAAGAACCTGAAATTGAAGAAGCCACCCTATTTCTCCCTGTAACAGACTGTCTTTCAATCATTAATTGGAGAAGGAAAGATGTCAGCAGGCTGGTAGCAGTGAGGCTCCAGCACCTGGGCCATAAAATAGATCCGACCCGGATTAAAGATGCTGAGGAGCCCTGGTGGGCAGGAAGGATTTCATCTCCAGCCCATAGGGCCAGGAGGAGGCCTTTGAGATTCTGCAATTCCCCACTCCTCGGAATGCCAAAACCTCGTCCATTCTCTCCAGGGCAACATGATCCGGGTTCAATATACTTGAAGGCAGAGGCTGGATCTCCCCTCCTGTTTTAATATTACCGGTACATGTGTCCAGCCCACTTGAAAGACTGAGACGGCCTTGCCACTCACTGATAACTCATTGCAGTATCAGAATACTCAGCACCAGGCTTGGCACAAAGTGAGAGCCTCATAAATCCTCATCAGCTTGAATGCTTTGAATCAAGTTTGAGGGCTGGCACACATTCTCAGCTCCTCACAGGCCCACTGAGTTTTGGCTCAGAGGCAAAGGAAGCGTTTACTCTTCCTGAGTTGGCTACCATTTGCTGCCCTTTCACTGACTGCAGTCCCCGGCATGCAGACAAGGGGGCCACCTGCAGCCTAAGTTCTCCAGTCTGCTTTCTTGCTTGGGGGGCCTCAGACCCCACTGGCCCAGCGCTGTTCCCCCAATCCCAGCAGGAGGGCCCCCTTACAAGGATTTGGGACAGGATCCCCGGAAAAAGGCATCTACAATTTGGGAAAATGGTCTCCAGGGAGCCAGGGATTGGGCAAGTGAGGGGAAGGGAAATGATAAGGAGATACAGACTACATGGAAGACAGGAAGACTTCCATGGAAGACAGGAAGACTTCCATGGAAGACAGGAAGACTTCCATGGAAGACATGGAAGAGAAAAAGAAAGGAGGATGCTTTGAGATCTGAGGGCTATGCAAATCAAGTTCAAGGCAAAGTGCTCAGGCCCAAGATTTTTCAACTTGATTTAGCTACAGAATTCTTACTCTGTGAATGGAGTGCTCAAAATGTAGAAGAGATACAAGGAGAATGAGACAGCCAGCTCCCTGCCTGCTTGAGCTCCTTCTTCCTTCTCTTCCTCCCCCACACAACACCCCCACCCCTGGGAGCCTCTAGGACTCCAATTTAAGACTTCCTGACCCAGGTCAAGGAGACAAAACTGAGATTCAGAGAGGTGTGGAAATTTTCTCCCAGTCATCTCTAGAAGACAGAGACAAGGGACATGAGTGTGCAGCAGATTCACAGGTATAACATGCTGAATCCGGGGAGGTTCTGTCAGGGGCCTTGCTACTCACGAATGGTATTAGACCCATCATGATGAAAAAAAAAAAAAAATATATATATATATATATGTATTTGATTTACAATGTGGTGGTAGTTTCAGGTGTATAACACAGTGATTCAGCCTCCAGTCTCCTCTGTCCATGGAATTATCCAGGCAAGAGTACTGGAGTGGGTTGCCATTCCCTTCTCCAGGGGATCTTCCCAACCCAGGGATCGAACCCACATCTCCTGCATTGCAGGCAGATTCTTTACAGTCTGAGCCACCAGGGAAACTATATATATATATATATATATATATATATATAACAGTTCAGTTCAGTTCAGTTCAGTCACTCAGTCATGTCCGACTCTTTGGGACCCCATGAATCACAGCATGCCAGGCCTCCCTGTCCATCACCAACTCCCGGAGTTCACTCAGACTCACGTCCATCGAGTCAGTGATGCCATCCAGCCATCTCATCCTCTGTTGTCCCCTTCTCCTCCTGCCCCCAATCCCTCCCAGCATCAGGGTGTTTTCCAATGAGTCAACTCTTCGCATGAGGTGGACAAAGTACTGGAGTTTCAGCTTTAGCATCATTCCTTCCAAAGAACACCCAGGACTGATCTCCTTTAGAATGGACTGGTTGGATCTCCTTGCAGTCCAAGGGACTCTCAAGAGTCTTCTCCAATACCACAGTTCAAAAGCATCAATTCTTCGGCACTCAGCTTTCTTCACAGTCCAACCCTCACATCCGTACGTGACTACTGGAAAAACCATAGTGTTGACTAGACAGACCTTTGTTGGCAAAGTAATGTCTCTGCTTTTGAATATGCTATCTAGGTTGGTCATAACTTTCCTTCCAAGGAGTAAGCATCTTTTAATTTCATGGCTGCACTCACCATCTGCAGTGATTTTGGAGCCCTCAAAAATAAAGTCTGACACTGTTTCCACTGTTTCCCTATCTATTTGCCATGAAGTGATGGGACCAGATGTCATGATCTTCGTTTTCTGAATGTTGAGCTTTAAGCCAACTTTTTCACTCTCCTCTTTCACTTTCATCAAGAGGCTTTTTAGTTCCTCTTCATTTTCTGCCATAAGGGTGGTGTCATCTGCATATCTGAGGTTATTGATATTTCTCCCGGCAATCTTGATTCCAGCTTGTGCTTCTTCCAGCCCAGCGTTTCTCATGATGTACTCTGCATATAAGTTAAATAAGCATATATATATATATATATATATATATATATATACATAGCAACCATGGGAGAGTTTCCAAGTACAATAAATGCATCAGCCGTGCATCTCACTCCTCAACTCTTTCCCTTCCCTGTCACTGTAGGGCAGGGGGCTTTGGTATTGCCCTCTCTCCCTTCTCTCAGGACAACCTAGCAGCCCTGGCAACCAGCTGCTCCAGGCCTTCTATGAGTATCCCTATTCCTCTTTCTTGCTTCTCTTCCTGGATGGAGCTAGGTGCTTTTGCCTTACAGAAGGCGACTGACCTGCTAATAGAAAGATCAGACGTGTGGGGTGAAAAGCAGAAAGGACTTCTACATGTTGGGGAAGAGTCCCCATGTGCATCTTGGATTTCGCTATGCATTATGCACGCTGTAGCAGCAGACAGAGCTGTTAAAACCAATTAGCATAAAATGCATCTTCCTTAGGTGCTCAATTTAACAAAGTCTAACAAATGCCTATGTTCCAATAACCACCACAAAAGTCAAAATATAGAACATTCCCATCATGCCAGAAAATATAGAACACTCCCATTATGCCAGAAAATTCCCTCCTGCCCCTTTGGAATAAATCTGACCAACTACGATCCTCGGCAACTATTTATCTCCTTTCTGTAACTGTAAAGCAGTAGTTATTTCCCAGAATTTTACACAAATGAAATCAGAGAGTAAGTGGTCTTTTTTTATTTTTCTTTCACTTAGCATAATGTGGATTGATCCAGTTGCTGATGTTATCAGTAGTTGATTTCTTTATATTGCTGAGCAGCATCCTATATTATACATGTGCCAAATTTTGTCCATGTACCAGTTGATGGGCAGCTAATCATCTCCAATTTTTGCTATTATACATAATGTTTCTATTAACATTCATGACAAGTTTCTGTGTACACTTATGGCTTTATTTTTCCTTGGGTAAGTACTTAGAAATGGAATTGCTAGCTCATATAATAGGCATGCTGCTAAGTCACTTCAGTCGTGTCCAACTCTGTGCGACCCCAGAGACGGCAGGCCACCAAGCTCCCCTGTCCCTGGGATTCTCCAGGCAAGAACACTGGAGTGGGTTGCCATTTCCTTCTCCAATGCATGAAAGTGAAAAGTGAAAGGGAAGTCACTCAGTCGTGTCCGACTCCTAGCAACTCCATGGACTGCAGCCTACTAGGCTCCTCCGTCCATGGGATTTTCCAGGCAAGAGTACTGGAGTGGGGCGCCATTGCCTTCTCCTATAATATGCATACAAGTATACTAATCTGTAACAAATCTGTTGACCTGTTGCTGGACATGTGAGTTGTTTCTAGCTTTCAGCTCTTGTGAATGAAGCTGCTATGAACACTTATGTGGACATATGTTTTGATTTCTCTTTGGGAAACATCCACAAGTAAAACTGCTGATTCACATGATAAATGTATGCTAAACATTATAAGAAAGTGGTGAATTCTTTTCCAAAAAGTGTGTGCCATTTGCATTTCCACTTGTAATGCATAGAACTTCTAGTTGGTCCACATTCTCAACAGCATTTGGTGTGCTTGTCCTGGTACCTTCAGTATTTTTTTTTTTTTTTTCATTCTTTTGGTAGTGTGCTACTGTTTTGTAATTTTAATTTGCATTTCCCTAATGATTTAGCATCTTTTCAAGAACTTGCTTCCCTGGTGGCTCAGTAGTAAAGAACTCACCTGCCAATGCAGGGGATGCAGGTTTGATTCCTGGGTCAGGAAGATTCCCTGGAGAGGAACTGGCAACCAACTCCAGTATTCTTGCCTGGAGAATTCCATGGACAGAGGAGCCTGGCGGGCTATAGTTCAACAGGTTGCAGAGTCAGACATGACTGAGCAACTAAACAACAGCAATAACAACACAGATTATTCATATATCTTCTTTTGCAACATGAGCTGTTCAAATCTTTTACCCATTTATAATTGGATTGTTTCTCTTATTATTACTGAATTTGAAGAGTTATTTATAATCTGGATACAAGTGCTGCATCAGATATATGAGCTATGAACATCTATTCCCACTCTGTAGCTTGTCTTTTCACTTTCTAAACAATGACTTTTGAACAGTACATGGTCTTGATTTTGATGAATTTCAAATTATCAAACTTTTAAGGCTTGTGGATTCTGTGTCATAATTAAGAAAATTGTGCATAACCCAGGGTCAAAAAGAATTTCTCTTAAGTTACATAATTTCAGGTTTTATGTTAAAGTCTATGATCCATGTTATGTTAATATTTATGACTGGCATCAGGTAAGGGTCAAAGTTAATTTTTTCTATATCAGATACCCAGTTGTTCCGGCAGCATTTATTGAAAAAAAAAATTATCCTCTCCCGACTGAGTTACCTTTGCATCTTTGTCAAAAATCATTAAAAAGAATGAAATAATGCCATTGGCAGCAACATGGATGGACCTAGAGATTATCATACCAACTGAAGTCAGACAGTGAAAGGCAAATATCATTTAATATCACTTATATACAGAATCTTCTAAAAATGATACAAATGAACATATTTACAAAACAGAAACAGACACACAGACTTAGAGAATGAACTTATGGTTATGGGGGCAGGGGTGGGGAGGGATACATTAGGAGTTCGGGATGGACATGTACACACTGCTATATTTAAAATGGATAACCAACAAGGACCTACTTGTATAGCACAGGGAGCTCTGCTCAGTATTCTGTAATAGTCTAAATGGGAAAAGATTTTGAAAAAGGATAGATACATGTATATGTATAACTGAATTACTTTGCTATACGCCTGAAACTAATATAACACTGTTGATCAACTCTACTCAATATAAAATAAAAATTTAAATAAATAAATTAATGGAAAAAATCAATATATCTGTTTTGGAGTTCTCTTTATAATATTGTGATTCATAATAGAAATTTTATAATCTGGTCTTCTTTCCTATTCCTGGCACAAAAACTCCTAAAGCCCTTGCAACTTCCTAAGTGATAAAACCTCATGCGAAGAGTTGACTCATTGGAAAAGACCCTGATGCTGGGAGGGATTTGGGGGCAGGAGGAGAAGGGGACGACAGAGGATGAGATGGCTCTGTGACATCACCGACTCAATGGACATAAGTTTGGGTTACCTCCGGGAGGTGGTGATGGACAGGGAGGCCTGGCATACTGCGATTCATGGGGTTGCAAAGAGTCAGACACGACTGAGTGACTGAACTTGTTATTCATAACAAAGCCCTTTCAACACTTTTGAATTTACTTTGCTGGTCAGAAGCTTTTTAGTTTCAAATAGTCCCATCTGTATATTTTTGCTTTTGTTTCCCTTGCCTAAGAAGACATACACAGAATGATATTGCTAAGACTGATGTCAAAGTGTGTACTGCCTATTTTTATTGAACAAGTTCTATGGTTTAAGTCTTTACATTCATTCTTTAATCAACTTTGAGTTGGTTTTATGTATGATGTGAGATAGTGGACTAGTTTCATTAATATGCATGTGACTGTTCAGTTTTCTGAACACCATTTATTAAATAGACTATTCAGCTGGTAATATGATTTGAAATCAGGGCATCTGATACCTCCAGCTTTTTTCATGAGATTGCTTTGGCTATTAAGAGTTTTTTGTAGTTTCATATAAATTTTAGAAATTTATGTTCTACTTCCATGAAAAATGCCACTGGGATTTTGATAGCGATTGCATTGAATCTGTAGATTACTTGAGGTAATACAGATGTTTTAACAATATCTGTTCTTCATTAGAATATCTTTCCATTTATTTGTGTCTTTTTTAATTTCTTTCAACAATATCTTCCAGTTTTTAGTGTACAGGTCTTTAATCTCCTAGTTTAAATTTATTTTTAGGGATTTTAATTTTTGTTGTCATAGTAAATGGAATTGTTTTCTTAATTTCTCTTTCTGTTATTTCATTGTTAAAAGTGAAAGTGTTAGTCACTAAGCCGTATCCAACTCTTTGCAACCCCATGGACTATAGCCCACCAGCCTCCTCTGTTCATGGGATTCTCCAGGCAAGAATATTGGAATGGGTAGTCATTTCCTTCTCCAGGGGACCTTCCTGACCCAGGGATTGAACCTGGGTCTCTCACGTTCCAGGCAGAATCATTTCATTGTTAGTGTACAGAAATGCAATGGATATGTGTACATTGATTTTGAAACCTGCAACCTTACAGTATTCTTTTATTATTTCTAATAGTTTTTTTGGTGGCATCTTTATGGTTTTCTTATATAAAAATTATGTCATCCACATTAATGCCAGTTTTACTTCTTTTCCAACTCAGATGACTTTTATTTCTTTTTCTTGCCTAGATGCTCTGAGTAGATGCATATTCTTTATCAATTCTAATTAATAGTGTGAGGAAGTTCCCTTCTATTTGCAGTTACCTAAAAGCCTATTTTTTATTAAGCATGACTGGGTTTTAAACTGCATAAATTAATTTTCTGCACCCATTTAAATGATTATATATTTTTCTTTTTTACTTGAGTAATAGGTGAATTATATGGATTGATATTCAAATATTAAGCCAACTTTGTATTCCCAGAAGAACCCCACTTTGTCATGATATATCTTTTTCAATATATTGCTATATTTGATTTAATATTTTATAAAGGATTTTTGAATCTCCGTTCATGAGAGATATTGGTCTATAGCTTTGCTTTCTTGTAATATTTTCACTTATAGAATCAGATTAATATTGAGTTCATAAAAAGTGTTGGAAAGTGTTTCCTCCTCCACTATTTTCTGGGAGTTGAAATAGTATTTGCATTTCTTCCTTGAATATTTGATAGAATTCATTAGGAAACATCTGGGCTAGGCTTTTCATAGTGGGAAGGTTTTTAACTATGAATTTAATTAATTTAATTAGCATAAGTGAAGTGAAGTCACTCAGTCATGTCCAACTCTTTGCGACCCCATGGACTGTAGCCCACCAGGAATTTTCTAGGCAAGAGTACTGGAGTGGGTTGCCATTTCCTTCTCCAGGGGATCTTCCCGACCCAGGGATAGAACCCTGGTCTCCCTCATTGCGGGCAGACACTTTACCATCTGAGCCACCAGGGAATCACACTTAATTAGCATAAGCTATGCATATTTTCTATTGCCTTTTGTTACATTTTTGTAATGTGTATCTGTCAAAGATTTTGTCTAAGTTGTTGAATTTATTGGCATAAAGTTGTTCATAGCTTTTTCTTGTTATCCTTTTAATATTTGGAAGATCTGTAATAGTCAGCTTTTTTCATTCTGATATTGTAATTGAGGTCTCATTCTGTAAGAGAATTTGAGATCTTACCTCATTTTTCTTCATCATTATAACTAAAGTTTCATCGATTTTATTAATCTTTTAAGTTCATCTTTTAGTTTAATTGATTTTCTTTTTTTCTGTTTTGTGTTTTCTGATTAACTGATTTTCACTCTTATCTTCACTATTTCCACACAGAAAATCTGGGTTTAATATACTTTCCTCTCTCCCTCTTCCTCATCATCATTCCTCTTCTTTTCCTGCAATAAAAGGTAAAACATAGATTTTTAGACCATTCCTTTTTGCTAATATAAGTATCTGAAGCTATGGATTTCCCTGACAGCACTTCTTTAGTACACCCCACATTTTTTTATATGCTGTATTTTTATTATCATTTAGTCTGAAATATTTAACAACTTCTTATGTAATTTCTTTATTGTTGCATGAACTATTTGGAAGTGGTTGTTAATTTCCAAATAGTTAAGGATTTTTAAGATTTTAGTTCTTGATTTTTTAACTTAATTCCTTTATGGTCAGAGAACACTCTCTGAAATTTATTTAGATATGATTTATATATGTCCCAGCATATGGTCTTTCTTAGCAAACATACAATGTATACTTGAAAAATAGTGTATATTATACAGTTGCTGCAGGCTGCATCCTAGATGCACACACATTAAGGATTATCTTGTCTTCTTGATTAACTGACAACGTTATTGTGAATATCCTTCTTTCCTATAGAAATTCTTCTTATATTTAAACCTACTTTGTCTAATAGCAATATAGCCGCACCAACTTTATGTTTAGCAGTTGCCGTATAAAAGTAGCAACCACGAGCATATTTCCTTTTACCTGATCTTAGATTGAAAGCATTCAATATTTCACCATAAATATGATGCTAGTTGTACATTGTTCACTTATGTCTTTTATCAGATTTAAGATTATCCTATGAAATACATGTTTGCTGACAGTTTTTATCAAAAATCAGTGCTGGATTTTGTCAAATACTTTTTCCATGTTTATTGAAATGATAATATGGTTTTAATCATATTGTGTTAAAATTGTAAATTATATCAATTGCTTTTCATGTACAAAATGAATCATGTCTCACAAGGATAAATTATTCTTGATTGTGATGTGTTATCACTTTTACATATATTTAGACTAAATGATAATAGTTGGTGTTTATTTTTAAATCTATGTTCATGAGAAATATTTATTCTGTAATTTTGGTAATGGCTTATCTCATTCTGTTGTCAGGGTTCTGTGAGCCTTATTTAACAAATCTGGAATTGTTTCCTTTTAGTCTATTTTCTGATGGGGTTTATGGAAAACAGGTGTCGCTTTTTGCTTAAATGACTGATAATATTCTCCAATGAAACCACTTGGACTTGGAGTTTTCTTTGAATGAATGTTTGATAATTAATTTAATTTGTTTAACAGACATCAGTTCAGTTGCGTCTGACTCTTTGCAACCTCATGGACTGCAGCACTCCATGGTTCCATGTTCAGTTCTAACTGGTGTTTCTTGACCTGCATACAGATTTCACAGGATGCAGGTAAGGTGGTCTGGACTTCCCATCTCTTAAAGAATTTTCCACAGTGTGTTGTGATACACACAGTCAAAGGCTTTGGCATAGTCAATAAAGCAGAAGGAGATGTTTTTCTGGAACTCTCTTGCTTTTCTATGATCCAGTGGATGTTGAAAATTCGATCTCTGGTTCCTCTGCCATTTCTAAATCCAGCTTGTACATCTGGAAGTTCATGATTCACATACTGTTGAAGCCTGGCTTGGAGAATTTTGAGCATTACTTTACTAGTGTGTGAGATGAGTGCAATTGTGCACTCGTTTGAACATTCTTTGGCATTGTCTTTCTTTGGGATTGGAATGAAAACTGACCTTTTCCAGTCCTGTGGCCACTGCTGAGTTTTCCAAATCTGCTGGCATATTGAGTGCAATGCTTTAACAACATCATCTTTTAGGATTTGAAATAGCTCAACTGGAATTCCTTCACCTCCACTAGCTTTGTTTGTATTGATGCTTCCTAAGGCCCCCTTGACTTCGGACTCCAGGATGTCTGGCTCTAGGTGGGTAATCCCACCATCATGCTTATCTGGTTTGTGAAGATCTTTTTTTGTACAGTTCTGTGTATTCTTGCCACCTCTTCTTACTCTCTTCTGCTTCTGTTAGGTCCCTACCATTTCTGTCCTTTATTGAGCCCATCTTTGCAAGAAATGTTCCCTTGGTATCTCTAATTTTCTTGAAGAGATCTCTAGTCTTTTCCATTCTATTGTTTTCCTCTATTTCTTTGCACTGATCACTGAGGAAGGCTTTCTTACCCCTCCTTGCTATTCTTTGGAGCTCTGCATTCAAATGGGTATATCTTTCCTTTTCTCCTTTGCCTTTCACTTCTCTTCTTTTCTCAGCTATTTGTAAGCCCTCCTCAGACAGCCATTTTGCCTTTTTGCATTTCTTTGTCTTGGGGATGGTCTTGATCACTGCCTCCTGTACAATGTCACAAACCTCCATCCATAGTTCTTCAAGCACTCTGTCTATTAGGTCTCATCCCTTGAATCTTTTTGTCACTTTCACTGTATAATCATAAAGGATTCAATTTAGGTCATACCTGATTGATTTAGTGGTTTTCCCTACTTTCTTCCATTTAAGTCTGAATTTGGCAATAAGGAGTTCACAATCTGAGCCACAGTCAGCTCCCAGTCTTGTTTTTGCTGACTGTATAGACCTTCTCCATCTTCGGCTGCAAAGAGCATAATCAGTCTGATTTCGTTATCAACCATCTGGTGATATCCATGTGTAGAGTTGTCTCTTGTATTGTTGGAAGAGGGTGTTTGCTATGACCAGTGGGTTCTGTTTGCAAAACTCTGTTAGCCTTTGCCCTGTTTCATTCTGTACTCCAAGGCCAAATTTGCCTGTTACTCCAAGTATCTCTTAACTTCCTACTTTTGCTTTCCAGTCCTCTGTGATGAAAAGGGCATCTTTTTTTGGTATTAGTTCTAGAAGGTCTTGTAGGTCATCACAGAACCATTTAACATCAGCTTATTGGGCATTAGTGATTGGGGCATAGACTTGGATTACTGTGATATTGAGTGGTTTGCCTTGGAAATGAACAGAGCTTATTCTGTCATTTTTGAGATTTCACCCAAGTACTGCATTTTGGACTCTTTTGTTGACTATGAGGGCTACTCCATTTCCTCTAAGGGATTCTTGCCCACAGTAGTTTGCCCACACGGATTTGGTGGGGAGGGCAGATGTGGGGACCGGGAATCCCGGCCATCCCTGGCCCAGGCCTGTGGATGTGTCCAGAACAGAAATAGCCAGATTCCTCTGGTTTCCTCCACCACCACCACACACAGGCTGCCGACCCTGTCATTAGCAATGGTGGCCGCCATGCCCTGCCTATGGGCACCTCGCCAGGGTTAGAGTGATGCAAAAGAATCTGGCATCCTCCCAGGACAGGGACCACATTATGTTCCACACCCAGCTCAGCTGGTGCAGAAGGCAGCCTTGGAGTCCAGGCATCCATCCATGGCTCCCAGAGGTCTGCTTTCCCTTCTGCAGAATGGGTACATGGGCACGAGTTAGAAGGTCCTCAGAGAGGCATGCCTGGATCTAGTCTGGAGAAGGGTCCCCTCCTGTCTTGCTAGGAAGTTTTTAACCCCAGAAGTGCCTTTGGTGGAGGCTGGGGCAGAAGCCATAAAACTTAGAGCAGCTTGTTAGATCCTAGTTCCCTGAGAGGGATTGAATCCCAGCCCCCTGCAGTGGAAGCCTGGACTCCTAATCACTGGACCTCCAGGGAAGTCCCTGATTCATGTTTTAAAAGAATCACTCCAGCTGCTGGATGGAGAGTATCATGGAGGGACAGGGCTAAAGCAAAGAGGCCAGGGAAGGGGCTCTTGCAATAATTCAGGCATGTGGGATCTTACCTCCCTGACCAGGTATCGAACCTGCACACCCAGCATTGGAAGGCAAGTCTTAATCACTGGACTGCCAGGGAAGTCCCTGCATTGTAGTTTTAACTTACACTTCCTTGATCACTAATGATAACTGATTCCTTTCCTGTCCTTTGTGGATAAGCCCTCTTGGAGGAAGTCACCATTAGCCCCACCATAGAGCTGCTGAGCAGACAATCCACAAACTGCAGAACAATTATACCAAAGAAATTCTCCCACCATTAAGAAAGTTCTAGGACCCACAACAGATTTCCCAACCTGGGGATCTGGCAAAGGGACTGAGAACCCCCAGGGAATTTGACTTTGGAGGTCAGTGGGATTTGATTACAAAATTTCTACAGGACTGGGGAAGCAGACTCTTGGAGGGCACAAACAAAAGCTTGTGTGCACCAGGAGCCAGGAGAAAGGAGCAGTGACCCGACAAGAGACTCAGCCAGACTTGCCTGTGAGTGTCCAGGGGTCTCCAGTGGAGGCGTGGGTCGACAGTGGACTACTGCAGAGTCAGGGGCACTGAATACAACAGTATGTGAACAAGCCTTTTGAAGGAGGTCACCATTACAGTCATTATCCCTACCATAGTTTGGCCTCAGGCCAAACAACAGGGAGAGAACACAGCCCCACCCATCAACAGAAAATTGGGTTAAAGATTTACTGAGAATGGCCCAGCCCATTGGAATAAGAACCAGTTTCCCCCACAGTAATGCTCAAAATTATCCAAGCCAGGTTTCAACAGTATGTGAACCGTGAACTTCCAGATGTTAAAGCTGGTTTAAGAAAACACAGAGGAACCAGAGACCAAATTGCCAACATTTATTGGATCATTGAAAAAGCAAGAGAATACCAGAAAAACATCTCCTTCTGCTTTATTGACTACGCCAAATCTGTTTACTGTGTGGATCATAACACACTGTGGAAAATTCTGAAAGAGATGGGAATACCAGACCACCTGACCTGCCACCTGAGAGATCTGTATGCAGGTAAAGAAGCAACAGTTAGAACTGGACATGGAACAACAGACTGGTTCCAAATCGGGAAAGGAGTACATCAAGGCTGTATATTGTCATCCTGCTAGTTTAACTTATATGCAGAGTACATCATGAGAAACACTGGGATGGAGGAAGCACAAGCTGGAATCAAGACTGCCGGGAGAAATATCAATAACCTCAGATATGTAGATGACACCACCCTTATGGCAGAAAATGAAGAACTAAAGAGCCTCTTGATGAAAGTGAGAGAGGAAAGTGAAAAAGTTGGCTTAAAACTCAGCATTCAGAAAACTAATATCATGGCATCCAACCCCATCAGTTCATGGCAAATAGATGGGGAAACAATGGAAAAAGTGACAGACTTTATATTGGGGGGCTCAAAAATCACTGCAGATGGTGACTGCAGCCATGAAATTAAAAGATGCTTGTTCATTGGAAGAAAAGTTGTGACCAACCTAGACAGCGTATTAAAAAGCAGAGACATTACTTTGCCAACAAAGGTCCATCTAATCAAAGCAATGGTTTTTCCAGTAGTCATGTATGGATGTGAGAGTTGGACTATAAAGAAAGTTGAGGACCAAAGAATTGATGCTTTTGAACTGTGGTGTTGGAGAAGACTCTTGAGAGTCCCTTGGACTACAAGGAGATTCAACCAGTCCATCCTAAAGGAAATCAGTCCTGAATTTTCATTGGAAGGACTGATGCTGAAGCTGAAACTCCAATATTTTGGCCACCTGATGAGAAGAACTGACTCACTGGAAAGACCCTGATGCTGGGAAAGATTGAAGACAGGAGGAGAAGGGGACGACAGAGGATGAGATGGTTGGACAGCAACTGACTCAATGGACATGAGTTTGAGTAAACTCCGGGAGTTGGTGATGGACAGGGAGGCCTGGAGTGCTGCAGTCCATGGTTTTGCAAAGAGTTGGACACGACTGAGCAGCTGGACTGAACTAAACTCCCCCACAGTCAGTATCTCCCATCAGGAAGCTTCCATAAGCCTCTTATCCATCAGAGGCAGACAGAATGAAAACCAAAATCACAGAAAACTAACCAAAGTGATCACATAGACCACAGCCTTGTCTAACTTGATAAATTATGAGCCATGCCGTATAGGGCCACCCAAGACAGATGGGCCATAGTGGAGAGTTCTGTCAAAACATGGTCCACTGGAGAAGGGAATGGCAAACCACTTCAGCATTCTTGCCTTGAGAACCCCATGAATAGTATGAAAAGGCAAAAAGATAGGACACTGAAAGATGAACTCTCCAGGTCCGTATGTGCCCAATATGCCACTGGAGAAGAGTGGACTAATAACTCCAGAAAGAATGAAGAGACAGAGCCAAAGTAAAAACAACACCCAGTTGTGGATGTGATTGGTGATAAAAGCAAAGTCCGATGCTGTAAAGAATAGTGTTGCAAAGGAACCTGGAATGTTAGGTCCATGAATCAAGGCAAATTGGAAGTGGTCAAACAGGAGATGGCAAGAGTGAACATTGACATTTTAGGAATCAGTCAACTAAAATGGACCAGAATGGGTGAATTTAATTCAGATGACCATTATATCTACTACTGTGGGCAAGAATCCCTTAACAGACAGTGGGTTATGAAGATTTTAAACATTTTGTCTTGTGTCAGTTTTGTAAGTTGTCTTGCTCAGATACTTTGTCTAACATGTAAGTTTTCAAATTGTTGGCATAAATTTGTTCATGTGCATGTACATGCATACTCAGTCATGTCTGACTCTTTGAGAACCCATTGACTGTAGCCTGTCAGGCTTCTCTGTCCATGGGATTTCCCAGGCAAGAATAATGAAATGGAAGTTGTTCATAGCATTCTCCTATTATCCTTTGAATGTTTGTTAGACCTGTAGTGATAAGTCCACTTTCACTCCTGCTCCTAATAGTCTGTTTCCCTTTTTTTTCCTTAATTAGTCACAATAGAGATTAATCAATTTCACTGATATTTTAAAAGAACTAACTTTTGGCTTGATTAATATTATCTATTGTTTTTGTTTTTTTAATGTCTTTCCTTCTACTTACTTTGGATTTCCTTTGTTCTTTTTACAGCTTCCTTAAAAGCTGCATTAATCAAATTTTAATTTCAGAGTGGTTATAAGTTGTTTACATCATCTATATAATAACTGATTTTTTTAGTGTAGTTATCCTATCAATTGTGTAGAAAAGAATATTAAAATCTTCAACAGTGATTGTGAATATGCCTACTTCTTCCTTTAATATTTTTTATAATTTCCTTGGGCATTTTGAAACTCCTGCATTACATGCATATACATTTATGATTGTTATGTCTTTCTGATGCATTGAGACCTTTATCTTCATGAAATATTTCTCTTTATATCTGATAATGCCCTTTATCTTAAAGTTTATGTTGTTGATATTAATATAGCCACTCTATCCTTCTTTTGGTTTCTATATGCATGGTATTCATTTATGTCTTTACATTTAAAGTACATTTCTTGTAGACAGACCATAGTTGAATCTTGCTTTTATACAGTCTAACAATCTCTGCATTTTAATTTGTCTTTCAATGATAATTTACTGTAATTATTGATATTGTTTTACTTAGCTCTTCTGTTTTCTATGTCTCATCTGTGTTTTTTCCCCTTATGCTCTTTCCTCCCTGTGTTCTTCTGATTTAACTGAATATTTTTATGCTTTCATTTAAATTTATCTATTGGTTTCTTTATGTATGCCTTTTTTATTACTTTACTTTTTAATTAATAAACTTATTTTCAGAGCAGTTTTATAGCTCTGAATTTTTCATTTAGGTATATGATTCACTTTGAGTTAATATTTGTGAAGGGTATGAAATCTAAGGGTATGAAAAAAAAATTTTTTTCTGCATATAGAGGCCCAGGCAGTCTAACACCATTTGTTGAAAGACTGTCTCTACTCCATTACATTGCCTTTGCTTTCTGTCAAAGATTGGTTGACTATATTTTTGCAAGTCTATTTCTGATGTCTTTATTTCTGTTCCATTGATCTGTCTATTCTTTAGTACTACACTGTCTTGATTACTGTAACTTTATGGTAAGGCTTGTAGTCTACTAATGTCAGTTTTCCTTCAGTATTAAACTGGCCATCCTGGGTCTTTCAACTCTTTTTTATACTCTAAAAACAACTTGCTGACATTCACAAAATAACTTGGTGAGATTTTGACTGGGATTACACTGAATCTATACATCATGGTGGGAAGAACTGAAATCTTGACAAATTGTATCTTCTTATGCATTAACATCAACTATCTCTCCATTCATGTAGTTCTTCCTTGATACCTCTCATTAGAGTTTTGTAGTTATCTTCAAATTCATCTTTATATTCAGGTTTCCCCCACTATCCAAAAGCAGAGGCTCCTATGAAGCCTTTCATATGCTGAAATGGCAAAAAGTGAAGAAGAAACAATTGCCTTAGGACCCATCTTGTTAATGGATGTACAAAATAAATCAAGATAAAAGCACAGATGCTCACAGACACAGTTCAAAGCTGCAGTGCATGCTAAGTTGCTTCAGTCGTGTCCGAATCTTTGTGACCCTATGGACTATAGCCCACCAGGCTCCTCTGTCCGTGGGATTCTCCAGGCAAGAATACTGGAGTGGGTTGCCATGCCCTCCTCTGGGGGATCTTCCCGATCCAGGGATCAAACCCACATCTCTTAGGTCTCCTGCATTGGCAGGGGGTTTCTTTACTACTAGCACCACCTGGGAAGCCCAAAGCTGCAGTGGCTTGATGCTGAGTAACTAAGTGTAGTTACCAGGGAAAGAAAGAGCTTGCAAGTGCCACTCTGGCTGCTTGGGCTATGTGCTGCATCTATAGCAGTTCCCTGTAAAACAAACACTAAATGATATTGTCCCTTTTTTTGCCTTTGCTTTTTTTTCCTAAAAGTGAATGTCCTGCTCAGATTCTCTTTGAAAATATGTACTAACGTAAAGTGAAAGTCGCTCAGTCATGTCTGACTCTTTGCAACCCCATGGACCATGGGATTCTCCTGGCCAGAATACTGGAGTGGGTAGCCTTTCCCTTCTCCCGGGGATCTTCCTAACCTAGGGATCGAACCCAGGTCTCCCACGTTGCAGGCAGATTCTTTACCAGCTGAGCCACCAGGGAACCCCTGTACTAATGTAGGTATTCCATAAAAGTGAAGTGGTGTAAGGTGAACTTTTGAACAGCAGGCGATTTCTGTGTTTTGAAAGATTTATACCTAAGTATTTCTTTTTGTGTACGTGCTAATATAAATGGCAGTGCATTTTCAAAAGTAAAATTCTTACTGTTCATTGCTGGTATATAGGAAAGTGATAGACTTTTGTATATTAACCTTGTATCTTCCAACCTTGCTATAATTGCTTATTAGTTCCAGGAGTTTTTTGGTGGATTTTTTCAGATTTTCTTACACAATCATGTCATCTGTGAACAAAGACAGTTTTATTTCTATCCAATAGAAATAAATTTTTCTGTTTCTTCCCAGTCTGTATATCTTTTCTTTCCTTTTCTTGTCTCATTGAATTAACTAAGACTTATGGTACAATGTTGAAAAGCGATTGTATAAGATATATTAATTTTCATCTTGTTCCTGATGGTAGGAAGGTTTCGAGTTTTCACCATTAAGTATTCTATAGGTATTTTTGTAGTGTTCTTTATTGAGTTGAGGCAATTTCCCTCTATTTATAATTTCTTGAGAGGTTTTTGGTTTTTTTTTAATCATGAATGGGTGTTGGATTTTATCAAATGCTTTTTGTGCATTTATTGATATAATCATGTTATTTTTTTCTTTAACCTGTTGATGCAGTGGATTACATTTATTTATCTTTGAATTCTGAACCAGCCAGGCACATTTGGAATAAATCCCACTTGGTCATAGTGTCTAATTCTTTTTATATATCCTTGGGTTTGAGTTTTCTAATGTTTTATTGAGAATTTTTGCAGCTGTGTTCAAAGAGAGATTGCTGTGTAGTTTTCTGACTTTATAGAATGAGTTAGGAAGTAGTATTCCCTCTGTTTCTACCTTCTAAAAATATTTTAGAAATTTTGAATAATTTCTTCTGAGCTTGGTGCTTTCTCTTTTGGAAGGTTATTCATTGTTTATTCATTATTACTTTAAGAGGTATAAACCTATTTAGTTGTCTAAATGTATTACTTTTTAATGATTGTACTAAGTGATAAATCATACGTCCTTAATTTTTCATAGTTTACTTAGAGTTAATATGGTACAAAAAATACCGTCTTATAAAATGTAAAAGTCTTTTATCCATATAGGTCTATTTATTGTATCACCCATTTATGATTTAGTTATTTTAGATAAAAAAATAGAGAATATATATATATATAAAATAGAAGTCTCATAAGAAAATATATTACTTTAGTCAGTATCCTATATTTTAGAGAAATAAGAGGATGAAACAGACTTTTTAAACTTACCTGTGTATTTATTTCTAGTATTCTTCATTTGAACTCAGTCTGCCTGACTCTAAAGACTATGCCCTATCCAAAATTTGTTGAACAGAGATACTTGGGGAAGATTGTATAAAAGTAGGTGTCCAGAGCCCATATCAGTCTTATGAAATTACTAGCTTTCAGGTTAGGCCTAAGCATGGTCTTGAAGATGTTCCCCAAGTGACCTCATGTGTTAACTGGACACAAACTGGACTCCTCCTAAGCTTCCAAACAGCATGATAAACATTCTTGGGCTGGCTCACATTTCTATCTTGCTCCCAGCTCATGTGGTATAAGGTTATGGGTGGTTTCCTTATCTCTTCTAAAATTTCCTTCATTAAGCTTCAATATCCCATCCTAACTCATGAATTCTGGCATTAGGAGACAAACTTGGTCAGACTTGGAGACAGACTTCTTTCTTACAGCCTCTCTCTTGCCATCTGACTCCTCCTATGATGTATCCTTTGGTTCCCCAGCATTGTCTACTCACCCTAAGAAAAAATTTCATTCATCCTTTTTCAAAATAGCATATTACTTCAGAACTTTACCCTGGGAATACCACAGTGATAGAAGAGGTATGTAACGCTGTGGCAAATAGTGTGTTCCCTTGAGTCAGGTGGTCTGAGTTCAAAACTCAGCTTCTTCACTGATAAAATGTATGACTATAGAAAAGTCATACTACTTAGGTGTTCCGTTTGTCAGTTTCCTCATATGTAAAATGGGATTAATGACAGTGACAAGCTCATAAGGTTGTAGAGAAGGTTTATATACATACCTTAACACAATATCTGACACCAAGAAAGCTCAGATAAATCAGTGGTAGCTAGTTATTAGGATTATTAAAACAGAAATGATCTCTTACCTCTACAGAGCTTATACAGAGCTTACAGTTCTGATACTCTAGGCCAATACTACTCAAAGTATGGTACACATACTCATCTTTGACAGGATCAGGAGCTTGAACCAGAATGTAAACCAACTTATCACTAAGCACACTATTTAATACAGCTGACATTTATTTCCTAGTAAGACCTTCTCAATGAGGGAAGCAGTGCATTGATTTACACTGTGCATCAAGCTCATCATTTTATAAATGATTAGTGTTTTGTGTGGCACTTTTTCAGGGAACTCATAGACTTCCCTGATTACATCTGGGAGAAAAATTGGCTGTGAGCTTGAAGGCAGAAACCCTGATATCAATTCTGTCTCTGACATTGACAAGCAAAGTGACCACTGATGGTCCTTTAAACTCTGATCTTCTATTTTATCACCTAAAAAGTGGAAATAATTACGTCTGCCTCCTTCGTTCCCTCCTCCATGAGTGTCATGTGCTCTGGAGGGCTATAACAATGCCAGGAGGTACTTAGGTGCCCCTGTGTGGAGGAGTAAACCAAAGAAGCCTCTGGAAATGTATAAAGAAGGCAAATCTCCAGGGCTGCAAACAGCTCTGCAGCAGAGTTGAGAAGGAAGAGTCTTTTTTAAACAGCTTTGTTAAGGTATAAATGAAGTGAAAGTCACACACTCAGGTCCGACTGTTTGCGACCCCACGTACTGTACAGTCCATGAGATTCTCCAGGCCAGAATACTGGAGTGGGTAGCCTTTCCTTTCTCCAGGGGATCCTCCCAACCCAGGGATCAAACTTAGGTCTCCCACATTGCAGGCAGATTCTTTACAGCTGAGCCACAAGAGAAGCTCAAGTATACTGGAGTGAGTAGCCTATCGCTTCTCCAGCAGGTCTTCCCAATCCAAGAATCGAACCAGGGTCTCCTGTATTGCAGGAAGATTCTTTACTAATTGGGCTATCAGGAAAGTCAACCTTTCAAAACCTCAGGTTATCTCCATTTTCACTTGCGATCCCTAGCCCCTTTCAGTGTTTTTCAGATGGCTACCACTGTTTCAGCATCAAATCCAAACTGAAAATATCCCGACACAGCATTATCCAATAGAACTTTCTGCAACAGTGGAAATACTCTGTGTCTGCACTGCCCAATATGGGTGTTCACCCGGGCCTAGTGTTAAGGTATAATTGATACACAAAACATGGCACAAATTTAATGTACATATTTTGATGAGTTTGGAAATATGGACACATCTGTGATAGTACTACCATATGATCCAGTGACCCAAACTATTGAAATAAGTATCTCAAAGAGATACCTGCACTTCCCATGTTCAGAGTAGCACTAGTCACAATAGCCAAGATTTGGGAACAATTCAAGTGTCCACTGACAAATGAATGATGAAAATATGGTTTATACATATAATGGAATACTTTTCAGCCTTAAAAGATAAGGAAATTCTACCACTTGTGACAATATGGATGAACCTGGAGACATTACACTAAGTGAAATAAGCCAATCACAGGACAAATACTGTGTGATTCCACTTCTATGAATAATCTACAATAGTCACACTCACAGAAGCAGAGAGTAGAATGATGGTTGCCAGAACAGATGATAGGGAGAAGGGAAGAATTGTTGGTCAATGAGTATAAACTTATATAATATGAATAAGCTCTAGAGATCTGCTATACAACCAAGTACCAATAGTTAACAATATGGTGTAGTGCACATAATATTTGTTTTTTTAATTATATTTATTTTTTTATTCTTTTATTTTTTTTACATTTTATTTTATTTTTTTTTTTACTTTACAGTATTGTATTGGTTTTGCCATACATCAACATATTTGTTAAGAGGATAGATCTCCTATCCAACGTTCTTGAAACAAAAGAAGGAAGGAAGAAAGGAAGAGAGGGAAGCAGGGAGAAAAGCAGGAAGATAGAGACAGAGAAAGAATAGTCTTGATAATAGCTTGATAAAACCCAGACCTGATAACTCCCAAGCTATTAGGTTGGAGAACGGTAACCAA
The DNA here is from genome assembly GCF_029407905.1 of Bubalus kerabau. Lineage (NCBI taxonomy): Eukaryota > Metazoa > Chordata > Mammalia > Artiodactyla > Bovidae > Bubalus > Bubalus kerabau. The sequence continues at coordinate 44,864,156 of NC_073647.1, read as the reverse complement.
AGGCAACCAAAGCCACCATCCATTGTCTCCACAAATAACATTTTATGTCCAAGCTAAGTGCTTTCCACTTAAAGGTACTGTAATTTGGGAGCTGACAATGTCACTGGCCATCACATTGCTTAAAATCTGCCCAAACATACAAATATTATTAGTGCAAGTCTGGAACAGAGCAAAGTGGTACATGCGTTTGAGTGGCTAATGGGGAGGACATTGAGGCTCAAAGCACCAAGTGCATCCCCACAATCAGCCAACCTAGCAAAACACTGGGCTCGTAACCTCACCAGGGCCCTAATGTAGTCCTTCTCGGAATCAGTAATAGCCCAGCACTAATGGCTGCAAAAAGGACCACATTGTATCCCCAGTCATTAATTCCCAGAAAGAGGACTGCGCTGAACTCATTACTGCTTAAACACACTCATCAGATGAAATGTACAAGTTAACCTTCACAGAGGGATGTAGTAGTCTGAGCAAGTGAACTCAGCCATCTTACCAACCCCTACTCCAAAAGTCCTGTCTCTGGCAGCAACTGTTAATTCTTTGCTAGGAAGCTGCCTGGACCCACCTGACAACATCTCTGTCCATTTTGTCAGGTTCTTTGCTCCTCACTTGCTCAGAGACTCAGCTAGCTGAGGGGTAGACAGGCCAGATAGAGGGAGAAAGAGGAATTGGTACAGAGATGCTGCTTCTGTTTCTATTACTGCCAATGAGAGAAGGAAGATTATTTTAATAACAATAGCCAGTAACCATGCATGGATTACATATAGTATGTCAGGCTCTATGGAGGAATTTTAAAACATATGATCTCATTTGATCTTAGTCAAAATATTATTACTAACCTCATTTGACAGATGAGGAAACAGAGGCAAGGAAGGTAAATAAATTACCCAAGGTCACAAAGCTAGTAAGTGGCTTGGCCAGACTTAGAATGCAAATCCCTGACCCCAACATCATGCCTCTTTCCACTGGACCTCAGCTATCAATATTTGCCCAATGTAGTGTCTGTGAACAAGACACTAGGACAATCATTATCGCTCCCATTGTAAGTGCCTTGCAGAGACAAGGCCATTTGTAACCATGGTGTCAGGGACTTCCCTCAACTCTTGCTTTGGAGCTAAGTGGTACTGGCAGTGAGATGGCAACTCTCTGAGCAACATCATTACCCCAAAGACCCCCATCTTGCATCCTCTTGCTAGAAACTGCCTCTCTGCCTGTCTATCAGATTACTTTCTCTCTCTCTGGACGTCTGTCAGAAGCTGCAGCGGAGAAAGGAGTGCAGAGGAGCTGGGACAGGGAATGGGTTGTTGGGAGAGTGCCTCGCTAGGGAACCGGGGGAGCAGAAAGAGCTTTCCTTTGATCTGGGAAGTTAGGCTGTTCGTACAAGCCCTCACAGTCCCTGTGGTTGCCTCCATCATGGAGTTTAGCTGGCTGGTATAGATTGTGATTCCCAGCAGGCCGTCAGCTTCTGGAACACAAGGACTCCCTCTTTCTCCTCTTTGTCATTTCAGCAAGCAGCACATACATGACAGGCAATGAATGTTCAATAAATGTAGTGGAGCAAGCATATCGCTGCTGCCCCTGTCTTTCTTTGCTGCCTCAGATGGCTGGCTCAGCAGAGAGAGTTTGGGAAAGCAGACTGAGGTTTCACTGCCGAATAAGCATCGTAGATGGGTGGGTGACATGGAGACAATCTGTACCCAAACTTGTATGTGTAAGGAGCCTACTGGACAGACTTCATCAGATCACAGTAGCCTGTCCCAGGCAGTGAAGCCACACTACCTTATTAAAACAACCTTTTTTAAAGTATCCTAAAGAGTCCTGTTCCCATAGGTGGCAGCTTTTTCCCAAGCATAGTCGGTTCTCCCACTAGCCCTAGTATTGAGAAATCCTAGCCTGAGTGGGGAGTCCCTTCAGAGAAGATGGAGGATATTGCAGTACATGGGCTGCAGCTCCTGGAGGTTCAGTTGCTGAGTATCTTGGGGACAAAAAGAATCTGGAACACCAACAGATACTACAGTATAGGTCAGGGAGCTATACTTAGTATTGAGTAATTACCTATAAGGGAAGAGTATCTGAAGAATATATATATATATGTATAGAATATGTATTTATGCATATATATGTATATAGATGTATATATGTAGGTATGTGTATATATATATATATGTATGTATATATGTAGGTATGTGTATATATATCGGAGAAGGCAATGGCACCCCACTCCAGCACTCTTGCCTGGACAATCCCATGGATTGAGGAGCCTGGAAGGCTGCAGTCCATGGGGTCTCTGAGGGTCGGACACGACTGAGCGACTTCACTTTCACTTTTCACTTTTATGCATTGGAGAAGGAAATGGCAACCCACTCCAGTGTTCTTGCCTGGAGAATCCCAGGGATGGGGAAGCCTGGTGGGCTGTCGTCTATGGGGTTGCACAGAGTCGGACATGACTGAAGTGACTTAGCAATAGCAATAGCAATAGCAATGTGTATATATATATGTATGGATGTAGGTATATATGTGTATAACTAAATCACTGTGATGTATACCTGAAACTAACACAATATCGTAAATCAACCAATGCAATTTTTTTAAAGAATCTGTAGGATAAGACTTAGATCTGGAAGTAGGGTGGCTGAATGACAGCAGAATAAAAAGGTTCATTTTCAACTCTACAGACGCCACACCAGTCATATTTCTACAGCAGTGTCAGGAAGAAATGTTGGTGTCTTTACTTCTCTCTGTCCTCTAAAAGCTTTTGAGAGAGTTGGGGGATAACACTCTAATGCACAAGTAAAAATTAAGGCACAATTGATGACAGTCTGTAATAAAGTGCTAAATTGTCTGGCTTGGGCCTTAAGTGCTGCAGGAATCCAAAGGAGGGGCAGTCAGTGAAAGCTGAGTAATACGTGGGCAGCCAGAGCTCTGACGTCTGAGAATGTATGACTATACTCAGCACAGATTTCCTGGAGGAGGAGGGACTGGCACTGGACCTTAAAGGATGGGGAGCACGGGATTGGAGGAGGGGAGGGGCCTCTGGATCAAAGCATGGGGGATGGCGAAACAAAGGCAGGAGTCTGGTCCCAACAGGAGTAGGATGTTGTGTGTGGGGCCTCAGGGAAGGCTACTGTGGGAGGGGAGCCATGCAGTCCAGGCTTGGTGACTCTGGGCTATTGGGCTTTTGGGAAACTATCCAGCAGCTGCAAGCAGGTGAGTCTAGAGTCCAAAACAAATCCCTTTCAAAGGTGAATTTCTTGGGGAATCTACTGCATGGCTATTTCAAAGGAGCTCCCGTCTCTGCATAGGCAATATCTCCTTGAAGCCCATGACAGTCCTGGGAGGGAGGGATTGTTAAGGAAGGAATATACTCCAAACAACATGGACTGAGTGGGAACAGTGGAGTAAGCTGGAAGGTCACTTCCTTTCTAGATTCCAGTGCAGGCACTCTGGGAAAGGGCAATGGCAGCAGATGTCAAACTGAGCTTCCTGGAGTCTTGAAGCATCTTGTACCCAGAATTCCCCATTTTGCTTCCTCCCTGCAAACATGCACCTGCTTAATAAAGACAATGCTGTCACTGATTGTGTGTCCACTGTGCTAAGAACTCTAAGGGGATAAGTTCATTTCACTCACAACAATCCTCTCTATTTTACGGATAAGGAAATTGAGGCACAGAGAGGTTAAGGACTTGTCCAAGTTCATGTGACTGGTAAGGGATCCCAAACCAGCTAGTTTGTCATCCCAGTCCACCGTCTCACCTGCCTCACTCCAAAAGTGCCCTCTGGGTCCATCATCTGGAGCTCCAATAGGAAATGGCTCATTCACTGCCCAGGACAACACTGGATGGGAGGGAGCATTTGAAGACACCAAACTGCAAGCAGATGTGGTGTGACTAGAGAGAGTAGAGTAGGTAGGAAGTCTTGGAGTCAAACGATCTGGCTCAGAGCTGGTCTGATTTTATTTCTGCACCTGCCATCATCACTGCTGCCCCACCCCTATCAGCATCAGCAGAAATAGCAACCTGAGCACCTTCTTGGAGCCTCAAGCCAAATTGTTGCAAGAGTCCTACTGGAAAAGGCAGGGCATATGTGGCACCATGGCCTCTCTTGGGCTAAGCTGTGAGCCAGGGAGGAGGAAAGAGGAGACATGAGAGTGCTGGCAGCAGCCAGGAAGGAGGAAGGGAAGCAGGTAATAATGAAGCCAGCAAGCATGACCAAGGCTGAAGGAGGATGACGTTCCACAGGCAGGGGAGGGGAGACAGCATGGGATGCCCACATTTCAGCAGAGCCTAGACTGAAGAGCTGATGTTGGGGGCAGACAAACTACAGTGAGATCAAAATAAGACTTCAAACCCACCCTTGTGAGAATAGCAAGCTGTTTTGAGGTTGGACAATGAATAACGTCCAGGCAGGTGTCTTATGGGGGTAGTGAGTAGGTGCCTGCAGTAAGGTCTAGTGAGAGTGAAAGCCTGCTTCACCAGGCTCAACTCTCAATGATTTCCAAGACGTGGGTGGGCCCTAGACTGCTGTGTTACAGTTCTATTCTGCTGTGGAGCCTTGGCAGACAGATGAAACCTGTGAACCCTATCTCAGAATAACACTTTAAATGCATTAAAATGCATAAGATTATAAAAGACACAAATTATATCAAAATATTAAACAAAACTTACAGTGAAATGCTAACATAAATGCTTCTTTATTAATGCATGAAATTAAAAAATTTTTATGGTGATTCTAACAACTGCAATAATTTCAAAATACTATGGATGGTAAAGACTATCTCGAGATAGCTATGATGATAATAATACACTAGGAAAAAAAATCTGTGATTTCTGTTAGAGACAAAGTTTCACGAATTACTAATGCTGTCGTGGTTCATTGCCTACAAAATGAAATGAAATGAGAAATTTCAATTACAAGTTAACAAAAATAGAAATTCAATTCTTTCTCTCCCAACATCACAGGGGTCCTCACTGAGTGATATGCATAGTGCAATGGGAATTCATTAGACTTGGGAACAGATGATTGCAGACCTAGTCCTGGGTTTCCTATTGATGATGTGTCCTTGCAAGTGGGCTCTGACTCTTGATAGCCAGCTCAGAAGATAATTCTATTCTTTCCCTTCACGAATGTTTTTGAGAAGTTAAAGCTGCTGAATTTGGTGCCCTGCTTCTGGAGACTAGGCCCAGGCAAGTCAAAATCCAAGTCCATCAACCTGCCAACACAGATCCTCTTGTTCACAGATGCATTCTTGTTGGATATGAAATTAGCTTCCTCCTGTCAACTGGTTCTAGGCCACGAGTGCAAAGGAATCCAGGCACAGGTCATGATTCCGCCTTTTGGAACAAGCCAGTGCTGAGTGCCGAAAAATTGATGCTTTTGAACTGTGGTGTTGGAGAAGACTCTTGAGAGTCCCTTAGACTGCAAGGAGATCCAACCAGTCCATTCTGAAGGAGATCAGTCCTGGGTGTTCTTTGGAAGGAATGATGCTAAAGCTGAAACTCCAGTACTTTGGCCACCTCATGTGAAGAGTTGACTCATTGGAAAAGACTCTGATGCTGGGAGGGATTGGGGGCAGGAGGAGAAGGGGACGACAGAGGATGAGATGGCTGGATGGCATCACTGATTCAATGGACGTCTGAGTGAACTCCGGGAGTTGGTGATGGACAGGGAGGCCTGGCGTGCTGCGATTCATGGGGTCGCAAAGAGTCGGACACGACTGAGCGACTGAACTGAACTGAACTGAACTGAGTGCCACCCCAGGGGAGTCCTCTGAAGCAAGAACACGCTTCTGGCTGGATAGAGTGTGGAATGTTTATTACAAGACCAGTTACACATTTACAATAAGCCCTAGGGTGTTTGGCAGACAAAGCAAATGACAGAATAAGAAGGAGAGTGAGAGCAAGAGAGCAAAACAGAATGAGAGAGAGAGAGACAAAGGAGACGAGTGAGAAGGGGAGATGGAGTGAGTGATAGTAAAAACTGGAAGAGGCCTCAGAGGCCCTCCAGTCTAACTTCACTGTTTCAGTTGGACACACCAAGGCCCAGAGAAGGGACGTGCCCTGGTGGGGCCACAGAGCAGTTCAGATCCAAGCTCACTCACTGGCCAGTTGCCTGCTCTTTGCTCTGTAACTCTTGCCTATTTGACCAGAAGTGAGCATGAGCCCATGAGACAATCGTGTGTGGAGTATGCTTCTGGAAGCAGTGTTCAAAATAGCCAACAGCTCCCCATGCCTCCATGCAGCTGTATCTCTGGTGGCAAGCACAGGAATTAATACCACAATCTTCAGGAAGGGAGCCAAAGACTGGTGATACTTCAGATACCGCTGTGTTTAATGGGATGGCCAGTCCCATTGATCAAAGGCCCCGTGTGATTCTGCAGGCAGGGTGTGGCCAGCCATAAAGTGTACAGGCTAGGGACTTGAGGCAGGAAGGAAACTGAGAAGAAAGGGAGAGGGTGGATTTTCTGCTTCTGCTTCAGGGTCAGGAGAAGGTGAGGAGGAGGGAGGCTGGCCTGGACGATGGAGCCCCCAGTGGGGTCCCATCTTAGCCACAGGGCATGGACTGTGAGTACACCCTGGGCATCCCTGCATGTGTAACCCCCTTCTCTGATTTCCAGAGAAGTCAGTGAAGAATTGTTTACCATCAGCACCATCACCACCACCACCAGCAGCAGCATTTTACGACTGTCACTATTATTATTTTGCTATTTTATTACTTAGGCAGATTTTATCCCCACTTCGGTTGGCAGTTTCCCAGTCCTGAATCACACTCAGGGCCAAGAGTACAGGACTCTGAACTTCAGCTCAGATTTGAGGTGCAGCTCTGCCTCCTGATAGCTTGAGTGAATTTTCAACCTTCCTGAGTCTAGGTCGCCAACATGCAAAAGGGGGGATCTGACCTGTACCCCAGGTTGCTGTTAAGAGGTACACACCATGAGCTGACGGGGCAAAGCACTCTGATGAGTGAACAGTACTCTCCCTCTGTGTGTGGATGACTGGGCTGATGCCCCTAAGAACACATTCTTCCTGGGGATCACGCTGCTTTTTTTGCTCACAAGAAGGAGCTATTGACAGAGGAACCAGCACATTCAAAAGTGCTGAGAAGAATGTAATTTTCTATTTTTTATCTTTGCACAAAGGGGAAAATGATTTACAGCATTGCTCCCCAGAGCTTGATGACAGCTAGCTATCGCCATGGCCAGATTAGGGAGTGACAAATCTGGAGCTCACCGTCAGAGCTTATGAACAATTTACAAGGCCAAAACATGCTTCAAGCTGTGACCTTTCAGGCCCAGATCTGAGACCCAGGAAAGGCCAGAGATCACCTAGCCAGCCTCCTACCTTTGATCATCCGCACTTCAGCTCTATGCCAAGGCCAAATGGCCAGCAGCTATAAACACTGGTAGAGGAAGAATGTTCACTGGGTGCTGGAATCCACAAACCAACCTCCACCCAGAGGTGGAGCACCACAGAGAAAGAGCACGGGCTCTGCCATTAGGCAGGCTGAGCTCCTGTTCCAACTCTACCTCTTAAATCTATGGAATTTTGTGTAAGTTCCTTCCCTTCTCTGGGCAGAGGTTTCTGCAGTGACCTTCAAGTCCATCTATGGTCTTGACCTTTATCCTATTTCCTATCCTCCTCATACTCACTAGAGACTGCTGTGTGGATTACCTTGCAAATCTGGATCTAAGAATAAATTTCAAACTCTAAACATGGTTTCTGCCCACCTCAGTCTCTGACATCAATCTCTCTCTTTTTTTTTTAAAGAGAACCACTTTATTTTGAGTAGTAAACAAAATTCCATTTATAACGTAATAAACAAATATCCCATCAGTTTCTTCACAGTTAGTCCAAAGAACAAAGCCCCTGACTTAATTAGAATTTATATTTAACCTTAAATATTTTATTTTATTTTTAATATAAATTTATTTATTTTAATTGGAGGCTAATTACTTTACAATATTGTATTGGTTTTGCCATACATTGACATGAATCTGCCACGGATGTACATGAGTTTCCCATCCTGAACCCCCCTCCCACCTCCCCCATCCCTCTGGGTCATCCCAGTGCACCAGCCCCGAGCATCCTGTATCATGCATCAAACCTGGACTGGAGATTGGTTTCACATATGATAATATACATGTTTCAATGCCATTCTCCCAAATCATCCCACCCTCGCCCTCTCCCACAGAGTCCAAAAGACTGTTCTATACATCTGTGTCTCTTTTGCTGTCTCGCATACAGGGTTATTGTTGCCATCTTTCTAAATTCCAATCTCTTAACCTCTCCCCCTCCTGCTTCACACCTGCAAGGCACCCTTCTCTACTTGTTGCTCCTCAAACACACCAAGACCATGCCTACCACAGGGTCTTTGCATTTACTGTTACTCTTCTGAGAGATCTGGAAAGCTCTTGTTAAAAATATTTGAATGGCTGGATCCTTTTTATTCAGGTCTCAGTTCAGATATTAACTGTTCATCAAGGCCATCTCTGGTCACCTTGATATAGTTGTTCAGACCCTGTTACTCTTTACATCATTACTCTATTTTAATTTCTCTGTGATACTTGTCAGAACCTAAAATTGTGTCACTTAGTTATTTAGTTGCCATTGTCTGTCTATCCAGGTAAAATAATGCCTGTATGGGAAGAGGGCCCTGGTCTTCACTCTTCATGACTTTATCCCAAGCACCAGATCAATTCTATCAAAGAATGATTGAGCAATAAATATTTGGTAAATTAATAAATGATTTCCCTGCTTCTAGCTTGCCTCCAATAATCTTTTCTCTACACCAAAGACAGAGTGATCTTTTAAAATGCAAATTAGATCATGACACTAAAAATCCTTTAATAGCTTCCCTGTGGTGTGTGTGCTTAGTCGCTCAGTCATGTCTGACTCTTTGCAACCCCATGGATTGTAGCCCACCAGGCTTGTCCATGGGATTCTCCAGGCAAGAATACTGGAGTGGGTTGCCATGCCTTCCTCCAGGGGATCTTCCCAGCCCAGGGATCAAACCCAGGTCTCCCACATTGCTGGCAGATTCTTCACCATCTGAGGCACCAGGGAAGCCCTAATAGCTTCCCACTGCACATCAAACAAACAAAGCTCCAAGTCTTTACAGTGGCTGACAAGCCTTGCCATAAACCTGACCCTTGCCCATGTCTGAAATTACAACTCCTTCCACTCTGCCTGAAACTCACTGTCAGTTATGTTCACTTTCTATCTATTCCTCAAATTCATTGTAATCTTTCCTACTTCTGGGTCTTTGTTTGGCTGGTATCTCTGTCCCCAGTATTCTTCCTCCACATTCAGGCCACTACTCCCAGCCTAAGGCAGTAGTAGTACAAATGGTAGAGACAGTGACTGCTCTAGGAGCACCAAGATGAGAAGGATCATTTCCCACTGGGCTGGCTGGAGGAACTAGGAAGCTCTGGGGATCCACAAACTGACATTTTCAGGTTTTACCTACACAGAGGTCACCACCATCCTCTGAAGTGACACAAACCAAAGACAAAAGAAGCTCAGGTCTCTCCCAGCACAGACTTTGAAAAGAAAACTATCTACTTGGCTTGGGCCATCCCGTCCGTTTCCTGCACTCAACCCTTCATCCAGCCTAATCTGACCACACTCCACTGATGAGCAGTATCCAGAACTTCCATGGTACAAAAGCCACTGGGTGTGGATCTCGCCTCATCTTGTCTGGCCCTTCGGGATCATGGGAAAGAGGAAAGCACCAGCCTGTGTGTTGTCCCCCTTATCTCTTTGGATATTCATTATCAGTCTTCTTTGTTGGCCCTTTTTTCTATACTCCATAAAACCTTTATCTCTCGTTCACACTTCATACCGAATATTCTAGCTCAGTTGGTAAAGAATCCACCTGCAATGCAGGAGACCCTGGTTCAATTCCTGGGCTGGGAAGATCCACTGGAGAAGGGATAGGCTACCCACTCCAGTGTTCTTGGGCTTCTCTTGTGGCTCAGCTGGTAAAGAATCAACCTGCAATGTTGGGAGTCCTGGGTTTGATCCCTGGGTTGGGAAGATCCCCTGGAAAAGGGAAAGGCTACCCACTCCAGTATTCTGGCCTGGAGAATTCCATGGACTGTATAGTCCATGGAGTCGCAAAGAGTTGGATACGACTGAGTGACTTTCACTTTCACCTGTGTATTCAACTGTCCACTACCCATTTCCACACGTAGAAGTTACAGCAGCAACTCAGATGTCTCACCAGTCCTTGTGCTGAGGATTTAACCTCACTAGAGCACACGTGTACTCCTCCTTTCCACCTCTGTGCCTCTGCTCACGCAGAGGCCCTTGTGCTTAGGATGGCCTTTCCCTTCCCTCCATATGGTATGCTCATTCCTAGTTCAAACGTCAGCTGCTATAAAATTTCTCTGTCTCTATGCTCCCCTCCCCATGTTGCTACCAGATCTGTGTTATGGGCTTTTCCTCTGGATTCCTACAGCCTCCCATGTTTCCTTATCATCCATCCTCATTACAAAGGATGCCGTCATATCCACATCCATCAGTTCCCAGGACAGGGGGAGGGGGATCTTCAAAAGCAGGGACCGTCTCTGAGCGGCTGTATTATCTCTGCTTCCAGGAGGCACACACAAGGTCAGTTTCCTGTTTCCTCCCATCTGTCCCCACAGTCCCAGTTTATGTACAGCTCTGCCTTGCTTGCACATTTCCTCCTCTTAAAACTTTTAGGATTCTGTTGTCAAAGCTCATCACTTAATTCCATATTCATGATTTTATTTCTTCCTGACTTTTTTTCGGTTGATGGTAGTGTTTTGTGATCTTGTGCTGTGTTTTGTTTTACTTTTATATCTCAAGTGACGTGACTGCCAGGCCCTGGAGGCTTAGTCCAAATCCCAGGGGGTCTCTCTCCAGTCAACCACATGGCAGCCTCTACCTGTGGAGGTCCAGGAAGATGGCCCAAGGAGAAAGCCAAAGAGAGATGGGCCCAGCTGCAGAGCCACAACCACACACACTGTACCTGCGTCACACTTCACAGTGTACAAGAACCTTCCCTCATCTTTCTGCCCATCTTCCTTCCTAACCTTCCCTATCTTCCTCACCACTGAAAAATGTATAGAAGCTAAGGATTCCCATTATTCTAATTGAGCTGATGGGGAAACCAAAGCACTAAGAATGTGAAAGGGTCACTAATGTCTCTCAGAAGAATGTTGCTTCCAGGACAGGAGGTCAGGTGTGATTGCCTGTACAACCTACACTAGAGCACAAAGTTTCAGGAGACACTTATTTTTGGCTTATGCAAGTTCAGGGTTGGCGCCTGAGAGTGATAGCCTGCGGGTGGACAAGGCAGCTGAGGCTCTAAGTTCTGGGAGATGGTGTAGGAGATGAGATGGGCAATTTTCATGCAGTGTCCTCCAAACTCTTAAGATGGTGGTGGGATGGTTTTTGAGTGATGAGTGGAGGGGAGTGCATACACTGAAGTCACAAATACCAGTATCCTCAGAATCCATGGGACTTGGGAGTGGATGTAGCAGCCTGCAGATCACTCTGACCCATCCTGGAAGGCAAGGAAGAGAGGAACACAGAAGGGAGGTGGCCCACCAGGCCAAATGACAACCCCCAGGCAGTATGCTACCCACAGGGGCAGACCTCAGAGTAGCCCCATGGGAAAATAACCATTAGAAGGTTTCAAAGGACTCAAAGCAGTTGCCTGACTGGCTTTACTAGGTGCCTTTGGGTCAGTCTCTTCTCTTGGGGCTTCGGAGTCCCCATAGGTACACAGGGACCCTGCAATCTCTGTCTTGTCAGGTTGTTTTGGTGCCAGACTCTACTCCTCTGTGATTTTGGTCCCTGGCCCAGTCCCTGGGCCCAGAAGGTGGTCAGTGGCAGGGAGCTTCTAGAATCAGCGACCAAAGAGAAATATACTTTGTATGAGTCTGAGCAAACTGTTGTGCATGGAAAGCTTGATTTAAGGCCATTTCAATAAGCCCCAATTCATCATCTTGAAGGTCTTTGAAGAAAAGACAAGTGCCATTTTCTAAATGCCATTATGCAATCAAGCCTTTTGCAGCCGGCCCGGCAGGCTCGCATGCCTACACGCGTGCTCTGACTGCTACATCTTACAACACCTCTCACTGAGCGTGTCTGGGCTCCCTTCGACAAACAGCCCTGGTTATGTGGGGGCTGGGAGTGATGACGCAGGGAAGAGACTGGGAGCCCCAGACATAAGACATCATGTAATAGGCAACCTGAAAAGCTGTGGAAATTTCACAGGAGGGAGACACGACCTGGCCCATATCACTCCTGTCTCTCAAACCCTGACCTGGTTTCCTGAGCTCACCTGCCACGGAGGGCAGAGGCCCAAGGCAGCCTCCCAAGAGCACAATTTCCCTGGGGTACAATGCTCAAATCGGAGTCCTAGCAGTCAGACTGTCCAGGGTTGAGTCTTGACTTTGGTACCGCTGAGCTCTCTGACCCTGGGAAAGGGAGCTGACCACTCCATGCCTCAGCTTCATATCTAAGATGACCTAGGGGCAAATAAAAAAATTAAAGACATGGTTATAAAAGATACTTTTCACTGTATAATTTTTATGTTTTCCTGAGCCACAAGAATGTCTTATCTATTCAAAATTAAATTTTAAAGATTTAAAGAAAAAAGAAAAAAATGGTTATGAAGAATAAATAAATAAATGAATAAAAGTAATAACAGCATGTCAATGTCCTAGAGTTAAGGTGAAAATTAAATGCTGTAATACCTATAAAGCTCTGAGAACAGTGCCTGGCATGTAGTCAGCTATATACAAGTATTAGGATTTGTGTCATCTTCATGAAACTACAAATAGCATTGGCAACTGTGGAAGCTGAAAAATAAGCTAGGGTTTCGCCCAGGCTGTGGGATGTGGGATAAGCAGGGAGAGGTCTGGGAGTTAAAGGCCTGGCTTCAGATCTTGGCTTCACTATTCACTGGCAGTGGGGCTTTACACAAGTTTGGGTACCACCATGAGCCTGCTTCTCTGACTCTGAAAGGGTAGAGACTCCACACATCATCAGATTATTCCAGAAGCTGATGAGGAAACAGATAGGACACTGTTTTGTACTCAGAAACCTATTTTAATACCATCTATGTCAGTGGTTCTCAGAGTGGTCCCCAGACCAGCAGCATCAGCATCATATTAGAACGTGTTAACTGTGGCATATATATAGTGGAATATTACTCAGCCATAAAAAGGAATGAAATTGTGTGATTTGCAGGGACATGAATGGACCTAGAGACTTCATACTAGTTGAAGTAAGTCAGAAAGAGAAAAACAAATATCGCATATTAACATATATATGTGGAGTCTAAAAAAGCTGGTATGGTCCATATGTTTATTCTCTGTGTCTAAGAGTCATAGACATAGAGAACAAACACATGGACCACAAGGGGAAAAAGTGGGATGTGATGAATTGGGAGATTGGGATTGACGTATATTCACTACTATATATAAAACAGATAACTAATGAGAACTTACTGTATAGCATGGGGAACTCAGTGCTCTGTGGTGACCTAAATGGGAAGGAAATCCAAAAAAAGAGGGGATATACAGATACACACAGCTGATTCACTTTGCTGTACAGCAGACACTGATGCAACATTGTAAAGCAGCTAGTCCAATTAAAAAAAAAATGTTAGAAACACAAGACCTAGTGAATCAGAAACTCCAGGTGGTGGGCCCAGTAAGTCATGTTTTCACAAGCTCTTCAGGGGAATCCAATGCATGAAAGGCCTTGTGGACCAGTCTTCTAATTCAAACTCACAAAGACAAGGCTATGGAGGACCAGAGAAAGACCAAGGACTGCATATTCACAGGGAGCAAGGTGCTGGGTAGGGGGAAGTAATGGTCTCAAGGTAGCCACGTAGGGTACCCATGAGACCAAGGTCTCTTGTCTCCCACGTGGTACTCTTGCTGGGACACCAGTCTGAGCAATGCTGAAGATCCCTTCTCCTGGGCAGATAACCCCCAAAAGTTCAGGTTGAATATGAGACCCTGATACTCGCTCCTTACAAATTTGCAAATAGAGCATTTTTAAGTGCTAGTCCCAAGGCTAAAAGACAGGCCTGTGGGCACCTCTCAGGGGGTGACCTATCAGGATCACACTGTGGGAAGCAAGAGACCATGTTCTCACAGGAACCTTCCCAGACACTTCTCTATGGAATAGCCTGTCTTACAGCTATGGATCCAGCACCCAGGAAAAAAAAACAACTCTACTTCTGCATTTTTAAGGAATAACAGGCAGGGCTCTGTGTCAGCCTGAGATATCCAGAGTACTTGCCAAGGAGAAAGCATCTCAGGCCCTTGTGGTCATCTTAGGATGGAGGCCAGCCATAGTGAAGCCCCTGCCTCTCTTCCCAGTCCCAAAGTCGGAGACAGTGCAGGCAGGCAGTGGCAGGCAGCACGTGGGAGTTAGCTGATGCCTGCAGCGAGCCAGAGGGCTGAGAAATGGCTCAAGCGGGGAGCCCCACATGGACCCTGTTACTCTCGTGACTGGCTATCTGCCTGGTGGGCTCTTGCCCTAGAATTTATTTCAGCCCTTCCCCAACTGCCCCAAGTCAAACCTCTTTCTCTCCCCAGGGTTAAGGGACAAGAGAGTGTGGGAGGGGGTCCCTGGCTTCTCAGCAGCTCAGCCCCCTTGGCAGTCCTGGTGCCCCCGCTCTGGGGAAGTACAGCGATAGCAGTAGCAAGAGACCCAGGCCCACAGGCACTAGCTCTGCTTCAGCAGACAGGCAAGCATGACACAGCCCTGCTTCCACAGCCTGAGTCAGGAGGGGCTCTTGCCCACTTCACGATGGCAGGTCACGACTCATTTTCCCCCCAGACCAGCTGTGGGAACTTCAACAGTGCGTGGGTGCTTCTCTGCTCCTCCCTTCCCAGCCACCTTGGCAGGAACCTCTCCATCAGAAGGTGATTAGATTTGGGAGAGTTATTTCTTTTGCCGGACGTAATTGTTTCTTAATTCTTTTAATTTCATTCCCTTTAAAGATTACAAGCAAGAACCAGCACTTGATAAATGATGAAGACCGTTAGCAATTAATCAAGTTTTCAAGTGGCACTGCCTTCATGGTGAGATATATATATATATTAATAAAATATATAATATATATTATTATATATAGTATATTTCATATAACACATATTATATATAATATATATTATATTTTATATAACACATTATATATTACAATATATATTTTATATACCATATATTATAATATATTATATTTTATATATCATACATATAAAGTTTGAAATACATCATCCTTAGAGACTGCCTATGGATGAAAGGAAATGAGATCAAAGGAAAGTGCTTGATGAAATTGAAAACCTGAGGAAGCAAAGACCCTTCCAAACTGCCTGAGACCCTTGCCAAGGGATCAGGAAGCCCAGAAATCTAAACAAGTTCCCCAAAGACAGAGGAGAAAGAATGTATTCATTTATTCATTTGCTTATTCATCAAATTAGTTAACTTGATCACTCACTCATTCATTCATTCAGTGGCTTAGTTATTTCCCTTCTTTCTCATCTCCTCACTCACTAACTCACACACAAAAAAAGGTCATTTCTTCTTTCTGTCCCTTGTGCACTTCCTCATGCACACAGTGTCACACATTGTCCCTGTACCACCATAGCTCCATGGTGACTTAAGGCTTTAGCTCACTATAAATTTTCTTCAAACACATCTTACTGGAAGTGAAAGTCACTCAGTCGTGTCCGACTCTTTGTGACCCCATGGACTATAGTCCATGGAATTCTCCAGGCCAGAATACTGGAGTGGGTAGCCTTTCCCTTCTCCAAGGGATCTTCCTAGCCCAGGGATCGAACCCAGGTCTCCCACATTGCAGGCGGATTCTTTACCAGCTGAGCCACAAGGGAAGCCCAAGAATACTGCAGTGGGTAGCCTATCCTTTCTCCAGTGGACCTTCCTGACCCAGGGTCTCCTGCACTGCAGGCAGATTCTTTACCAACTGAGCTAAGGGGAGATCTTTACATCTTAATATGCAAAGAAAATTATGACCTTTTCTTCCATAGTATTAGCTGGCTTGTCCTACAGCCCTTTCATTCAATTATGCTGCTTGAGACTTTGTGCAGAGAGCAGAGAGATACATATGACATTTACCATGTCCTCCCCTGACTCGGGGAGATAAGTCCACTTGGGGAGATAAGTATTTTCATAAATTCCTGTATTTGAGACAGGAATCCAAATAGGAATCACTTGATTCTGGCAGAAAGACTGCATGCAGCCTTCCACTCACGAACTTTCCTGAGCATCTTCTATAAAGCAGATCCTGGAAATACAGAGAGGACTAAGACATGATCCTACCTTCACAGAGTTCAATATCCAATAGTGGAAAAAGATACAAGACTAGATAATTGGCATAAAATATGAATAAGCTGAATTGCTGGGAGACACAGTGATACAAAAATCAGGTAATGAACTCTGTTCATGGAAAGCTTAAGAATGAGTCTACAATAGCTCTAGGCCTTAAAGAAGGTATAGGACTTTTTGGGACAAAGGCAGGTAAAGGGACAGTGCTTGATACACATGCATGATCCATGGGTAGAAAACTTAAGTTGTGTTTGGAGAAAGGTAAACAGTCCTATTTTTCTAGAGCAAAGAATATATCATACGAAGATGGTGGAAATAAGGCTTAGCCATCAGGCAAGAGTTCGAATGACTATTGGGGTTTGATTGTAGAATAGAGGAGGAACCATGGGTGGTTTTTGAGCTGAGCTGTGTCATGATGAGAGCTGGGTTCAAGAAATGAATCTGGAAGTGAGATCAGAGACAGCACAGAGACTAGACAAACAGACCCTTGAAGGAGCCAGAGACTCCCAAGAAAGTAGAGTAGGGTAGTGAGGGGAGGAAGAGATGCAGAGACAAATGTGAATGTGAGTATTGCGGAAAAGGTGGAATAAATAAAAAACTGAACATGAAAGACGAAAGTGAGGCAGTCAGGGACGCTCCAGTGATGAGTCGAAAGCAAAAGCTTTGGTAAATGTTAATTGCAGGAAAGAGGATCTTGGATGTGTTACTGAGAGGCGTGTTAGACCAGCTTGAAGATTGACTTGGTCGATTCCATGCCCACCAATGCTTGATCATACTCATCCATAGATCCGAGGCTTAGTTGCTATCTTCTGTGGTTAAGAGAGGTGACAAATTCCCAGGCAAAATGGAAACAACACACTTGTGTAGGGGAGCAGAATACATCTCTGGACCATCTGTTGCCTCCTTCTTGGCCTGCGGTCTCTCCCATGCTGCCTTCTGCCCATTCTCCAATCCACTTTGCTCTAGGGCTGCTTGGTAGCAGCTCACACAGAAGGACTCAGAAGGACCCAGAAGCACAATATCAAATGCCTAGCTCTTGTTGGGGAGAGAAGGGTCTTCCTTGACTCCAGAAGGAAGAAGGAGATAGTGGGTAACAGGCAGGGTAGATTCAGAGAGGGAGGGACAGAGCAGAGGGAACTCAGTCGGAGGCAGGTGGCCATGCTGAGATAATATGCATATGCATGAGACCAATGGAGGTCACCCCATGCTATCAGGTCCCCAGCACTCTGCAAATTTTCTCAGTCCCAGGAATGTGGATTCGTAACAGAGTATAACCCCCATGGTGGTTCTCTCACATGGTCACTGCTTAGAGGCTCTGTTATTATATATGAGTGAATCAGTTTTAAAGCAAACTTCCTTAACTGCTCTCTGCCTCAGTTTTTTTGTATGCAAAATGGTACTAATGACATTTACCTTGAAAAGGCTTGGGGATTAAAAGAGATGCATACAAAGCAACTATCTGTGTTTTTTTAAATTTTTAATTGAAATATAGTAGATTTACAATGTCTTAATTTCAGGTGTGCAGCAAAGTGAATATATATAGTTACAGGTATATTGGCAACCCACTCCAGTATTCTTGCCTGGGAAATCTCATGGACAGAGGAGCCTGGCAGGCTACAGTCCATTGGGTCACAGGAGTCTGACATGACTTAGCGATTAAAAAAGACAGTGTATATATATGTGCATATATATATATAATTTTCAGATTCTTTTCCATTATGCTTTATCACAGAATACTGAGTCAAATTCTGTGTGCTAAACAGTAGGTCCTTATTGATTGTCTATTTTATATACAGTAGTGTGTATCCGTTACTCCTCAATTCCTAATTTATCCCTCCTCTCCCTTTCCCCTTCGGTAACATAAGTTTGCTCTCTATGTCTGTGAGTCTGTTTTGTATACAAGTTCATTCCTATCATTTTTAAGGTTCCACATATAAGTGATATCATATGATGTTGGTTTTTTCCTCCTGAGGTCACTGGAATCTCAGGAGAGGGAACTGAGACCACAGCGTTTGATTTCCTTCAGCTTGGAAATGCACCAGATCTTAACATCTCATTAGGTATTCTCAATACAGTTTTATCCTCTGCACACACACAATGGATGCTGTCTGACTTACAAGGAGAAATATGCGACTCGCAGTGACTGCCAATTTCTCTAGTGCTCTATGGGGAATTTGCATTTTTCATCTGTCATGTAGGAGGGAATCTAGCCTGACTGTCCCTCACCCAGTGCCTCCCATTGTGGCACACTGTGGGTTACCCTGTTGAGCACAAACCCCATATCAGCACTGGACATGATTTGTGGGGTCCAATGCTAGGTAAAAACATGGGGCCCTTTTTTCAGAATCATCAAGAATTTCAAGATAATGACAGCAGAGCATCAAACCCAGCATGGGGCCCCGTGTGAAGACACTGATTGCACACTCATGAAGCAGTCCCTGCACCAAATTGATACTCAGTGCCCTGATCTTGTTGAAGGAGGATTCAGAACAAAGTTATACATTCATCTGAAAGACATTTGCACTGGAAGAGTCACTTCTGGGCAAAGAGCTCCCTCCAGGTTGTTTCTCCAAAAAGCAGGCTGGGCAGTTGCCTGGTGGTTATGGAACTCAGAGTCAGAGTTTTGTCACTGCAGCTCTGGGGTATGTCTTCTCTAACTCTAATTGACCAGCAGCTGCCTTTCTTCCTGCTGTTACTTTTTGCAATGACTCCACATGATTTCTACTCTCCCAATCCCTCCATTGGGCTTTGCTGGTGGCTTAGTGGTAAAGAATCCACCTGCCAATGCAAGAGACGCAGGTTTGATCGCTGGGTCAGGAAGATTCCCTGGAGGAGGGCATGGCAACCCACTTAAGTATTCTTGCCTGGAGAATCCTATGGACAGAGGAGCCTGGCGGGCTACATTCCATGGAGTTGCAAAAAGAGTGAGTGACTAAAACAACAAAAGCAAGCCCCTCCAGTACACGCATCTGCCCCAGCACAGGTGTCCTCTAGGGGAGGTGCCAATTGGCTCAACTCTTCATCTTGATGGTAACCTTGAGCCTTAGTGGGTGGCTCTCTGGCCATCTCTCAGGTAACACTAGAAGAAAGGATGCTTCCTTCACAGGTCTCTGGGAAAAGGTGAGGAGAATGACAGGGATGGAAGGCCGAACAGATGTACAGACCTAGAAGAGCACGGCTGCAAAGGTGCTCCATGGCTCAGTGCCAGACTGTGATAAGGTAATTAGAGAGTAAGTTTTGGAAAACTTTTATAGTAATTTCATATTGCCTATGAAATTTCATAATAAAATGATAAAAAATAATTTGTCTTAATTTTCACCTTTCTAGTAATTCAGTTTTATTGCATTTTGCCAAAGCATTGGTCCACGCAATTTAGAAATCTGAAAAGATAATTAAAAACAAAACAAACTAAAGCAAAACCAAAAAAAATAGGTGTTTCACAGCAGATGGTTGCCAGCTTTGCCATGGCACCTCTGACTCTAGTGTAACAACAAAAGCACTGAGGTAGGAGTCAAAAGATCAGACTTCTCATTCATCTATTTTATATATAGTAGGAAACTCTACTCAGTATCCTGTAATAACCTATAACTGAAAAGAACCTGAAAAAGTATATAGGTATGTGTGTGTGTGTGTAACAAAATCACTTTGCTGTACACTTGAAACTAACGCATTATAAATTAACTATAATTTAAAAAATAAAATGAGCCTCTTGTAGACAGCAAAAAAAAAAAAAAAAAAAATCAGACTTCTCATCCCAGTTCCTTCATCTCCTTGGACAAGTTGTTTAATGACTGAGCTTCACTTTTCTCATCTGTAAATGTCTCATGAGGACCACATGAAAGCTTGGGCAAGAAGGCCCTTTACAAACTGTAACTTGCAGTGTTAAATGAGGGCTAAATGGCGAAGATGCTACCATCCTGTGGCCACTCCACACCCCTGCCTGGCAAGTGGCCTGGGTACTAGCACAGTGGTAAGAAGAGCACAGACTGAAGTCAGGCTGGATTTGGACCCAACCTTTATGACTTACTAAAGTCCCAGCTCTCCATTTCTTCTCTATTTTCTTACCAATAAAGAAGGGATTTTTAAAATATCAAGCTGATAGGTTGTGGTGAGGATTAACCAGGAAACACTTAGCACGAAGTGGCAGTTAGTAGTGTGGTCTGATTACCTCTTACTCTTGTTGCTCTACACTACAACTTTGAGATTTGCCCGTGTTCATAGCTCTTCTCCTTTAACTGCTGTATACTTCCATCATTTGCATCTCCTGCACTTCCTATATCCATACCCATATTGGTGCATTTATATTTTCTAATTGGTCACTGCCAGTGCAGAAGATACTATTGATGTTAGAGTATTGATATTCCATCTAGTAAACAAGAGGAACTTTTTCATTAGTTCTAACCGTCTGTCTAATTTCTTGATCTTTCTATGTAAACAATCACATCATTTTCAAACACACTTCTTTTGTCTCTTCCTTAACAATCCTTAGATTGCTTATTTCTTTCTAGGACTTCCCAGATGTGATAGCAGCAACCTCATCTTGCTTCCTACCTTAAAGGGAATGCTTCTAAAATTTGTCTCCTCTAGTATGTATAATATTTGCTATGGGTTTTTAACAGGTAGTCTTAATAGAGGTGAGGAGGATCCCTTTATTAATAATTTTTAATGTTTTTAGCACAAATAAATGTTTGCCTTTCTAAAATGATTTTATGTGTCTATAAAGATTTTTTTCATTGTTTTCTCTGAGTGTATTAATGTGATACATGACATTGACAGATTTCCTAATGCTGAACCATTCTTGCATCCTGGGGAGAAAGTCTATTTGGCCATGGTGCAATCTTTTGTTTGTTTGTTTGCTTGCTGTGTTTAGTTTTGTTTTTAATGCACTGTCAGATTTGGTTAATATTCTGCTTACCAATTGCTATCTATATTTTCAACCGACATTTCCTCTCTATGGTCTTTTTCTTTTGTTGTCCCAATGCAGATATAGCATCAAGATTATAGTAGCCATCTAACTCAATTGGGCACCTTTCCCACTTTTTCTGATCTCTGGAACAACATGTAGAGAAGAGAGATTATCTTTTCTTGTGAAGTTTGACAAAATGATCAACCCATAAAACTGTCTAGAGCTGGTCCTTTGGGGAGGAGATGAGATTTTAATCAACTACTGCAACTTTACATGGTCACTGATCCAGTCAGTTTTCCTGAGCCCAATTTTTGCATTAAAAAAATTAAGATATTTATCTCATTCCTCTGATTTTCAGTCTTTTGTTTCACCATGAGATTTCTCATAACACCACCCCTGAAATCCAAGGGCTAGGCTGAGTCGGATTCATAATGGTACTTTTGATAAAAAGGTAAATTGTCGACTTCTCTCTTTCAGGAGCTGCAGTTAGCTCAGCTCAGATACAAATGAAGAGAGGATGAAGGAGAGGAGGGAAGATAATAGCAGCTGTCAGGTGAGTCCTACCTACCAAGTCTCATGCATCTTATACCGTGGCGGTCAAACATGGCAAGACGCTTCTTGAAAGAATATCTTCCTGACCCTTCCACCACGTTTAGGTGGAAAAGCTTTAGAACCCTTACTTTCCTGAGGCAAAATGTCACCTCATCATGTGATAAGGCAGTACCAGGACTACCCTCTCTCTCTAGACTCTGTTACTTAACTGTCTTCTGTCTTTTTTCCACTCACTCACTCACATTAACTCAGCACCACCTTGTGTGCAGGCTTTGCTGGGTTTTGCTGGTTTGATGTATATTGGAGGAAGAAGTATGTGAATTGTCTCTTGGCATAGTCACAGCTGTGAAAAGAGAGCTGCAGTTAGAACCCAGCGAGCTAGCTTTGTTTGTTTAAAGAGGACGGGGCCAACTCTCCTGTCCTCCCACCCTAGACCTGAAGTGGAAGTTTCAGG
Source organism: Bubalus kerabau (assembly GCF_029407905.1). Classification (NCBI taxonomy): domain Eukaryota; kingdom Metazoa; phylum Chordata; class Mammalia; order Artiodactyla; family Bovidae; genus Bubalus; species Bubalus kerabau. The sequence continues at coordinate 44,841,913 of NC_073647.1, read as the reverse complement.
ATCCTTCTCTCTGAACCACGTGGACTGCGATTTTAGTTGAATTTAGGAAAAATCATCATGTTCAGTCCCAGAGCTCCTTCTTTTCCTCCCCACTCTGATCGTTTTGGGATAGTTAGTAGCAGATGGTGCTCCAGCAGCTCTGTCAGGCCTCACCCTGCCCTCCATGTTGCCTCCAACTCTTGGCTCAGCCATATCTTTCTTTGCTTGGCTTCAGTGTTTGGGATATAAGTTTCTTACACGATTCACTATCTGGATGGAAATGCAATGTTCTCATCAGAAGAAATCGCAAACTGAGTCACTCATTGATCTGAACTCCAGTGGAAAGTTTGAAAAAGACAATATTCCATCCCCAACTGACCCAAGTGCCCACAAATACCCAAATGGATAGCTTACTAGGTGTCTCTCTAGGTGGGCATTATAGTTTCCTCCAACACCAAACCCTTCCTAAGGTGGGTTGTTGGCCTGTGGGCTGGGTCATTATTTAGAAATAATTGAGCTTTAACTAAACATCACCTTCCAGAGGGACGTGGATAGCAGATAGCCTGACATAACCACAACTCTTGAGCTTTAAAAAGTTTTTTCTCTTAGGAGTCTCAGTGTCATTTGCCAGAAAGACCATGACCCACTTGGACCTTGGTCCCTTCCAACTATCCTGAGAGACATGAGCCTCACTATCTGCCTGGAACTTGCCTTGGACTTTGAGTTTCCTGCCTGCGAAATAGAATCTTCCATATTGATGACTGACATTTGGAACTACAACTCCTGGACGTGTAGCGCCCATGCTCAGGGTGTAGCTTTAGCCAGACCACTAAAGAAAGAAAAAACAAAAAACAAAAAACACCAACACTAGGAGGAGGAGGTCTTGTTTACTTTCTGCACTGAGGGTCGTGAGACAAAATCTTTGTTTCATTTTATGGGGCTTGAAGTGGCCTCCAGAGGGAAATTGTTGACATGATTCTAATAACTCAGTGGGGGCATGTGGTGGGCAGAATTCTAAGGATGGTTCCCCAAGACGTCTGTTCCCAGGTTACTAAATTAAATAGTAATCTTGCTAGTGTTGTAAACGGATTTTGCAGATGTAGTTAAAGTTTCAAGTCAGTTGACTTTAAGATATGGAGATTATCCAGGCTGGTCTGATCTAATCACAGGAGCCCTTTGAAAGCAGAGTTTACAGATTCTTCCCGAGTCTCAGATAAGAGCCCAGCTCAACTCACATCTTGTTTCGTGAGAACCCCATGAGCAGAGGACCCAGCAACAGAGGACTCCTGACATGGAAACAAGAAGAGAACAAACGGATACGATTTACAGCTGGTAATCTGTAACACTGGAGGAGGGCATGGCAACCTACTCCCATATTCTTGTCTGGAGAATCCCATGGACAGAGGAGCCTGATGGGCTACAGTCCATGGGGTCGCAAAGAGTCAGACACAACTGAGCACACACACAGGCACAATCTGTAACACAGCCATAGAAAACTAATACAGGACACTAAAGCATCCCCAGGAGTGTCAAGTCTATATCTCAGCCCTCTGCATGAGTGGGAACAAGATGTGAAAACACTACCCAAGGCCCTGTTCCCCTCTGCAGCACTGAGTCGAACTCCTGTCACAGGACTTCTCTCACTAGGGGCCTGCCGGTTGCTGAGTTGCTGAGACATGCTAATGACTGACTCCATCTGATCCATGGGCAGGTAGTACATCTTTTGGGTCAGTGGGAACAATCCCCGTTATTTTCAGAGAGCTGGGCACAAAGCACTTCCATGGTCATTCGATCACTGGAACCTCACTGCAACCCCCAGTGGGAGAAGCCATCATGGCCCCACGTCCTGAATGAAAAGAAGAAAGTGTCTGGCTTAAGGTCACAGAGCTCGCGTGTGCAAAGGCCCTGCTGCATAACAGAATTGACTTTTGCTAACAATATGTGGATTCTTTTGTCAGTTGTTTGCCAGGCCTTGGACCTTTGAAACTGTGAGGTGGGCAATGGTGAGACCTGACCATCAAGGCAGTTTCTCCTCATATGCACCTGAACTAACAGGGTGGAGACACTAAGGAACCGAAGGGCTGTGGATGTCTCTGTCAATCATATACAGCCATAATCTGCCCCAAGTTGTTCCCTTGGCCAGTGAGGCCCTTTGTCCAGAGAGCCACATGGGTTGTCTGTTCATTTTATGTATCAATGTGACCAGGCCACAGGGTACCCAGAGATCTGCTTCAACAGGATTTCTGGGTGTGTCTCTGAGGGTGTTTCCAGAAGAAATGGGCACTTAAATAGGAGAACTGAGTAAAGGGGATCACACTCTTCCATGTGGGAGGGCCTCATCCAATTCACTGAGGGCCTGAATAGAATAGAAAGGCAGAGGAAGGGAGCATTGGCTTCCTCTGCCTGGTTGGTGAGTGCGGTCTTCACCTCCTCTCTCACAGGGACCTCCTCTCTCAGGGACTGTCTATCCTCTGAACCAGAACTGACTGCAGTGCCATCTGCTCTCTGTTGTTTATGGGAAGTCATCTCTCAAAGTGATGTCTGAGGCCCCAAGAGGAAAGATCTTATCTGCCTAATAAACTGGGATTCATTCATATCAAAGGGAGCAGAAGCAAGAGAGTAATCCTGTTGCCTGGAATTTATTAAAAAACCTGAACTGTTCCCAGTGTGAAACATGAAATGGTGCCTCCTGGAGTGGCTGAGACATATCGAGTCTGGGCCATGTCCTTGTGGCAGTTCCTCATGAACTAACTGTAATACCCCTCCCCACAGGCAGAGCCTTCAGGACCAATCAGCACAGCTCAGATCTTCCCAGCAGGGCCCACTTCAGACTGTGCCTGGAAATCAGAGCTGCGGAACAAATCTACAGCATACGAGGCCTTTGACTAGCATAGCTCTGCAGCTTCTGACACCGGGACTGTGATGAGAGAGGTTCACAGAAGGCTGAGAGTAAGGAGAACTGTGGGATCACATGGGGATGGAGTTGCCTCTGGGAAGACATGCGATCCCTGTGCACACTTACATCATACTTACAGCTGACATGTGAAGTGAAAGTGTTAGTCTCTCAGTCGTGTCCAACTCTTTGCAACCCCATGGACTGTAGCCCACCAGGCTCCTCTGTCCATGGGATTCTCCAGGCAGGAATACTGGAGTGGGTTGGCATGCCCTCCTCCAGTTGTCAAGAGTGTTTTTTATTTAAGAATGTCACAAGATCCAACTGTCAAATTGTCCCAAATGTCAAATTCCACCCCCTAACCCAGAGCTTCTACTGTCATGTGTCCTGCATCAATACTGGCTCGTTCCAGCCTGCTTTCTGGTCTTTAACCCCGTAACATACACATATGTGCATGCACACAAACACACATACAAATAAGTACACACACACACACTGCAATTTCACCTTCCGTCCTTGGTCTCAGCCCTTGCCTTACCTCATACGATTCCAATTCCCGCCTTGAATATCTTTCCATTTACCACTGAATATAAAGAGACAAGCTATTTTCCCCCACCAGGAAATGGAAATCCAAGCTCTATTTGGATCTAGTAGTATTCTGGCTGGAAATCATGTTGCATAATGCTTCTGTTTAAGAGGAGAGAATTAGGGCAATCCTTCACTTCAAGCAAGTCAGGGCTAGCCAAAATTAGAACCCAGACACAAGTAATTCATGCCTCATTATCCTTAATAGCAAGAAATTAGACAAAATCTAGATGTTAGACAACATGGACATGGTTAAGAAAATTGCTGTACATCATCTCCAAGGAATATTATACAGCCACTAAAGATGATAGTCATGAAGACAATGTTGCAACATAGAAAATGTTAACAAGTTAATGGTAAGTGGAGTAAACAGTATAAGACTTCAAATAAACAGTAACTACAGCAATGTAAAAAATAATACATGAAAGTTGCTAAGACTGGGGAGGCAATCTGGGATAAAAAATAACCTCTCATGAATGAGGGTGTTGGAATTATGAGCTATTTCTTTTTCTTTGTAGATTTCCTCTAATATTGTTTAATGGTGTTATAATATTTTTGCTATAGTAAATCGAGAACAGAGGCCAGTCTGAAGCCTTCAGTGAGCTGAAGCTGTCGGGACCACAAATGATCTAGAAAGAGAAGCCATCCTCACCGTATTTAAAGACAATTATGAGGACAAACACTATGGAACACGGTCTGCAAGCTCTCTCCCCTCATTTTCCCATCCAGCCACAGACTCTGTGCTCTGTAGGTATGACCTAGTCCTGTTGACCGTTGCAATGTTACCTGCCATCAGCCCAAGAGCCACTTCTTTAGCCTCTAGGACCACGAAGCAACCCAGTTCACTGATCCTGGCATCTTGTTGTGTGCATCTCTGCCCAATTGCACACTCAGTGATGTCAAGCTATTAGCTTGAAATGGGCCACGGTGGGATTACTTAAACCATGGAAATTAGTGGGGGGAAACTATAAATTAGATTTTTTTCCCTCAGGAAATTGATTTTGGAGCATTTACCAGCACACCACTGACCTTATCCCTCTTCTTGGAATATCCTTTCTTCAGGTCTTCAATGGGCCCTGCTTCAAGATTTAGTTCAAGGAGGGAGGCTCAAAAGGGAGGGGATGTATGTATAGTTATAGCTGATTAATTTTGTTGTACAACAGAAACTAACACAACATTGTAAAGCAACTACACGCCAATAATAAAATATTGGCTTCAAGCAGCATACCATCCAAGCACCGTTCCCTCATACCTTTCTTTTGAGCATCCATACCTCTTCTCTGTGCTCCTCTGCACACAATTATGATGTCCTATGAACTCCTCTAAGTCAGTGCTCTTGTCTGAATCATCCTAGGCCAGGTGCTGCATGAATACTCAGGGAATGTTTGTTTGCCAAACTGAAATTTCTGATGGAGTTGGGACACCTTGACATCTATAGCCCCTGTGGGTCCTAGTGAGCCTACCTGGTAGAGCTATATAGCCCTCGTCCCAGGCATCCACCTAACAGCTTCCTGACAATTTCCCCACCCTCTGAATGGCCTAGAGGCTGCTGCAGGGAAACCAGCTCTCCTGCTGAAGCCATGATCATTCCCACCACGTATGTGAGCAAACAGCTGTTGAGAAAACCATGACGCCAGAGGCAAGAGTTACAGAAATGAGTCCCATTGGGTTGCAAATGGAGATTTGTTTTCTTTTTGCAAAATCCCACAGAACATTTATCATTTGCACTAGAAGGCTGGTGCTTGGAACACCAGTCTATAATCATTTGAAAGATTGAACTTTAGATCCCAGGCTTCCCTGAAGGAAGAGGGGTAAAAGCCATTTTGAAACGAGAGCAGAAACATCAAATCCCACCAGCCAGGTACCAGCACAGCAGAGGAGAAAGATCCTTGGCTCCTCAGAGCTACGAAAAACCCCCAGAGCTACAAACAAAAGTTCTTATCTCCAGGTGTTGGCACCTTCACTGAGACTTGATTATAACTGAGAAGGAAACTGGGGAAAGGTGAGTGGCTTAGTCCCTGGGTCAGAAAGGCAGGTCATTTTGATATTTGGCAAAACTAATACAATTATGTAAAGTTTAAAAATAAAAATTAAAAAAAAGAAAGAAAGAAAGAAAGAAAGGCAGGTCATCTCCCCAGCAAGTTCATGGAAAGACTCTATATCTTCACAAAGGGCAAAGGGTGGCTCACTACAGAGAGCCATGGGGAAGAGCATATATGAAAGGAAGAAAGAAATGAGAACCTGTTGTCCCTCTGACTGAAAAAAACAGGAGTGCTGCTAAGGCCTCCATTCCTAAGTCAGCACAGCCCAAGTCTCAAGGACCACCAGAAAAACAAATTTTTGGTCTCTCTGGTTTCAAGAGAAGCTGTAAAGGCCTAAAGACATGAGTTTTAATCATTGCATGGTGATCCACTAGTCAGGTAGATTGGGGCAAATTAATTAGCTTCCCTGAACCTCAGTTTTCTCATCTGCAATGTAGGCACAATGACACCTTCCTCACAGAGTAGTAAAATTTAAACTGCATGTGATGGTTAATTTTATGTGTCAACTTGGCTAGGCTATAGACCCTAACTGTTTGGTCAAACACCAGTAAAGATGTTGTTGAGAGGGTATTTTTTGAGATGTGATAAAGATGTACAATCATAGACTTTGAGGAAAGCAGAGAATCCTATCATGTGGATGGGCCTTATCCAATCAGTTGAAAGCCTTAAGAGCAAAAAATTGAGGTTTACTGAAAAAGAAAGGATTCTGTTTTCAGAACTGTAATACAGAAACCCAACCTGAGTTTCCAGCCTGCCTGCCCTGAGGAATGTGGACTTGCCAGTCCTTGTAATCACACAAGAATGCTCAAACTACAGCACAATTGCACTCATTTCACATGCTAGTAAAGTAATGTTCAAAATTCTCCAAGCCAGGCTTCAGCAATATGTGAACCGTGAACTTCCAGATGTTCAAGCTGGTTTTAGAAAAACTACTATATATATATATATATATATATATATATATATATATATATATATCTCAGTGAAAATTCCTGAAAGGAAATTACATTTTATACCAGATAACAAAGTGATAGTGGACCTAGATGTCATAAAAAGGTAGAATCAATGCAAAGAACACAATACCTAGAAGACTGGCTTGACTAAAAGAGAAAAATTGATGTGGAGAATAAGGAAGATGAGGCTAGAGAGGCGGAGGTGGAAGCAAGAGCAGAAAAGACATACCTGCCCAGTTGATTCAGGCGTCCCTTCAGGTTATTAAAGGCAGATGTTTTTGGAAGGTGAACCTGGCCTCTGTGCATCTAAATGGGCTGCAAGGAGTGACGAGAGGGCAGGACGGGCTACGGGAGAAGTCTGATGACTGGGGGCCGGTGGAGGTAGGAAACGAAGGAGGAGGAGGAAGAAGGGGGAAGGGTGTACAGACTACAGTGGTGTCTACACAGGTAGAAAGAGAAGGGCTCATACTAGATGCTGGACTGTATTCTGGGCTCAAGGGGTAGAAGAGTTGTGGTTCCCCTCTTTGTGGAGCTTGTTAGTGGGAGAGAGAGACATTAACCACATAGTGACACAAATAAATATCATTGTCAACTAAGTGCTAAGAAGGAAAATGGTGAGCTCCTCTGAGAGTGAAGACCAAGATGACCAGACATAGCCCACGGGGTCAGGGTAGGCTTCCCCAAGGAGCTGATGGGGGATCTGAGACCTGAGGTAACAGTAGTGGTTGGGGGGGTGCTCGACGGGGAGAGATCCTCACATTCATGCACAGGTACATACGTGTGCACATACATGGATTGCACCCACTCTTCCTATCTTTGGAGGTCCTAAAGTAACTAAGACAGAGAGCAGGCCTCCGGAAACAGCTGGAGCATATTTGTCCTCAGCCTCCACTAAACCCTTGGGTGTTCTCAGTCAATCAGCACACCCACTCACAACAAATCTATTGACTTGCCAGGGAAGCACAGAAGGTTGAAGTGATCGCACTGAAACCACATAGAGCGAGCCCATGCACTCTACTGAAGGTGCTATTTTGGGACAGATTCAAGTTGAGAGTCAAGTAATCAATCAGGTCAGCACATGGTCAATCAGTCTCAGCCATTAAGACAACACGTTGGCGGCATTGCTATTGACACAGCCACAGTGACTCAGAGACAAGCTGAGGAGTAAGGCCATAGCTGCTCTGGTCAATAAAACACTTTGGGTCTTGACAAAGCAAGCAATTAGGACCAGCTGTGTTTCATTTTTCACCTCCTAAGCCACAATGGCCCTCTAGACACATCTATCAATGTAAGAAGGCAGGGCTGAGGGTTGAAGTTAAGTCATTCCGGAGGAGAGGAAAAAAAGAGAAAGCATAGGCCAATAAATTCCACATGAGCTGTTTTTCAAAAATTCATGTTGATGTATGGCAAAACCAATACAATATTGTAAAGTAATTAGTCTCTAATTAAAATAAATAAATTTAAATTTTAAAAAAGTTAAAAAAAAAAAAAACAAAAATTCCAGATCTTGAAAGTATAAGAAAATTGTAAGCCATCCTCTACAGTGCAAGACATCACTGAACACTAACTCATATAGAGCTGGACAGATTCAAAGAACCACTGCCTGCTGAGAGTGGGGCTGGGGCTGCTCTATCTCCATGGGGGAGGCTGGCTGACTCTTTCCAGCTCCACGTGCACTTGAGTTTTCTCAGCTCACAGGCCTACTGATGGTGTGAAAACCTCTCAGTCTAGACCAGACGATCCTTGAAGGAGGGATAGGATGAGAGTCGCTTGGGTCATTCCTGTGTCCCCACTGCCTACCCAGTGCCTGACACACCAAGTAGACACTCCATTATTCCCTCTCTGAATTAAAAAAAAAAAAAAAAAAGCATTGCATTTCTAGCTTCTTTCCTAGAAATCCCCCAGCCAGGACTTAGCAGTCCCTGAATTCTGCCCACAGGTTTATGCTGGACTGAATTCTACCGTTTCTGGCATAAGTTTGGACAAAGGACACCCCCCTCTACTGTCTACCCCTACATTATTAAGTATTATCATCCTTTGTAACCTATAATAGCACAGAGTTGTTTTGCTAAAAGTCCCCTGGACACTTCAGCCAAGTCATCCATCTGCCTACAAGGAGAACTCTTGGCTCAAGTTTCTCCCAATCTCAGGAAAAGCCATAGCCCCACAGAAGTACAAGATCAAGTTCATTTCCATTTGGCTTCTTTAGCCTCATCTCCTATGTAAGGTCCCAACTTTGATTTGGCTGATGGAAAGGCTGTCTTTTGGGGAAGAGTCCCAGCTCTCAGCGTTGGTCAGTTGCCTAAGTGTCCCCAAGGCTTTCTACATGTGTAGACAGCAACCTACAGCCTTGCCAGCAGCTGTAGCACAGGCTCGGCTGAACAGCAAAGTGGTGTCCTTAAGGCATCCACAGGGGTCAGTGGCCACCTTCTAACCTTTAAACTGAGAAGTAGCTTTCTGGGGACAAAGAGGTCTCTGCTGAGATAGGGAGACTCAGAAGTCCCAGTCAAGGACTGACTCAGAAGGTGCCTGTCTTTTCTCAGATGGTCCAAGGGATTTGCATCCCTGGTATGAGCTGTTGAGCTGGTGGAGGCTGGGCTGTTTGGAGCCTTGAAACAGGGAACAAATGTGGGCAGAAGGCACACAAGGGAGGAGATTCAGCTTTGAGGATGGGATTCCAGGTTGAACTAAAGGCATGAGCAAAGGAATGAAGCTGGAAAATCAGTGACTGAAAGTAATGGCAAGCTGTTTTGTTTGCTTGGACTCCAGGACTCTGGAAAAGGAGTGTGGGAAATGAGGCTGAAGAGGGTTTCAAGAACTGAATTCCCCATGGCGTGAGCTGTTGTCAGGGCTTGGGCTTTGTGCCGAGGGTTGTGCTGAGCCTTTGAAATGAGGCTTGAACAGAAGAATAACACAAGTGAATATATGCTCTGAAAGGTTCTGTTTGGCTGTTGTGTGGTGTTTAGAAGACCACTCAGGAGGCTAAGGTGGCTGGGCATTGAGATGGTAATAGCCTGCACTAGGAATAAAGTCTTATGGTTGAAGAAGAGTAGATGGGATCAAGACCTCATTGAGAATATAAAGGAACAGGACGTAGTGATTGACTAAATTCAAGACATAGGAGCCAGGGAAAAGTTAAGGATCTATGAATCTATAAAAATATTAACTAGCTTTTACTAAGCATCAAATGTATACAGAGCTCTGTGCTTAGCCATAGGAACTCAGAGGCACATAATATGTGGTGTCTGCACTCAAGTAGCTCCAGGTCTAATGAAAAAACCAAACAGGAATGAGGTAACCCTAGTTGCTGAGGAGCACAAAGGAGGCACTTCACATCTAGTCTCAAGAAGACAGAAGGCTAAAAGAAAATTTTTCACAGAAGTCAACTGATCTTGATAGGGACCAGTTGAAGAGAAGAGGGTAAGGTACTGTGATCAAGTGCACAACATATGTGAAGGCAGTGAGGTATGAAACAGCATGGTGCATGTGTGGAGCCAGGGACAAGGCAGATGGTAGCTCCATTAGTTGTGATCTGGGATGCAGAAGGATGGCAGCACAGCTTGTGGTGATGACAGCGGAGGTGGGGAAGCAAGGTTAGGTTCTGTCTCGGACATACTGTGTCTGTGGTACCCAAGGAGTCGTTAGGTAATCTCCACAAAAAGCTCCCTGTGAAGACAGAGGGAAGGTGATGGTGACCTGCGTCAGACACCTTGCCCACCACCTTCTTTCTCACTAGGGGTTAACAGGAATGAGAAAAGGGGGACAGGGGCCATCCAAAGCAGTGTCATTTGTTTGAAGGTTCTGTGGTCCTGAGGCAGAACCAAGTTTGGGGTGGGGACTGCTGCACTACCTGGAATCTGAACAGTTGAAGCCATTTTCGTGCCTAAAGGCATATTCTCCTTCTGCCTCCTCTGCTTTGTTTGGGGTGCAAGGTGGGTCACCAAGCTCAATGTACGCAGAGGAGTAAGGAGTGGCAAAGCTCACCTTGGCCACCTGGTCTCCCAACTCCTTTCCTTAGCCCTTCTTTCTGTTCCTCGTCCACAGTCAGAGCTCCCTCCACCTGTGCCAGCTCCTGTTCCCAGACCTGCCCCTCCTTCAGAAGGCTGGCTGAGTGAGAGGGGAGGGTTATCTTTCTGCCTACCAAAGACTTCACTCGGAAGCTAGAGCTGCACTTGAGGAACAAAGAGACCTACTTGTCCATAGAGATATCTCACTTTTCTCATTACCTTCTTCATCTAGTAGGATAGACAGGTTTTCAGGTGGCAAAGAAGATGAAAGAGGAAGAACGAGGTATGTTCTAGGAATGGTGAGTCTTCAAGAGTGCCAGTGGCTGGATTTCAGGAGAGTAGAGGGGAGAAGTGTGGCCTTCAGTGAGGGGAGAGAGACGGGCAGAGGCCAATCACAGGGGGCCTCTTAAACTAGGTTAAGGAATTGGGAATTTGTCCTAGTGACAATGAGGAGTTACTGGAGATTTTTTTTTTCTTTTCCCTGAATAATGACTTTACTGTCTTTATAAAATTTCTGTGTTCTCCTAATTGGAAATTAAATTGATACAGGAAAGGTCAAAGAAGGAAATTAAAAATAACTTCAACTCCCACACAATAATCATTGCTAGGGCAAGCCTCATTCTAACTTTGCCTTTATGTTCATGCTTAGAGATGAGGATGGGTATAGAGACAGAAATAGAGAGAGAGAGAAAGCAAGATTGCAGGGGGATGGGGAGAGAGAACGGTTGTGAAAACTTTTTAATGGTATCCCTGTATAAATGGTATCTTAAACAAAAAAATATAAAAGTTAATTTCCTTTCAATTTAAGAGATAGTGTCTTAAAGAAGAGGTGACACCTCAAAGGAAAGAGGTAATAGCATCTAGGTGGTGAAAAGATCTCTTTGGCCACTGTGATGGGGGAAGGATTGGAAGGAAGGAAGGTTGGATGTCAGACACAGGCAGGAGCCAACATGGACATCCAGGTGAGAATAGTGAGAGTTGTAATAAGTCAGGGTTGGTGGAACTGAAGAGGAGGGGTGGGGAGAAGTTCAAGTAGAGGAGCAGTTTTCTTAGGACTTGGTTTCTGGTGGAGGGGACACAGAGGAGGCTCCTCCTAGATGACTCATAGGGCTCAAACTTTGATGATTAGGAGGTGTTGGCACTGTGATCAGAAATAGGCTAAGCAGACAGAACAGGTTGGATGGAGGAGTCAATTAGTTTTGCTTCAGATGTGTGAAGATTCTTCCTCTGGGCATCCAACAGGCAGATGGCTCATATGGGAACAGGACTGAAGATGGGGACCTGGGAACCATTCACACAGAAGTGAGCACAGAAATCATGGGAGTGTGGGAAAATCTCCAGGGGAGAGAGTGTTGATATAGAGAACTGGGCCAAGGACAGAAACTTGGGAGTAACTGTGTTGGGAGATGGGAGGATGGACAGGAGCCACAGGGAATCAACAAGTTTGGGAAGAGGCTAACATTCCTGACTCAGGGCTTTGCTTACGATAGTTTTCAGAAACTTTCTGGGAAACTCATAGGTAAGGTATGTTTGGTGAAAGAAAAGGAAACCAAATCTGCAATGTGAGAGATGGGAGCTGAGAAGCAAAGAGCTTCATCTCAGGAGAATAGAGCGAGAAACTCTGAGCAGAAAGCCAGAGGCGAGAAGAGCCCATTGGATTTGGTGATCAGGATATTGAGGGTCAGTTGTAGAATCAGGTTCTGGGGCTCACTGGGAGACAGAGACAAATGGCTGGGAGCCACGGAGGGGACCTGGGGTATGTATGGGACGGACTTAAAGGCAATTTCCACTCTCCAGATGTTTCGGGTAAAGCGAGAAGAAAACCTAAAGTAGCTCCAGGAAACTAAGACACGCCTAGACATTTCTAGACTACAGAGAAAGAACCAGTGTAGCAAAAGATGATGAGCAGTAAGCATGGATGGTTATGTTTGCACAGCTGGGACCTCAGGAAGTTGGATGGGGAAGGGGTGATTAGTGCCCAAAGAAAGGGGTGGACCTCAAGACTAGAGGAGAGGAGAAATAGTGAATTGGTGACATGCTGACATTTTAGGCTTGAGAGAAGAAATGAGATCTTCAACAACCACCACTTCTTAAGTGTATACACGGTGCCACGCATCAGCCTGAGTGCTCCGCAGGCAACGTTTGCTGTGATCTTCACAATGACCCATGAGACAGGTAGGATTATGACCCATATTTTACAGAGGAAAGAAGTAAAATTCATACATATCCAATCTTGCACCAGTGCTTAGTGAGACAAGACTCCAGCCCAGGTTTGTAAGACAATGAAATCCAAGTCTTTTTACAAATGAAAACCTGATGATGTCCAGGGACAGTCAGACAGACATTGATTTCCTCATCAGAGATGGCTGGGCCAGGACAGGTGCCCAAAGCTTCTGAATGCAAGGGAGTGGCTGGTTCTTCCAGGCTGGTGGCTGGGAATGCCATGGCACAGCCCAACCCAGCACACAAGGGCAGCAGCTAGGCACTGCGGGCTCCACCGGATCTGGATCGAAGTTCTGACTCCACTTAATGGCCATGTGGCCTTCAGTCAGCTGCCCAAATTGTCTGTAAACTGGAACTAATAGTAGCACCTACCTCACAAGATTGTTGTCAGGGTAAAGCATGATAACCCACAGGAGGGGCATAGCCCTCTGCCTGGCACTGAGTGAGTGGCCAATAAGTGCTGTTAGTGGGGAGAACATGATTTAGAAACAGACAGTCTGGGGTCTAGTCTCTGGCTGACCACTTAATTTCTCTGACCTGGACAAGTTGCTTCACACAGGAGCCAGTTTCCTCACATCTAAATTGGGGGTAATTCACAAGTGACTGTGGGGATCAGTTAGGTAGTAGATGGGAAAGTGCTTTGAAAACTACAAAGTGTCCCCATAAAGGCTAGTTATTTAATTCTACCTTGGGACTAAAAGATCAGCTTTCTAGAGAACCAGGCACAGAGGATGAGAAGAGAGGAAAATAACTAAGTTAATGAACTCCATAAATCAAATTTGAGAAAGTTTGGAAGAAGGGAAAAGAAAAGACTTTCTCCTTCTCTGAGTTAGAAGGAATGCACTTCATTTTAGCTAGAATGTGTTTGGAACCTGCTCCAGACCAGGGTTTGGACAAGCCTTGCTGTGTGACAGGGCTTGAGTCAGCTTTGGTCCCTGTTGGCCAATAGTTACCTCAGGTCACTTGCACACACCTAACTCTGCCACTAAACAGACCAAACTGAAGCAGAGGGTGTAGGCATCATAATGGGCTTCTCGGAAGAAGTGACATTTGGACTGGGCTTTGAAGCCTGAGTAGGTGAGGGATGTGTGAGGGGTAGGAGTAGTTGTCAGAAGGATGAAAAGAAAAGTTTCAGCAAAAGCACAGCAGCAGGGAGGGACATGAGTTTGGGAACAGTAAATCAATCCACTTGACTGAAGATAAGGCTTAGGAAGTGAGGGGCAAACGTGACACCTGGAGAGGTGGCTTGGCTTCAGCTCCCAGAGGCTGTCAAGATGGCTGAGAAGCTTGGTCCCTGTCCCACAGGTAAAGGGGAGGCACTGGTGAGCAGTGTCTTCTAAGTGTCCTGGCCAGAGCTTGCCTCACAGTGTTCTGGGCAATGTAGGTGTTAGAAAAAAAATCTCTGATTGATGAGACACTCCACAGCAGGAACTTTAGTCCGGCTTATCCCCAGCAAAGTCGAATTGACTGCAGCCTAAAGGAGTGGTTGGTCATGTCCTCTGCAGCTCAGGAAAGCAGCTCTCTGTTCAGGTCTCTTCAGGGCCCCAGGATGACCCAGCTCGGCGTCAGTCACACAGCTCTCTACTAGCGAGAGGAAGGCCACGAGCACTCTGGAATTCTCATCATTCTCACCTCCCCTTAAATGTTTTTCTCCTCATCTATGACTCTTTGTCCCGTTGCTGACCCAGCATGTTTCCTGGTTGCTTCTCAATGTTAGTGTTGATGCCTACAGGACCTAACTAGTCCATGACCTTCGCCAATGTGCCAATCATGGCTGCCCTCTCCACTAGTCTTTCCCTTCCTGCCAAGCATACATACCCAGGAAGATCCCTGCCAATACACAGAGGTAGGTTTAGCAATGTCTTTGAGCACAAATTCCTCCATTTCGTTAGTAATAGGAAGCTGTTCTGTCTGGGTAGCTCAGCTCTTTACAAACCTGACAGTGACTAATCTGCCGAGTGGCTGCTTCCTTGTTGAAAGATCCCTAGCTTTGTTCAGGAAAGGTCAGATTCATTGGTTCTAGTCAATTAGAGAATAATTTATCGTCCCTCTTCCTTCTGTGACCTCTAAGACCATATGTGGTTTATCAGCAGGGGGCCAATCTCTAAAGCAAAGCCCACACACCAATAAACCCCAAAGTCAGGAATGAACTATTAAAATTTCTCTAGGTCATACGTCTTAGCTGGCCTCATTCCCCACAGATTCCCCCATCATGCTATGCTATGCTATGCTATGCTAGGCTAAGTCACTTCAGTCGTGTCCGACTCTGTGTGACCCCATAGACGGCAGCCACCAGGCTCCCCCGTCGCTAGGATTCTCCAGGCAAGAACACTGGAGTGGATTGCCATTTCCTGCTCCAATGCATGAAAGTGAAAGGTGAAAGCGAAGTCGCTCAGTCGTGTCCAACTCTTAGCGACCTCACGGATTGCAGCCTACCAGGCTCCTCCATCCATGGGATTTTCCAGGCAAAGTGGGCTCCAGGTCCCTCAGACACACTGGAAAAAACAGTATTGTACAGATGTGAGATTGTGTAGGCAGACTTTCCAAAGATGTTGATTTCCTCTCTAGAATGATCCTGCAGTTAGGACTAACATTCACTAAGTAGTAGGTATCAGTGTCTTGACTATGTCCTTCTGGTAAAAAGAGCTAAACTCTTGGGAAATGGCTAAGTGAATAAAATTAATAAACTTTACTACTAATTTTAACCTAACTAACACAGCTGGCATGTGAGAGTGCTTAGTCATTCAGTCATGTCTGACTCTTTGCGACCCCATGGACTATAGCCCGCCAGGCTCCTCTGATCAAGGATTCCCCAGGCAAGAATATTGGAGTGGGTTGCCTAGGCCTTCTTCCAGTGGATAATCCCAACCCAGGGATCAAACCTGTGTCTGATCTCCCGTGTCTCCTGCATTGGCAGGTGGGTTATTTATCACTGAACCACCTGGAAAGCCCCAGCATCAAAATAAAATAGAATAACAAAATGGAATACAAATTAGAGCAAGGTTTAGAGAAACAGAACTCTTAGGAACTGTAATGGAATGTTCTTGCAAAGCCTAACCTGATCAACCTAGTACTTGTCTCCTCTTTCCCTTTTTCTTAATCTATTGGTTTCTATGTCAGGTTTATACTGAGCTTCCTTCAAATTTTTTACAGGCAAAGAAAGGAAGGAAGAAGAACTTGGGCATCTGTCCTTTGACACCACCCTCCCCCATCATGAACTGTTTCATAACAGCCCTCTCTACTCAAGTCATTAATCAAAGATGCCATTTTCTTCCCATCACAGTGCTTCTGTCTTTGTTTCCAAGGAATCTGACAGAATCCAAAAGGAAATGAAGATGGCCAAGAATGGGCTGCTTCTCAGCATGAAACCCTGTGATGACTGTCTTTTCTCCAATCAAGAGGGATTAAATGTTCCTTCTCCAAACCTAAGTTTTTTGCCTTCTAAAGCCAGAGCGTATGGTATTCATAATATATGTTGGATGGTTCCTTAGCAGTCACCGCTCCTCAAAATGTTTTCTGTTACAATTTGGACTTGCAAAACTGAATTATGCCAGAATGAAATGTTTAAGAGAATATTCCAAGAGCATAAGCAGATTTCTAAACCATCATATGTAAATGTTTTTTCCACATGTGCTGTGAAATCAGACTCTACATCAGAGCCCCCCACCATAGCTCTGGTCTAGGCTTCTTGTAGGAAATGACCAATTGTAATTTTGCTCTGTAAGCTGAGGATAGGGACCATTGGAGGTTGCTTGACCTGTGAATCCTGAGATGGGGATTACTTACTTGAGTCTGATTTGGAGATAAACATCTGGTTTTTCTTGTTTAGATCAAAAGTTAGAAAGCAGCTTTTGGAAGCCAAAACCTGTAAATCCAGAGACTGGAAAAGGGCTGAGAAATGAGGGAAATGTAATGAGCTTCGCCCTCCAGAATAACAGAGGAGCCCTAAGGCATGGGATCTGGGCACTATAGCAGAAAAGTTGGGGAAGAGGAAGTAGATGAAGATGACCAGAACAAAGAGTGTGCAAGAGAAATTTGAGAGATTCTAAAACATCCCCAAGAAGTCCCTAATACAAAAGGCTGGTGACTTCTCTAGGAGAGGAAACATACAAGTGAGAGCCAGGAAGATTCTCTTGGGTCATTGCCCAAAGGAAAGAGAGGTACCCAAAAGAGCAAAAGGAGGGGAATGGAAGGGAACAGTGGCCTGAGAGCAGCAGGAAGATAGAGGAGTTTTAAGAATGAGCCCAGGTTCTACAACACACCTTGAGGGCTTCACAGAACACAGAGACTCCTATTAGCCCTTTGTCACTCTGTAACTGTCAATAGCGAGCGGTGGCTGTGTGGCGCTGGAGCCGAGTCTGCTTTATTGACGATGCCAAAGCCTTTGACTATGTGGATCACAATAAACTGTGGAAAATTCTTCAAGAGATGGAAATATCAGACCACCTGATAAGACCACCTGACCTGCCTCTTAAGAAATCCGTATGCAGGTCAGGAAGCAACAGTTAGAACTGAACATGGAACAACAGACTGGTTCCAAATAGGAAAAGGAGTACGTCAAGGCTGTATATTGTCACCCTGCTTATTTAACTTATTTGCAGAGTACATCATGAGAAATGCTGGGCTGGATGAAGCACAAGTTGGAATCAAGATTGCCAGGAGGAATATCAATAACCTCAGATATGCAGATGACACCACCCTTATGGCAGAAAGTAAAGAACTAAAGAGCCTCTTGATGAAAGTGAAAGAGGAAAGTGAAAAAGTTGGCTTAAAGCTCAACATTCAGAAAACAAAGATCATGGCATCTGGTCCCATCACTTCATGGCAAATAGATGGGAAAACAGTGGAAACAGTGGCTGACTTTATTTTTCTGGGCTCCGAAATCACTGCAGATGGTGATTGAAGCCATGAAATTAAGAGACACTTTCTCCTTGGAAGGAAAGTTATGACCAACCTAGACAGCATATTCAAAAGCAGAGACATTACTTTGTCAACAAAGGTGCATTTAGTCAAGGCTATGGTTCCTCCAGTAGTCATGTATGGATGTGAGAGTTGGACTATAAAGAAATCTGAGTGATGAAGAATTGATGCTTTTGAACTGTGGTGTTGGAGAAGACTCTTGAGAGTCCCTTGGACTGCAAGGAGAACCAAGCAGTCCATCCTAAAGGAAATCAGTCCTGAATATTCATTGGAAGGACTGATGTTGAAGCTGAAACTCCATTACTTTGGCCACCTGATGCGAACAGCTGATTGATTTTAAAAGACCCTGATGCTGGGAAAGATTGAAGGCAGGAGGAGAAGGGGACAACAAAGGATGAAATGGTTGGATGGCATCACCAACTCAATGGACATGAGTCTGAGCAAGCTCCAGGAGTTGGTGATGGACAGGGAGGCCTGGCATGCTGTGATTCCTGGGGTCGCAAAGAGTCAGACACAACTGAGCGACTGAACTGACTGACTGAACTGAACTGTCAATAGAAAGATCTGAGACCCCACAAGTCCCTGCAATCTCACCCAGCATTTCTACAGTAACCAGTCTAAAAATCTTGTCTTCCTCTACAGCCTTTGCCCACTTTGGATTGGCATGGATTCTCCTACAAGACAGGTCTTCTCACCACTCTTCTCCCTAACCAGCGTCTGTCTGCCCAGAGGTCCATACCAAGAAACCCAGATCTCCAGCCCAGAGCCAGAGAAGCCTCTTTCCTGTATCAGTGGTTTGTCTCCTCCTAGCTTTGCTGTTTTGGAGAAGGCAATGGCACCTCACTCCAGAACTCTTGCCTGGAAAAATCCCATGGACGGAGGAGCTTGGTAGGCTGCAGTCCATGAGGTCGCTAAGAGTCAGACATGACTGGGCGACTTCACTTTGACTTTTCACTTTCACGCATTGAAAAAGGAAATGGCAACCCACTCCAGTATTCTTGTCTGGAGAATCCCAGGGACGGGGGAGCCTGGTGGGCTGCCGTCTATGGAGTCGCACAGAGTTGGACATGACTGAAGTGACTTAGCAGCAGCAGCAGCAGCAACAGCAGCAGCTTTGCTGTTTATCATTTCCCTCCTGGCCCAGCCATTCATCTGTCTTCTGGTCTCAACCAACCTGCTCTGAGGAGCCTTGCACGTGAGCCCTTCTCTAGAACAAATGACCAACCCTCTTTAGAGTGACTCTGGATGCCAGAAAATTGGTACCTGCCAGCATCCCTTCTTTTCCTTTTCACTTTGTGTTTTAGCCTCCCTTATTAACCTTCTGGTCAAGTCTGTGCAGGGGCTGCCTGATCCCAGAATGTCAGTGCCTCCTTCCTGACCTGTAGCTTGGCCCTGGCTCTGTTTGCTCTGTGACTCATGGCATTGACCGCTGGCTGGACCCCTTTGCTGATTACTTGCAGCAGTTGGACCAGGCCTCAAGTTCCTGGATACCTTCCCCATTGCAGGCCTCAGCCCAGATGTCCGTGCACAGCTCTAACTCAGCTCTGGATAGTCTTCCCATTTTCCAGTCAGCCTATGTGTCAGTGACAGTTGAGAGGCCTAGAGAGGCTTGTGCTCTCGCCTCCACATGGAGTTTATAGCAAAGCTAATTATCCAAGTCCCTGGCTCAGAGCATCAAAATCTGATGAGAGATAATGACTGAAACTAAGGCGGCTGGAGAACTCTCTCTAAAGAGTCACTGGAGACTTCTCTGGCTGAAGAAGGATTGCTCCAGGAGCACGCACATAGCCCAAGGTTATAGCCAGCAAGAGAAGTCAAGAGGAGCCTATCCATAAATGGAGTTAGTCCATATGGATATTGAGGCTAAAGACAACTAAAAACCTCCTGGTGCTGTAGTTTTGGTGGCCTGAGTGCTCATATGAATAATCAGCATCTCCATAGCACCTGTAAAATCCCAGGCTTACCTGGAAACCAGCATCCTAGGTCAACACTGTCCAATAGTGACTACCATGTGAGACCATGGAGAAGCAGCACATTATGCTTTTCCTCAAGTGGAATTTCTGGAATAAGGATGAAGAAAGAATGTACCAATGACTAATGAACAGCTAACCTGCTAATAGGGCCATACCAGAAGAGGGGATTGATGCCCTATGGGGAGAGGTAGGGATCCTCAAGTCGTGTCACTCATAGCTCTCTTAGTGAGGAGTTCCAGAGTGCTGGGCCTACCTTGCCTTGCTATATCCCAGCCTTGTTGGCCGTTTTCATTTTCACCTATATGAGAAAAACTATAAACTTCCATTGTCATCTAAGAAGATTTAAATAAATGAACAAAGAGAGCTTATTCCTGTTAAGAAACCTCATTATCAAAGAAATATCAACTCTCCCCAAATCAACCTACAGATTTAACAAAATCCCAGGTGGATTTTAAAGGGCCTAGACAGAATGATTCTAAAGCTTATCTGAAATATAAACAACTGGTAATGGCTAGAAATATTTTTAAAAAACAAATAAGGGGCTCACTTTAACATTAAAATCTATTCTAAAGTCACAATAATCACAATGAGATGTGACAGAAGACACAGATTAGTGTACAGAGCAGATCTAGAAGCAGATTCAAATCTATGAATATTTAACATATGATAAAGGAGGCATCTCAAATCAGTATGTAATCATGTTGAGACAAATGGATAGATATTTGGGGAGGGGGAATTAACTTAGATTTGTCACGTAGAACCACAATCTAACACTAACCTCTTTTATAGTGACATCTGGAGGAAGCCGAAATCTGAATGTGAACAATAGTGTGCTCTTCGCTGTCTAGACGATGTCACTCAGCATCATGCTTTGGGGATTCATCCATGCTGTTGCATGCATCAGTAAGTCTCTTTTGTTGCTGAGCAGGGCTCTCTTGGATGAGTATGCCACAGTTAGTGTACCCAGTTTGTGCATCCTGTTGGTATATACAAGTCTATCCAGTTTGTTTATCATTATCCTGTTGGTGGACACCTGAGTTGTTTCCACTTTTAGGGTATTACTAATAAAACTGCTATGAACTTTCTAGTATGATTTTTCGTAGATATGTATTTTCACGAGTCTTGGGTAAATACCTGAGAGTTGAATGGTTGCATCATAGGGTAAGTGGATTTTAAGCTTTATAAGAAAAGACCAGACTTTTTCCCAGAGGGATCATGTCATTTTACATTCTTATCAACAGTGTGTGACAGTTCCTCTTTCTCCACATCCTCATCAATATCTGATGCTGGCAGTCTTTTTATCTTTAAGTGTTCTGGTGAGTGTGTAGTGGTATCTCATTGTGATTTTCATTTTCATTTTCAAGATGGCTAATGACATAAGCAGTTTTTCATATGCTTATTGGCCATTTGTATATCTTCTTTTGTGAAGTGCTCTTCAATATTTTTTTTCACTCATTTTTAATTACTGTCTTTTATCATTCAGCTGTGGAAGTTCTTTATACATCCTAAATGTGAGTCCCTGGTCAAATATAAGTATTTAAAAAATAATTTCCCCCAGTAGCCTACCTGACACAGTTTACCTAGCTTACCCATTCACTTTGCTGAGCAGTATCATTTGATGAGCAGAAGTTTTAAAGATTTATGAAGTCTAATTTCTCAATTTTTCTCATTGCTTCTATTTTCTATGTTCTGGATAAGAAACATTTATCTACCTCCAAATGACAAAGATATACTTCCATAATTTCCTTTAACAATGTTTATGGTATGTTGCTTTGTATTTAGGTCCCTGATCCATGCCAAATTAATTTTTCTCTATGATGTGAGGCTAGGTTCAAGTTTCCCTTATCCATGTCGACGGACAGTTTTCCAGTGCCATTTGTTGAAAAGACTTTTTTCTTTCTCATTATATTGCTTTGGCACCTTTGTCAAAAATAAAATTGCTGAATAAATACGCATCTATTTTGGGGATCTTTATTCAGTCATTTTGATATATTGGTCAATACTTATGCCAGTAGCACACTATTTTGACTAATATAGCTGTAGTGAAATTCTTAAAGTCAGGTTAGTTTAGGGTTTTAACTTTGCTTGTATTTTTCAATATTGCTTTAGTTTTACTAGGCCCTTTGCATTTCCATTTCAGAACGGTTTATCAAATTCTACTGAAAAAGCAGTCATGGTTATGACTTAATTGTGTTAAATCAGTAATCTATTAATAAAGTCTATTAATGTATAAGTCAATTTGTGAAAATTGACATCTAACAAATAACATCACGGTCTATATTTCCATTCCTATAATGCATTTTTAATTAAAGATTCTCTTTGTCAGAGCTGTGCTTTAGAGAGATTAATTTTGGAGCAGTATGGAGTGTAGAGTGGGCAAGCAGCATGGATACCACATGCTACTGTGGTTATCCATAGATAGAATGTGCTAGAATTGATGCAGTTCAGTTCAGTCACTCAGTCATGTTCGACTCTTTGCAACCCCATGAACTGCAGCACGCCAGACCTCCCTGTCCATCACCAACTCCTGGAGTCCACCAAAACACATGCCCACTGAGTCAGTGATGCCATCCAACCATCTCATTCTCTGTTGTCCCCTTCTCCTCCTGCCCTCAATTTTTCCAAGCATCAGGGTCTTTTCAAATGAGTCAGTGAGTCAGTTCTTCACATCAAGTGGCCAAAGTACTGGAGTTTCAGCTTCAACATGAGTCCCACCAATGAACATCCAGGAATGATCTCTCTTAGGATGAACTGGTGGGATCTCCTTGCAGTCCAAGGGACTCTCAAGAGTCTTCTCCAACACCACAGTTCAAAAGCATCAATTCTTCGGGACTCACTTTTCTTCACAGTCCAACTCTCACATCCATACATGACCACTGGAAAAACCATAGCCTTGACTAGACAGACCTTTGTTGACAAAGTAATGTCTCTGCTTTTTAATATGCTGTCTAGGTTGGTCATAACTTTTCTTCCAAGGAATAAGCGTCTTTTAATTTCATGGCTGCAATCACCATCTGCAGTGATTTTGGAGCCCAAAAAAATAAAGTCTGACACTGTTTCTACTCTTTCCCCATCTATTTGCCATGAAGTGATGGGACCAGATGCTATGATCTTAGTTTTCTGAATGTTGAGCTTTAAGCCAACTTTTGCACTCACCTCTTTCACTTTCATCAAGAGGCTTTTTAGTTCCTCTTCACTTTCTGCCATAAGGGTGGTGTCATCTACATATCTGAGGTTATTGATATTCCTCCTGGCAATCTTGATTCCAGCTTGTGCTTCCTCCAGCCCAGTGTTTCTCATAATGTACTCTGCATATAAGTTAAATAAGCAGAGTGACAATATACAGCCTTGGTGTACTCCTTTTCCTATTCGGAATCATTCTGTTGTTCCATGTCCAATTCTAACTGCTGCTTCCTGACCTGCATATAGGTTTCTCAAGCGGCAGGTCAGGTGGTCTGGTATTCCCATCTCTTTCAGAATTTTCCACAGTTTCTTGTGATCCACACAGTCAAAGGCTTTGGCATAGTCAATAAAGCAGAAATAGATGTTTTTCTGGAACTCTCTTGCTTTTTTGGTGATCCAGCAGATGTTGGCAATTTGATCTCTGGTTCCTCTGCCTTTTCTAAAACCAGCTGGAACATCTAGAAGTTCATGGTTCACGTATTGCTGAAGCCTGGCTTGGACAATTTTGAGCATTACTTTATTAACGTGTGAGATGAGGGCAATTGTGTGGTAGTTTGAGCATTCTTTCGCATTGCCTTTCTTTGAGATTGGAATGAAAACTGACCTTTTCCAGTCCTGTGGCCACTGCTGAGTTTTCCAAATTTGCTGGCATATTGAGTGCAGCACTTTCATACTGAGATGTAGCACCATCAGATGAGATGTAGCATCATCTTTCAGGATTTGGAATAGCTCAACTGGAATTCCATCACCTCCACTAGCTTTGTTCGTAGTGATGCTTTCTAAGGCCCACTTGACTTCACATTCCAGGATGTCTGGCTCTAGGTGAGTGATCACATCATTGTGATTATATGGGTCATGAAGCTCTTTTTTGTACAGTTCTTCTGTGTATTCTTGCCATCTCTTCTTAATATCTTCTGCTTCTTTTAGGTCCATACCATTTCTGTCCTTTATTGAGCCCATCTTTCCATGAAATATTCCCTTGGTATCTCTAATTTTCTTGAAGAGATCTCTAGTCTTTCCCATTCTATTGTTTTCCTCTATTTCTTTGCATTGATCACTGAGGAAGTCTTTCTTATCTCTCCTTGCTATTTGGAACTCTGCTTTCATCTTTTGTTTTCTCCTTTGCTTTTCGCTTCCCTTTTTCACAGCTATTTGTCAGGCCTCCTCAGACAACCATTTTGCTTTTTTGCATTTTTTTTCCTTGGGGATGGTCTTGATTCCTGTCTCCTATACAATGTCATGAACCTCTGCCCATAGTTCATCAGGCACTCTGTCTGTCAGATCTAGTCCCTTAAATCTATTTCTCACTTCCACTGTATAGTCATAAGAGATTTGATTTAGGTCATACCTGAATGGTCTAGTGTTTTTCTCCACTTTCTTCAATTTCAATCTGAATTTGGCAATAAGAAGTTCATGATCTGAGCCACAGTCAGCTCCCAATCTTGATTTTGCTGACTGTATAGAGCTTCTCCATCTTTGGCTGCAAAGAATATAATCAATCTGATTTCGGTGTCGACCATCTGGTGATGTCCATGTGTAGAGTCTTCTCTTGTGTTGTTGGAAGAGACTGTTTGCTATGACCAGTGCATTCTCTTGGCAGAACTCTATTAGCCTTTGCCTAGCTTCATTCTGTACTCCAAGGCCAAATCTGCCTGTTATTCCAGGTGTTTCTTGACTTCCTACTTTTGCATTCCAGTCCCCTATAATGAAAAGGACATCTTTTTTGAGGGTTAGTTCTAGAAGTTCTTGTACGTCTTCATAGAACTGTTCAACTTCAGCTTCTTCAGCATTACTGGTCAGGGCATAGACTTGGATTACCATGATATTGAATGGTTTGCCTTGGAAATGAACAGAGATCATTCTGTTGTTTTTGAGATTGCATCCAAGTACTGCATTTCAGACTCTCTTGTTGACTGTGTTGGCTACTCCATTTCTTCTAAGGGATTCCTGCCCGCCGTAGTAGATATAATGGTCATCTGAGTTAAATCCACCCATTCCAGTCCATCTTAGTTCTCTGATTCCTAGAATGTCAATTTTCACTCTTGTCATCTCCTATTTACCACTTCCAATTTGCCTTGATTCATTGACCTAACATTCCAGGTTCCTATGCAATATTGCTCTTTACAGCATGGAACCTTGCTTCTATCACCAGTCCCATCTACAACTGGGTGTTGTTTTAGCTTTGGCTGCATACCTTCATTCTTTCTGGAGTTATTTCTCCACTGATCACCAGTAGCAGAGTGGAAATTAGGAAATACATTCTAGAAATTGTTAGGATTTGATGACTGAATGTGAAGAGTGAGAAAGATAATTAAAATTTAGATTACTCAGGTATTTCTGCACTCAATGATCAAGAGGATGATGACAATTCCATGAAACATACACTCCTTTTAATCAAGAAAGTATCAAATGCATATTATGTAACAGAACCTGTGCTTGGCATTAGGGACACAATAAGAGCAAAAGCATACATGGTCCCCGCCTTACTGGAACATTTGGTGGATGAGAAAGACATTTATTAACCATGCAAGTAGATGTAAACTTGCAATTAATAAAAATGCTCTACAGAAAGCACATCTACCAACTAAACTTTGGTTTCTAATTCATTTCATCAATAAAAGGAACCCTGTGTCCCTGGAGAAATGGCTGATTCTGAGGCAGGGGCAGAAAATATACAAGATAAACTGAGAATCTTGTAACACTACAATGGATAGAAGTGATCAAAATAAAAGTAAAAGTCTCATTATGATGGATGGGAGTATGTCAAAGTGACACAAAGGAGCCAACTGAAAGACAAAATAATGAAGTGGTATTCGAATATAACCCAAAGTGTAAGGTAAATCGGAGAAGGCAATGGCACCCCACTCCAGTACTCTTGCCTGGAAAATCCCATGGACGGAGAAGCCTGGTAGGCTGCAGTCCATGGGGTCACTAAGAGTCGGACACGACTGAGCAACTTCACTTTCACTTTTCACTTTCATGCATTGGAGAAGGAAATGGCAACCCACTCCAGTATTCTTGCCTGGAGAATCCCAGGGACGGGGGAGCCTGGTGGGCTGCCATCTATGGGGTCGCACAGAGTCAGACACGACTGAAGTGACTTAGCAGCAGCAGCAGCAGTAAGGTAAATATTCTTATAGTGATAGAAATAAACAATTGAATAAGTTATTAAGTGAGGGAGAAGAGGCAGTCTCTCACAGAGAAGAATTCCAAATGAATTATATATATTACCCATCCTAAAGGAAGGTAAGCTTAACATCTGCTCCTTAAGTGTGGGCTGAACATAGTAACTTCTTTTTAATAGATTTTTTTTATGTGAACCATTTTGAAAGCCTTTATTGAATATGTTACAGTAGTGCTTCTGTTTCATGTTTTATCTTTTTGGCCACAAGGCATGTGAAATCTTAGCTCCCCAGCCAGGGATTGAACCTGCACCCCCTGCATTGAAAGGTGAAGCCTTAACATCAGACCACCAGGGAAGTCCCCACAGCAACTTCTTTATGAAGAGTACAGTGCAGAAAGGGTGGGGGTGAGATTAATTTTGCAATGAGAAAATCTGACAAACTACTTCAGCCCGGTGAACAAGGTCAATATCAACAATCATAAACACTGCAGATAGTATGTTGCTTTGATATGGTATGATGAAAACATCACTTTACTTCTGTGATTTTGCTCCCCTCGAAAAACATAACCCCATGAGAAAAATAACTGACAAATCCCAAAAGAGGGGCATTCAACAAAATACCTGAATGATTTTCCCCAAAACTATTGAAGTCATTAAAAACAAGGAAAGCCTGAGAAACTGTCAGTCAGGAGAAGCCTATGGAAACATATATTTAGAGAACTAAATATAATGTGATATCCTGGAATGCAAACAGGGCATTAGAAAACAACTAAGGAAATCTGAAGAAACTACAGACTTCCGTTGATGACATACCAATATTATAACTTTCATTATTAAAGCAAATATTCCACACTAATGTGGTGTGTTAATAACAGGGGAAACTGTGCAGGGTGGAGAGATATATGGTAAATCTGTACTATCTGTTCAATTTTTCTGTGAATGTAAAACTTTTCTAAAAACTAAAGTCCATTAATTTTTTTAAAAGTTCTCTAAAGGAGAAGTGCATGATCTAAGGGTGACTAAGGTCTGAGAAGGGCTCCTTAAGGAAATTACTCTTTATCTGTGATCTAAAGGATGCAGAGGGATGAAGCAGATGAAGGTCTAAGCAACATCAAAGTAAAGGCCCTTAGGTAGAAAGAAACATGATATGTTCAAGGAACAGAAATAAGCTTAATACCTTTTAAGCAGCATGATCAATATGGTGCCAAATATGGTGGAACAGATAGCTAGGAGCCAGAATGTGCAAGGCTTTGAAGGCCTTATTAAATGTTTTTGTCTTTATCTTACGAGCAATGGGAGGTGGCAGGAGGCAAAGGGACAGGTAAAGGATGACACCCACATTTTGGTTTGGCTAAGTGAATGGCTGATACAAGATTCACTGAGACTGGAACACTAAAAACAACCAGGAGTTCAGTTTTGGACATGCATGATTTAAGGTGCCTGTTGGATATCCAAATTAAGGTGTAGAGTCAGATATACAGGTCTGAGTTCAGAAGAAGTCTTCTACATATAGATGGTAAATGAAGGCATGGACACAAATGAGACCACCTAGGGTCTCACATTCAAGAGCCTAAATATAAAGGTGGGAAGTCATCAATATGTAGATGACCATGCCCTTTGCTAGAGAGACTGTAGAATGAGAAGGGAACCTATAGAAGACCTCTGGGGAATACCAACACTGAAGATGAGGAAGAATCAGTGAAGGAGAGAGCAAAGACAATCTAGATGAACAGTTTGATGTCATTGACAGCAGAAGAGAAAATCTGAGAAAGTGACCTGGTGACCAAGAAGTCAACATCAATAAAGATTGAAGAAACATCTGCATTAGGTCACTTCAATGTTTGTGAAGTAGTGGTGGTAACTTTACTATTGTGGCTTCAGGAAGGAGTGAGAACAGACTACATTTTTTTTGGTGTTAAAGTTTGGTGATAAAGTGAGGGAGAAGATTGGGACAGTCATTGGACAGGAATAAAAATTCAAGAGAGATTGATGACACAAGGGAAAAAAAAAACAATAAGCAATGAATAAAGTATTGCTGGGTACAAAATTTAAATTCATTTATTGGACATCCAGTCCTGAAAACTGACCTTTTCCAGTCCTGTGGCCACTGCTGAGTTTTCCAAATTTGCTGGCATATTAAGTGTAGCACTTTCACAGCATCATCCTTCAGAATTTGAAATAGCTCAACTGGAATTCCATCATCTCTACTAGCTTTGTTTGTAGTGAAGCTTCCTAAGACCCACTTGATTTCGCATTCCAGGATGTCTAGCTCTAGGTTAGTGATCACACCATCGTGATTATCTGAGTCATGAAGATCTTTTTTGTAAAGTTCTTCTGTGTATTCTTGCCACCTCTTCTTAATATTTTCTGCTTCTGTAAGGTCCATACCATTTCTGTCCTTTATTGTGCCCATCTTTGCATGAAAATTTCCCTTGGTATCTCTAATTTTCTTGAAGAGATCTCTAGTCTTTCCCATTCTATTGTTTTCCTCTATTTCTTTGCATTGATCACTGAGGAAGTCTTTCTTATCTCTCCTTGCTATTCTTTGGAACCCTGCATTCAAATCGGTATATCTTTCCTTTTCTCCTTTCCCATTGTGAGTTGGACTATAAAGAAAGCTGAGCACCAAAAAATTGATGCTTTTGAACTGTGGTGTTGGAGAAGACTCTTGAGAGTCCCTTGGACTGCAAGAAAATCCAACCAGTCCATCCTAAAGGAAATCAGTCCTGAATATTCATTGGAAAGACTGATGTTGAAGCTGAAACTCCAAAACTTGAACTGACTCATTTAAAAAGACACTGATGCTGAGAAAGATTGAAGGTGGGAAGAGGTGATGAAAGAGGATGAAATGGTTGGATGGCATGACCAACTCAATGGACATGAGTTTGAGTAAACTCTGGGAGTTGGTGATGGACAGGAAGGCATGGTGTGCTGCAGTCCATGGGGTCACAAAGAGTCAGACACAACTGAGCAACTGAACTGAACTGATTGGACATCACCATATTTGATGACTATCTTCTCCCCTTCTTAATGGGTGCCAATGAATGATTTACTCTGCTCTTCATCACAAGCATGGCTGTGAACTGGCTGGGCTAATGATAGATGGGGAGGCTGTAAAAATATAGATGCTGCTTTGTGATGTACCATACATCAGTATTTACTCTGGGCATAATCCATACAGCTGTTCATAGTGATGCTTCCAAAGAAGTAAGCATCTTCTCCAAAGTCAGTCCTGCCTCCATTTCAGGCAATAAAGAAGCAGCTTTTGAATCTACTATGGTCTTGCTTTTTGAGTG
Source organism: Bubalus kerabau (assembly GCF_029407905.1). NCBI lineage: Eukaryota > Metazoa > Chordata > Mammalia > Artiodactyla > Bovidae > Bubalus > Bubalus kerabau. Next base: position 44,812,735 of record NC_073647.1, on the reverse strand, counting down.
ATTCTGAGTTGATTGAGTGGTAATTTGAATTAATAGCTCAGGCTGCAGCCAAGGAGAAGGTTCTGTTTTTGGCTCCTTTTTTGGGAAGATCTTTAATACAACAGTGCCCTCCACAACCTCAATACTGTCTCTTCTCTTGCCTGTGTTTCAGACAACCAAGCCAGGGATTTCCTTCCAGTAGCTAAGAACACAGGAATCATGGCTTCCTGGCCCATCTCCATTCCCATTAGGTTGATATCTAGTGGCCTAGGTCCTCAGAACTGACTTAGGCTGGGGCAGAGGTAGTGCTTAGTAACTGCATGTACCTATCTGTGAATCTGGATTTCCCTGGTGGCCCAGTGATAAAGAACCCACCTGCCAATGCAGGAGACACAAGAGACTCAAGTTTGATCCCAGGATCAGGATGATCCCTTGGAGGAGGGCACAGCAACTCACTCTAGTATTCTTGCCTGGGAAATCCCATGGACAGAGGGGCATGGTGGGCTGTGGACCATGGGGTTGCAAAGAGTTGAACATGACTTAGCAACCAAAACAACACGTGAATCTATTCTGGGAAGCACTGTGGGTCCAGAATTAGAGTTGCCTTCATGTACCATAACTGCCGTGGGCTGAGCTGAAATCAAACCATGTTGCTGCCTGTCCCCTTAGAAATGTAGTCTGCCTGTCTCAGAATTGGGCACGGTACCCACTGGTCTAACTGCACACATGTAAAGAACCAAGTGTGACAGCTTTTGACAACAGCTCTTCCTATCTTGATTGAGTCTTAGATCCCAGAGAGTTGGCAGCCTGTACTGGTACCCACTCTATGCTCAGCTCTGTACTGGGTGCAAATGAGGTGCCCAGAGATTTAAACACAGCAGTTCTATCCTTAAAGATCATAAGCAGTCACTTGAATACAAAGTGGGAAGACATCTAAAGATCCAAGAATATGAACCGAAAGCTCCATAAGTGCTCACATTATCTTAACTAATTCTCACAAAGCCCTGCATAATAGATCTCATTCTTACTATAAGCAAATTACAAAGGAGGAAACAGGTTCAGAGAGGAAAATCGCTTGACCACGGATAAGTGTTGTAAGTAGAAAATACAGGATTCAAATCTAGATCTGTTTGACTCTGAAGCCTGTCTTCTTAAGATCGTATTAAGTACTCTGCAAGGCTGGCCTCAGCAAACATTGACCTTGCCAATGACCCCTATATCAGAAGCTTGTGAAAACACCTTCTATAGGATGGGGGCATCTGGTTTGGCATTTCTGGGAAGGGGTGCCATTGGCAGAATGGAAAGATAGTCTGGATCCTATTAGTATGGGCAGGTGCACACAGGGCTCAACATAGCTGCTCTAATTCCTGTATCTTGTCCAGGTTAATCCTGCCCTGGATGATGTGGCATTTAATCGAGTATGCCCTTTGCCTCTGTAACGAGATTCCCTTCATCTCCAAGCACAAATGATGGATTGGCCTTCTGTTTGCTTAGGGACTCAGCTCTGAAAAGCCATCTCAGTTGAGCTAACTTTTAAATCATTTACAGGAAAATAGTCCTGCTGCTAAGAGGGACTGACTTGGGTATGACAGTGGACAAGTCTCTCCAGGCCTCATTTTTTCTCATTTGTAAAAGATAGTTGTGTTGGATTTTGTTCCATCTATGCTCCGTCACTTGAGGAGGATAGATTCAATCAACCAACAAAAAATTACTGAAGACCTCCTTTGTACCGTATGCGTGCATACATGCTCAGTCACTTCGGTTGTGTCCAACTCTTTGTGACCCTAGGGACTGCAGCCTGCCAGGTTCCTCTGTCCATGGGATTCTCAAGGCAATAATACTGGAGTGTATTGCCATGCCCTCCTGCAGGGGATCTTCCCAACCCAGGGATCGAACCTGGGTTTCCTGTGTCTTCTGCATTGCAGATGGATTTCTTTTACTGCTGAGCCACCAGAGAAGGCCTTGTACCAGGTATACTGAGACACAAATCATACAGTGTGAATAACACAGAAATGATCTGGACCCACATGAGATTTAACATCTTTGTTGGGGGTGGGGTGCCCATGCAGTAAGTACATTATCAAACATTGTGATTACAGCATGAGGACTACGAGACCAGGGAGTCTAACTGCCTGGGGGATTGTATAACATTGCTTTTCTCATGTATCCCTTTCCCTGTATAACTTCTACACATCACTCATTCACTACAATACACTACAATACACATCATTCATTCACTCCCCAAACATTTCCTGAGTGCATGCCAATTGTCAAACACTGGAAATACAGTGAAGGTCAAGGTAGACAATGTCCTGGCCCTGTGGAGCTTACATTCAAATGGAAAAGATGCACAAAATGCAAGTAAACAAAAACATATACAGAGAGAATTCAGAGTGTGATAAGTGCCCTAGAGAAGAAAGATCAGGGCAATCTTAATAGCTGCATTAAGTTGACTATTTCAGAGATGGCTTTTCTGAGGACATGACATTTGAGTTGAGAGTGATTAACTAGAAAGAGTCAGTCACATAATAATCCAACAGGTAGAGCTTTTCATGCAAATGAAAAACTAAATCCTAAGGCTCTAAAGAGGGACTGGGCTTGGTCTACTTAAGGACAAAGAGGAAAGAAAGCTCATGGGGCTGGCATATGGGGAATCAGAGGAGAGTGATACCAGATGAGGTCAGAGTGGTACGTAGAGCCAGGTAACACGGAGCCTTTGAGGTCAGGATAAGAAGGATGAGTTTTATTTTCACCCTGCAATAAGCAGCCATGGGATATTTTAGAAGGATAGTTATTTTGCATTTTAAAAGTACTCAGTATCAGATATATAGTTAGCAAGTATCTTCTCCCATTCTGTAGGTTACCTTGCATTTTGTTGATTGTTTCCATTGTGGTACAGAAGCCTTTTAGTTTGATGTAGTCCCACCTGTTTATTTTTGCTTTTGTGGCCTTGCTTTTCTTGTCATATCCAAGAAATCATCCCTGGGACCAATATCAAGAGGATTTTTCCCTATGCTTTTTTCTAGGAGCTTTACACTTTCAAGTCTGTAATCCATCGTGAGATGATTTTTGTGTATGATGTAAGATTAGAGTCCAGTTTCATTCTTTGGGGATGAAATTTTCCCCAATAGCATTTCCCTGTTATATATTTTTGCCACCCTTGTCAAAAATCACTTGACCATATATGTGAGGGCTTATTTCTGTTCTCTCTATTCTATTTCATTGATCTATATATCTGCCTCTATGCCAATACCACACTTTTGATTATAGTAGCTTTGCAAATTATTTTGAAATCAGGAAACTTGATGGCTCCAGCTTTGTTCTTGCTCAAAATTGCTTTGGCTGTTGGGGTCTTTGTGGTTCTATATGAATTTTAGGATTTTTTTCTATTTCTAAACATAATGCCAGTAAGATTTTTATAGAGATTGCATTGAATCTGTAATTCTCTCTAGGTAATATGGATGTTTTAACAATATTAATTCTTCCAATTAATAAACATGGACATCTTTCCATTTATTTGTGCCTTTTAAAATTTATTCATTACTGTTTTGTAGTTTTGGGTGTACAAGTCTTTCACCTCCTTGGTTAAACTTAATCTTAAATATTTTATTCTCTTTGATATTAATGTAAATGGGATTGCTTTCTTGATTTCCTCTTTTGATAGTGTTACTGTATAGAAACATAATTGACTTTTGTACTTTGACTTTGTATCATGCAACTTTCCTGAATTCACTTATTCTCCAGAGAAAATATTAAAATGATGAATGGGTACAGGGAAAGGTGCTCAACACCACTAATCATCAGGGAAGTCAAAACCACAATGAGATATCACCTCACATCTGTTAGAATGCCTATTGTCTAAAAAATAAAAAATAAATAAGTGCTGGTGAAGACGGGATGTAGATAAGCAAGTCTTGATGAAGATGTACACTGTTAGTAGGAATATAAATTGGTACATCCATTGTAGGAAACAGCATGGAGATCACTCACAAAACTAAAAATAGAATTAGCATCTGATCCAGAAATCTCACTTCTGGGTATGTATATCCAAAGGAATTGAAATTAGGATCTTGAAGAGCTATCTTGTCTCCCACATTCATTGTAGCATTGCTTACAATAAGCCAAGACGTGGAAGCAATCTGTATGTCCACTGTCAGAGGAATGGATGAAGAAAATGCAGTGTATATATACACATACATTGGGGTATTATTCAGTCTTAAAAAGGAAAAAAAAATCTTGTCTTCTGCAACAACATGGATGAACCTGGAAAACATTATACTAAGTGAAATGAGCCAGACACAGAAGGATAAATACTACGTGATACAACTTATATAAGGAATAAAATACTCAAACTCATAGAAGCAGAGAGTAGAATGGTGGTTTCCAAAGGGCTGAAGGAAGTGGAAGACAGGGAGTTATTAGTCAAAGGGTATTAAGTTTCAGTTATAAAAATGAATAAGCCCTAGAGACCTACTGTGTAACATAATGCCTGTAAGTAATAATACCGTATTATATACCTAAAAATTTGCAAAGAAATTGTATCTTATTTTAAGTGTTCTTATCAAAATAGATAGGTAAATAGTCAGATAGGTAGATGATCGATAGATAAATAGGTAGGGCAAAGGGAAACTTTTGGAGGTGTGTGTGTGTTCAGTTGCATCTGACTCTTTGTGACCCCACGGACTGGGACCCGCCAGGCTCCTCTGTCCATAGAATTTCCCAGGAAGAATACTAGAGTGCTTTGCCATGCCTTCCTCCAAGGGATCTTCCCAACCCAGGGATGGAATCCACTTCTCTTATGTCACCTGCATTGGCAAGCGGATTCTTTACCACTGTACCACTTGTGAAAAGTGAAGTTTCTCAGTCGTGTCCGACTCTTTGCGACACCATGGACTGTAGCCTATCAGGCTTCTCCATCCATGGGATTTTCCAGGCAAGAGTACTGGAGTGGGTTGCCACTTCCTTCTCCAGCGGATCTTCCTGATCCAGGGATCAAACCCGGGTGTCCTGCATTGCAGGCAGACGCTTTACCCTCTGAGCCACCAGGGAAGCCCACTGTACCACTTGGCAAGCCCATTTTTGGAGATGACCTATGTTTATGGGATAGATTGTGGTGGTGGTTTCACACTGTATACCTCACTCCGAAATCATTAACTTGTATAAATTGAATATGTAAAATTTCTGTATGTCAGTTATATGTCATTGAAGTGGTTAAAAATCACTAGCTATTAAACAAAGAGCAGCTTGGGAGGCAAGGCAAGAGTATATTAGTCTTCTCAGGTTGCCGTGACAAAATACAACAGACTAAGTGGCTCGAACAACAGATTTATTCCTCACAGTTCTGAAGGTTGGAAAGTCCTAGATCAGAGTACTAGCATGGCTGGGTTCATGGCAAAGGCCCTCTTCCTGGTTTTGCATATGGCAGTCTTCTTCCTGTGTCAACATATGGTGAAGTGCAGGGAGAGCAGAAGCAAAATTTCTCACATCTCGTCTTAAAAGGACACTAATCCTATCATGATAGTTCAGTGGTAAATGATCCACCTGCCAATGCAGGAGATGCAGGCTTGATCCCTGGGTCAGGGAGATCCCCTGAAGGCGGGCATGGCAACCCACTCCAGGATTCTTGCCTGGGAAATCCCATGGACAGAGGAGCCTGGTGGGCTACAGTCCATGGGGTCACAAAGAGTCAGACAAGTCTTAGCTACTAAACAACAACAAGAACCTGAAAGCTAGAAAATAAGTGGAACAAGTCAGGAGATGAGATCCCTTTTCCCACAGGCACACTAGCCTTGGTTCCTGATCCTCCTGAAGATCTCCAGATGTCTGCCTCTTTCTGCCATTTCAACATCATGGTGTTATAAACGCACCAACTGTGCAACTTCTTTCCAGCATCTCTTTCAGGCAGAAAGGCCTGAGGCTCCCCTTACTGTGTCTTCTGACCAAAGTCTGAAAGAACCTAACTTGGAAGATTGGCAGCCAGTGTTCACAGAGGCAGGACCTTTGTGTGCAAAGCACTGGACTGAATGCTTGCCTCTTACTGCTTGCCATCTCCCATCTGTGCACGGGCTCTGTCTGACTTGCCACACCAGGAAGACAGGAAGGAGGCCCAGATAGGGGCTAGGCCATGCCCAAGGCCACATTCAGAGGAGGAAGCCAAGCCAGGACCTGAATCCAGCTTTCTGGGCTCCTAACTCCATGCTTTTTTCTACCTCACAGTGCTGCCAGGCCTTTCCAAGAGAGAAACCAAGAGTTAAGAGAATGGCTTTGAAGCAGGAAGCCACAATTCCCTCCCCAAGCATACATTCCCAGCGGAACAAATCCCTTTCACTCTCCTGCCACCTCAGCAGTAGAAACCTCCCTGCCATGTCCTCTTCTTCCTGCCTGAAGGCTCAGAGTTCACTTCCCCACAGCACTGGACAGAAAGACAGCCAGAGGTAAGCAGAGTGAAGGAGGCAGGCTCAATTAGGTGAGCACCAGAGACAGTGTGAGATGGGACATGGGCAAGGAGGGTGAGGGGAGGAAAGATTTACGAGTGAGGCCAGAATGAATGCTGGTAATCCAGGACCGCTGGTGCTCCACTTGGTGGATCAGGAGGGGTCAAATCTGACTAAACACTGGAAGATTTAGCTCTGCTTCCAAAGGGTGCTTCAGATATATCAGCTTTTGCCCCCTGCAGACCCCCTGCAGGAAATACACTGCTCCCACCCAACGCCTTCAGGCCTCTGAACTGACTGTGAAAGCCCAACTGGTACTGGTCAGAGGATAACCCTTTGAAGCTATCCTCTGCTTATCTTGTTGCTTACCTTGGGTAAGAAGATCCTTTCTATTACTGGGCCCCAGTCCTCCCATCTGCAAAATGGAAAGCTGGTCCAAATGACTCCTGACTGAGAACCTTCCAACCTTCCAACCATGTTGCATCATGAACTCTGAGGTGGGAGGGTACTGGAGTGGATACACTGGTGGAAAGGGTGGGGCTTGAGACAGGGATCTGGCCAGCAGGAAATGAGGCTTAGAAACAGCCTCCACTATGAAAAGACCCTGGTGAAGGGCTGTGTACTCACACAGCATACCCAGAGCCAACTGGGCCTTGGATTAGGAGATAGAGAGTCTAGCTCAAGAAGCTAGGCAGGCAGACAGGGATCTTAGATTTTCCCAGGCATGCAATACTAGAAACATACTCTACTGGTTCTTGAGCTGGACACTGGTTTGAGAGGCTAGAAAGCCTAAGGAGAACAGGGTCAAGGGAGAGAAAGGAGGAATGAAGCAGCCACCATAGAAGAGAAATTCAGGGAAAAGAGCCAAGATGTTTAAAGAAGCTATTTCATAAATGTTGCTTTATGATATATAATATCTCCCTGGCCTCTCCTTGAAGGCTTCAGTGAAATGCCATATTAACTGTCAATACATTTTTGCTTCTGGATTTGTCCCTTTTGAGGTCTGTGCAGTATGCTGAGACAACCCTCCAGAAGGGCCTCATGCCAGAGCAGGTGTCACCCAAGGAGACTGCAGCAGCTTTGAGTTACATATAGAAGAGTTTTACTAGTCTGGCCTGTCTGATAGCCCACCAGGTACTCTGCCACCTCTTTCTCCATATGCCCCAGCCTGGGGCAAGCAGGCCACAGAAACCCTCTCCTCAGAAAGGGTGAGCAACCTCAAGGAAGAGTCAGCAGAGCAGAGCCTCAAGGTTTATTTCATGTTGCGGTCACTTGAAATATAGACTCTGAGTCTCAGAGATCTAGGGATTCACATATCCAGTCTAAGCTCATCAGTATCATTGAAATGGACTGAATGTGTCTCCCTCAAAATTCAAATGTTTAACCCCTAACCCCCCAATATGATGATATTTGGAAGATAATTAGGTTTAGATGAGGTGCGGAGGGTGGGGCCCTCATGATGTGATTAGTGCCCTTATAAGGAGAGATACCAGAGAACCCTCATGCCCTCTTCTCATCCTCATCCTCCCACTCCCCTCCCCTCCCTGCTCCCCGCAGTACCTTTCTCATCTTCCTCCTTCTTCTTTTCCTTCACTTTCTCTTTCTCCATTTCTCTCTCTCTCTCCCATGTGAGGACATATTGAGAAGATGGTCAAGTAGTCATCTACAAACAAGGAAGAGAGTCATCACCAGAACCCAGCCATACAGGCACCTTAATCTCAGACTTCTAACCTCCAGAATAGTGAGAAATAAATGTCTATTATTCAAGTCTTTTAGTCTATGGGATTTTGTTAAGGCACCCCAACTAAGACAATACTCCTAAGAGAAAACCAGAGCTTTGGCCTTTATATCAGCATTCTATGGGCTAGGTATGAAAGGAAGTGTTAGCCCCCTGCTACAGGGGAGGAAACTGAGGCCCAGAAAGTAGCCTCACTTGGCCAAGTTCACAAAGTGACCAAGTTTGGGGGTTGAGATTCAAACCAAGTACCTTTGAGTTCAAGTCCAGTATCTTAGCCCCAATTTCTCAAAGTGTGGCCCAGGGACAATATGTTTCAGACTGCCCTGCTGAGCTTCTTGAGCAAGCATAACCAGGGTGCCCCATCCCAGACTTACCAAGTCACAGTAACTGAATATAAACCCATGAATCTGCAGCTTAGCCAGCCAGCTGTTCTATGATGTTTAGACTTCCCAGCAACAGAGAAGAGTGTATCAGCTTGCTCAGGACGCCATAACTGAGTCTCACGGACTGGGGGGCTGAAAAACAGACAAATGCACTGTCTGCTAGTTATGGAGACTTGAAGCCCCAGATCAAGGTGTGGGCAATTGATTGCTTCTGAGGGTTTAGAGGGCAGGATCTCTCCCAGGCCTCTCTCCTGGGCTTGTTGACAGCCCGTGTCCTCTCATGGCCTTCCCTCTTTATAACTCTGTCTTAATCTCCTCTTTTTATAAAGATACAAGTCCTATTGGATTAAGGCTTATTGTAATGACCCCATTTTGATTTTACCTCTTTTAAGACCGTATCTTCAAATACACTCACATACAGAGATACTGGAGATAAAGGCTTTGACATAAGAATCTTAGAGGCACAATTCAGCTCACATGAGAAGCACTGACTGAAAATATGATTCCTATGCTCCATTCCTAGTGAAAAACAAGTTGTTTCTCTTTCTGTCCCCCTTCCTCCCACTGCCTATCCCTCTAAAAACAGCAGCATATTGTCTTAGAGCACTGACGGCAAGAGGCCCTGCTTCCTGTTTCTGTATCTCCCCACCCAGTGGAGGCCTCTGAGGACCCTCAGGAAGCTGGGTCTTGGCCTCCCTTCCGTGATGGTGGGTGTGCACAGGGTGATGTATGACATGTGGCTTGTGAAGAAATGCTCTGACCCTCAAGTGTGCAAGTCAGCTCCACCTGCTTGTGTCCAGAGGCTGTGATTAACCCCAAATCAAGTGGAAGACATGCTTCCAGTAGCAGAAAACACACAGCCACCAATTTGGTTCATCACCAACATAGTAAATATTTTCTTTCATATCCTGCAGCTGACAAGTTCATGTAGCTCATGAAATATTCAGGGCTCATCATCACTTGCAAACACCAGCATGCCAGCCAGAGAAAACAGGGTGGACGCAACCTCCAGGTGGGATGCATGAGGCGGCCCTCTCCTGCCACATCTTGTGTCCTGAGCCACAGTGATTTCAGGGGTAGTGCCAAATGGAACAGCCTAGCTTTGCCCACAAGTCCTGGCATTGAGGTTGCAAATCTCAACCCAAGGAGACCTGAGCTATCCCAGGTCTTTGGGTCCTCCTCCTACACCATATGTGGCATGCCAGAGGTGCTGAAGCTCTTGTCCCAAAGACCTTTGCCCTCACTAGGCTTTTGCCCTCTCTGGAAGGCCTGGGCACTTTCCAAGGGTCAACTCTAATCTTCACTGTCCCAGAAAGCTTCGAGCCCCACCCAAGGCCATGTCCTCTGAAGTCCCCAGCCCCTGGCATAGATTCCTGGTTTCCTTTTGCTCACAGCACAGAGTCTAGTCACACTGGGAAACTCAGTGTGCTCTGAGAACCGGCCCCAGGGGCTGAAGTGGTGGGGAGGGAGGTAGCAAGGCTGTAAAGGCCTCCCTGCAGCAGGATGAGAGAGAAGAAGGGAGGCAAGGCCTATGGATGCTGCCTTGTGACAGTCCTGCCCCTAGGAGCAGAGAGCTGGAGGTAGAGGGAGTGCACTGGGAGAGAAGGAGGCAAACCAAGAGCTCAGATATGCAGAGGCCCACCCTGCAGGGACCCAGCATGCTGCGCAAGGCTCTTCCCCTTGCCTACTTGGGCATTTTGCATGGAGACTCTTCAGAGAATCCCTGACTGCTCTGGAATGGGCCATCTTCACTCCTGGTGATGTAGGTAGAAGAATGAGAAGGGGAGGTCTCCATCCCAGCATGGAGACTCTTCTGAAGGAGGCCAGAGAAGCCTGTGAGGGCCCACCCTGGTCCCGCCAAGCTCAGCGGGCAGGAGCTAAGTCAATTCCAAGGGCCACGAAAGCAGCTGCTGCGATGTCACTCCATGAAGACAGCTGTGTTGCACTGGAGGGCTTGATGTCATCCCCCAGGCATCTGGGTGGGATTGCAGGGCCCCCTCCAGCCTGCTTTTGCCTTATTTGTGTGTGTACATCTGTCTTTTTCACTTAACTGAGAGTCTCTCCAGACCAGTAATGGCCTCTGATCCATTTCCATCACACTCATCCCATAGCCCACGCCCTCAAACCTGGCACTGAATAGATGATAGCTCAGTGTTTGCGAGGGGGCCCAGTAACCCAAGAAACCCATAAAGATGAAGCGTGAAGTCAGCACTGCAGATATGGGTCAGGAGATCAGTAATCCTGGGACACAGCTGGAGCTGGAGCTGGAGTGATGTGAGAGCTGTATGTTTATGAATTTAAAGGAGAGCTGACTTGCTTCCCCACTCAAGAGGGCTGTGCAAGGTCTCTTAAAGAAACACTGGCCTCTCAAAAAGTTTCCCACACCCACACCAACTTAGCGAGGCATTTCTCCCCCATCCCTCCTCCTCTTCTTCCTTCTCCTCCTCCTGGTTCCTATTCCTCTTCCATATTTGCATGTGTATTGACTTTCTCCATTTTCCCAGCAATATATGCTCATTGAAGAATATTTGAAACATTTCAAATAAGAGAAAGAAGAAGAAAATGTCATTTACATTTCACCCACGATTAATATTTTGTAATGTTTTCTTCCAATATTTCCTCTAATCTTTCTGAGCACAGAGGGTTTATATGTGTTTGCTTTATTTCTACAGCTTAGCGACAACTGACAACCAGATGAGGGGGAGGAAGCAGAATGAGGCAATGTAAATGTCAGAAGAGTGTCCTCTGAGTTCCTGCCATGCTTCTGATGTGCTCCCTGGTGCTTGGCATGCCTGACCCTCCGGGACTACAGGTTTCCCCTCTGTGTAGTGGGATACTGGATTAGAGACATTTGACACTTTGTTCCAATGTAAAGATGCTTGGAATCCATTAGGGCATAGGGAAGGCTTCAGGAAGAGGTGGTGATGAGAGCTGAGATTTGGAAATGGAAACTGTTAAGAGATTTGGAAAAGGGCAGTCTAGTCTAGGTAGAAGAAAATGCAGTTGCACAGACAGAAAGGTTGGAAGAAACAAGCTACCCTAGAGGGCAGCCCCTGAAGGGTTGAGTGTGTGGGAAGTGTCAGTGGAAAATGAACTGGGGCCAGACACCAGATGCCTAGCATTCCTTCACTTGAAGACCGTCAGCATCCAACATGGGTCCCAAGCACAGGGACCTGTGAGCCTATAGAGTACAGCATGGCTGTTGCTGGGGGTTGTTGGGGGCAGTAAGCAGGGGACAAAGCCAGCTACTGCTTAGCCAGTTACGAGATCTCAGGGCATGGAAGCATGTAGACTCAAAGAGGGCTGAAGCCAGAGCCTAAGGACACCACCAACTGCTAGCACAGTACAAATCTGAGGAGAAAGGGCTTCAAAAACCTGGAATCCCATGGCAGATTCATGTTGATGTATGGCAAAACCAATACAGTATTGTAAAGTAGTTAGCCTCCAATTAAAATAAATAAATTTATATTTAATAAATAAATAAATAAACACTACCTAAAGAACCAAAAAAAAAAAAAAAAAAAAAACATGAAATCTGAATGAAGCAGCAGAAGCTCCAATAATAATACAACTCAAATAAAGAGGAGGAAAAGTCCTAGAATGAGTAAAGTGATGACCCAGAGACAGAGTTTAGATGATCCTGGATCTCAGCCAGCCTTATTCTCATGACTCCAACACTGTTGTGGACAAGCTGGAAGGTAGAGGGGTGAAGATATTGAGAGAAAGAGTCAAATTTCCTAGGTAAGAGGGTTAGGGATAAGGGACTGGGCATTCATTCACCTATTTATTTAACAAGCATCTCCAAAGGCCTGCTGAATGGCCAGCCCTATGAGAAAAAGTGCCTGCCAAGTTCTTGACCCTCCCTGTCAAGACTTACACTTATGAGATAGGCATATCAGAAACAGTCGATCATGGCCCAGAACTTTGTTCCAATTTAAATAAACTTCGAGGGAATGGTGGTGCTGAGGTTACTGCATCATGGTATTACAGCTTGGCTTCTGACAAACGTCATTAATTGGATCAAAGAAAATGTAGCCAGTGTTTCCATTAATCCATAATACTTTATTATCACAAAATATAATAAGAGAATTTCAACTTTGGGCATAAAAATTTGAAAGTCAATTAGTCCAGAACCATTATTATGGATTTAAACAGATAATTTTGATATTTGGCAAAACTAATACAGTTATGTAAAGTTTAAAAATAAAATAAAATAAAAAAAAATAAACAGATAAGTATACATATTTATTAGACTTGGTGTTTCTAAAAAGAGATACAGGTTTCTAAAAGCACGCAGCTGAAGAAAGTCCCCAGTCACCCACCTCCTGCCATCATCCACCAAGAAAATGATACAGCCTGGCTTGAAGAGAAAATCCCCCAGCATGGTCTCTGGTAGGCTCAAGACCTTCCAGATGTTTTTCATCGAGTTATATTCCCAGGCAACCAGCCAGAATTTGGTCTCAGTTCAGCTGGACAGGCCTTGGCGGCTGATTGGGTAACTTGGAGCATGAGCATGTCTGGCCTCCCTGAGAGAGCCCTGTTCACCTCAGAGGTATCTGCCATGGCTGCTTGGCCCCCCTGTCTCTCCTCTTTTCTCATGACAGTGCAGAAGGCAGAAGAAACATTGGAGTTTGTCATAAATATCCTGAGGTGCTCTTTTTCATCAGGCAGTCACCCCCCTCAGCTAGTTTCTGAAACAGGTGTCCTACGTAAGGAGAACTCCAGTCTTCCAGAAGCAACCGTGAGCCTCTTTCTCCACACCTGCTCTGAAAGGGAAGAATCTGATTGACCCAGAGATCCACCCCCTGCCCAGTTTGTTTTGCCTCAACTAATCCTGAGAAAAACCAATTATATCCTCTGAGCCTTTATCAGTGGCCATTCTCTCTTCCTTCCTCAACAAGAGATTTGGAGTCTCTTAGGAAGACCCTGGAAACCCCAGCATATGCTGGGGGCCAGATGGAGCCCAGAGAAGGCCCTGGCAGCAGCCGTGGTGGCAGCGATAGCAGTGGTAAGAATGGAGGGTGTGGCCCCGCTCACTTCTTTCAGGAGGAGGAACCTCTGCTTGGCCCCAAAGGTCCTCAGCTACATTATCAGCCTGATACCCTGCCCAGCGTCTTTACTTGCCAGTCTCCTTGTTGAAATGCATCCAACACACTGCAGAACCACAGAGCAGCGGGCTTTTCATGCAGATCATAAAGGTACCTTCATCATCAACTCCCTTCATTATCTGTTTGCCCATGATAAAGTCGGGTCCGGTGGTGTGACTGGGCCTCCCCTGGCATCTATCTAGAGCCATCACTGTGCTTGCTGCTCTGGCTGTGGATTAAATATCAATGGGGCTGATAAATGGCCTCTGCAGCAGGGGCCGAAATACCAAGTCACCGTAGAGCAGCCAGTGGCTGTTGATCCAACCAGGACAACCCTATACAGGGAGCGTGGTCCCTGGAGCCATAAGTGTTGCATCCACAGCATTGCACCCGAGCTCACCTGTGGTTCACCAGGCTCACAGGTCTGCCCTGATGGAAGGATGCCAAGCAAGCTTGCTGATGCCCCAGCTAGTAGCACTCCTAGAAGCCCCAGGAGTGCAAATGCCTAAATTTCCCTCTTGGTGAGCTCCCAACCCAAAAAGACATGGGCCTGGGCTTTCAGGCCAGGCATGCAAGGCAGTGCTTTATGGATGCAAACTAGGAGGTGACTGGAGGGAGGCTGCAGGGAGCCCTAGGAGAGGGGGACTGACAAGCAATCTCCACATTTGCGCATTTCTCCAGCGTCCCTGGTAACCAAATCCACCTCTGGGCCACGGTATGTGATTTCGCCTCCAAAATTTTTGCTGCTCTGAAAAGGAAGGGATGGATTCAGAGTGCTGCAGCCCCTAGGACCTCATTCTTTTCCATACTAATTGGCAAGTTCATCTCCAAGGCTTTTGCGTCATTGCAGTCTCCCCATTCTCACTCTTGGTGAGTCATATCTCCTTGAGGGAGGGCTCCCTGGTGTCTCTACTGCCTTCAATGCCACCAAGTGCCACTGTGGTTCTGGCAATGGGCAAGTGGGGGGGTGGTGATGAAAATACCATGGTGCCAGTGACGTGAAGATCACAGCTCAGTGCTGGGCACAGAGTTGAGCACAGCTACTGTGGGGCTCCATGCCCCATCCCAGACTGGGATGCTGCAGTGGGGCCGCTGGCCAGTGAGGGAAGCTAGATGAGTGAGCTGTACCCCTTGAAGCAGAGAAGTCTTCTTTCACTCCTGATTATGCATTTGTTCATTGCTCATTTGTTTGCTAATCATTCATTCATTTGTGCATCATTAATTTGTTCAAGAATACTTTCCTGAGAAGCAAACAAGACTCAGACCTTGTCAACAAAGGAGCTTCTAGGCCAGAAGGCTTCCCATGGAAGCAAGATGCCCCCTGAACCATGAATCAGCCAGACCTGTGCTAAGAGCTGAGAATCCTCTGCCCAGAGTGCTGTACATCTTCTATGAGCCCCTAGTGCTGGAAATGGAGACCATCCATCAGCTGGAGAGCTGGCCCAGCCTGAGACAGGGCATGGAGCATTTCCTCAGACTCACAGCTCAAATATCCTTACAAAACAGTGCAATCTGTTATTAGGATCAGGGATCACAGAAAGCACTTGCTTTTTGATGTTGGCAAAACAGCCTTCCAGGAACCAACTGCTTCCTCTAACTTGTAGCCTGATGGCTCATCTTAGGATTTCCTTCTGGAGCCCACAAGCAGATGGGCCTATTCTCTCCTCCCCAGGAAAGACTTTTAGAGGCCTCCAGAGGGTAGAATTCAGAAAAGAAAAAAAAAAAAAACAACTAAGATCATGACATCCAGTCCATCACTTCATGGCAAATAGACAGGAAAAAGTGGAAACAGTGACAGATTTTATTTTCTTGAGCTCCAAAAGCACTGTGGATGGTGACTGCAGCCATGAAATTAAAAGACGCTTGCTCTTTGGAAGGAAAGCTATGACAAATCTAGACACTGTATTAAAAACCAGAGATATTACTCTGCCAACAAAGGTCCATCTAGTTAAAGCTATGGTTTTTCCAGTGGTCACGGATGTGAGTAGTAGAATGTGATTAGTACAGATGTGAGAGTAGGACCATAAAGAAGGCTGAGCACTGAAGAATTGATGCTTTTCAATTGTGGTGCTGAATAAGACTCTTGAGAGTCCCCTGGATACCAAGGACCTCAAATCAGTGAATCCTAAAGGAAATCAACCCTGAATATTCACTAGAAGGACTGATGCTGAAACTGAAGCTCCAATACTTTGGCCACCTGATGCGAAGAGCCAACTCACTGGAAAAGAATCTGATGCTGAGAAAGATTGAGGGCAGGGGAAGAAGGGTGCAACAGAGGATGAGATGGCTGAATGACATCACTGACTCAGTGGACATGAGTTTGAGCAATCTCTGGGAGACGGTGAAGGACAGGGAAGCCTGGTATGCTGCAGTCCATGGGGTCGCAAAGAGTCAGATATGAGTCAGCAACTAAACAACAGCAGAGGGTGGCCATATTCCCCTCAAGAATCTGCTCTTCTCAGTGATGAACAGTCCTTTCACTTACCTCTCCTCTTCAAGCATCCTGCTAGTTTTCTTTTTCACACTCCAAGTTGTCCCCAACCCTTCTCACATCTGGGGCCCAGAACTAAGCTTGAGTTTCTGGGCCGGTCTGCTCAGTGGAGAATGGCTCCCTGGACAGCTCGTTCTCTAGCTACACCACACTCTGGACTCCTTCTGAGATTTGTGGTCAACCCTAGTAGGAATTTTTCTCTTGAGTTTCTTCTGAGCTAGAAATCTTGAATCAGGGGCACAAAATTTATTTTTTAAAAACATGATGGCTTCCTACGTGACTGTTTAAAAATTTATCTTGCTGAATTTGGCCAGGATGCTTCAATGCACATTGGCTATATGCTTCTTTCAAAACTTTGTATTGTTGGCAAATTTGGCAAAAATGCTTTCTGTGTCTTCAAATTTGGGGCTGATCTGGATAGGATCAAAACACAGTTCTAAGACATGTCATGCTCAATGTCTGTTCAATGTTGAAACCCAATTTTCAAGGCAAACCCTTTTGGGGTAGTTGCTCAGGTAGTTTTGAGTCCACCCAGTCATACAAACCTTTAACTCATACTTCTGAGATGATCAAGAGAGTCTTGGTTGGGTATTTTAAAACATTTAGACTCTTAGAATGTCTAAGTGGAAGGAAGGTCCCTTGGTGACTGTCTGTCCCTTTTCTTTGTTAATACAGGTAAAACAGACTCCCAGAGAGAGGAAGAGGTTACCTAAAGCCAGCAGTGTGGCAGAACAGAATGAAGTTCTTGCCCCACACAATACAAACCTTGTCCTCCCTGCCTTGTGGCACATTCTGTTTACAAGAGGCAATGGACAGTAGCATCATCTCTATCACTAGAATATGTAAAGCTTCCTTCTTTTTTTTAAAAATTTTTTGGTATATACTTGATTTGCAATGTTGTGTTAGTTTCAGGTGTACAGCAAAGTGATTCAGTTAAATACACACACACACACACACACACACACACACATAGGCATGTATATTCATTTTCAGAATCCTTTCCCATATAGGTTATCACAGAATATTGAGTAGAGTTCCGAGTGCAATACAGTAGGTCCTTGTTGCTTATTTATTTTATATATAGTAGCATGTGTATTTCATCCCAAACACCCAATTTGTTCCTTCCACCCATATACATGCCTATCCTCTTGGTAATTGTTAAGTTTGTTTTCAAAGTCTGTGAGTTGGTTTATGTTTTAGATGTAAGTTAATTTATGTCATATTTTAGATTCCACATATAAGTGATAGCATATGGTATTTGTCTTTCTCTTTCTCATTTCATTTAGTATGATAATCTCCAGGTCCATCCATGTTGCTGAAAATGGCCTCATTTCATGCTTTTTAATGGCTGAGTCACATTCCATTATATATATATATATATATATATATATATACACACACATATACATATATATTATTATTATACATACACACACACACACACACATATATATATATACCACATCTTCTTTATCCACTCACCTGTCGATGGACATTTAGGTTGCTTCTATGTCTTGGCTATTGTAAATGGTGCTGCTGTGAACATTGGGGTGTATATATCTTGAAGCTTCCTTCTAATTGACTTTGGAAATAAAAGCAAAAAAAAGCCACCCCACAGTCTATTTTCTGGTACAGCAGTAGAAAGTCAGAAAACATTATTCTTTCTTTCCGTTTGGCATTTCATGGCACCCAGTTCTCAGATACCTGTGTCAAGGCAAATCCCAGAGTGCTGCAGCAATGGCCCTGGAGACACAGATTGAGGTGTGGGACACAATTGTCAAGGCTGAACAGTCTCCAGGATCATTCCAGATGGCAAGACTGAGGCTAGAGCATGAGGCAAACTAGGGCCAAACCCCTCAGCAGGGTGCCCAGATGGCCATTAGTTATTTCAAGCTCTTCTCTATGGGTGAGAAGCCTGTGTACCTACCTTCATACAGACTTTTCAGTTTGTTCTTGAAAGGAAGAAAAGCAATAGATATAAAAATTTTGCTGGTAAACTTCTTAGGTGGCCAATAAGCTTATTTTTCACTTAGCTTCCCTTGATATTCTTTCTTGTTTCACTTAACTTCCAAGTACTTAGCTCGTACATCCCTTTCACTGAGAGGAAAAGGTTGTTTATCAAAAGCTGAGCCAATCAAGCTGCCGGTTACACACATTTGTGCCTCTGACTAGGCCTCTGAGCCTTTCTCACCAGGGCCATCTCTCTGTGGCTCCTAGGTCTTCATGATCATTTGTCTCTGTCTTTCCTTGTGCTCTTTGTTGTTTCGCACCTCTCTCCCAGATTGGGTCTCTTTGTCACTCTCTGTCCATTGTCTCTTTTTCACTCTGTCTCTCCTCACTCTGGCCAAAGGTCCACATCCCAGGCCCTGAAACCTGGAGATTATAGTGACTCTAACCCCTCTCAGAAACACCAGCAGTTTTTCTCCAAATGTATAGTTGTGGCCCTTGCCCCTAGTTGTCTAACTTTGAACAATGAGTGTTCATGGAACATATGGTGCTAAGGATTTTGCACATGCTTTTCTCAAAGGGGAAAAAAAGGGGGGCTCTTAAGCTTGGGAAAATGTGACATAAGAAAGAAGGTGAACACTGGGATTCCCTGGGGCTTAGCCTGGCTGGCAAAACTGCACCCAAGCACTTGGAGGTGGCTTACAATGAATGACAGATATCTGGGGCCAGATGAAAGAGGAAGAGTCTTCACTGGGAGCATTCTTCCACGTGGCACGCCCCTCTCCTAGCCCCTCCTTCCTCTTCCCCTCCAGACCAAAAAAAAAAAAAAAAAAACCCACATCTCTGTAGCCTGGAGCATAAGGTCTGCTATAATCTCCAACTTCACCCTCTAGCTTGCCCCTCATATACCTTCATCAGCCATTCCAAGATCCCCATCTTTCTCTCAGCCCACTCTCTTTTTCATTGCTTCATGCATTTGCTCATGTTGTTGACTCACCTAAAAAACCTTTTGCTCCTTCTTCACCACCCAACAGATGTGCATGCATGCATGCTCAGTTGCTTCAGTTGTGTCTGACTCTGATTTTATGGACTATAGCCCAGGCTCCTCTGTCCATGGGATTCTCCAAGCAAGAATACTGGAGTGGATTGTCATGCCCTGTTCCAGGGGATCTTCTTGACCCAGGGATAGAACCTGCATCTCCTGTGTTTCCTGACATTGCAGGTGGATTCTTTACTGCTGAGCCAAAAGGGAAGCCCACCCAGTTGATGATCTCCTGTAAATTAAATTGCTGAAAAGGACTGCTCATCCCCCAAGACCAAATGAGAAGTTGCCTCAATTATTCAGCTTTCTTAATAACTTTTTATTGAGTTTCTACTATGTGCTAGATACTCTTCTAACTACTGGAAGCAGAGTTGAACAAAACAGATAAGCTTTTGGCTTTAGTGAAAGAGAAAGATATAGATCAGATGAGCAGACCAATAAAGACAAATGACATCTGGGCTAAAAGCTATGACAGGAGCATCTGGGATGCAATGAGAACACATAATGGAGAACTTGATCAAGCATAGGAGGTCTAGGAACTCTTTCTTGGAGAGCTAATGCATGAACCAAGGCATAAATAGGAGGAATTACCTAGGTTTCATTCAAGGAGACCAATATGTGCAGACACTTTGAAGTACGATGCTCATCTGTGTTTCAGAAAGAGCCAGGGAATCAGTGTAACCAGAACATAGTGGAGGATGGGGAGGAAGGTGAAACACGAGGTCAGAGAAGTAAGCAGAAGCAAGATTAAGTAGGGTGTGGAGGCCAGGAGGAAGAGTTTAGACTTTATTCTTCACGACATGGAAAAACTGGAAAGTTCTGAACAGGAGTTACAGGCTATGTAGATATCCTCCTGGCTGTGGTATTGGGAGTAGACTTTGAGAAAGTGGGCAAGAACAGAGGCAAAGAAACCATTTAGGAGGCTAATGAGTCATCCAGATAAGAGATGATTGTGGCTAGGATCAGGATGATAACAGTATGGATGGAGAAAAGGAGATATTTAAGAATTAGAGTTGACATAATTAAAAATATATTGGGAAATGGATGGGATGTGGATGGTAGAGATATTTACTGAGTGGAGAATATAGGACAGGAGAAACAACTTAGAGAAGAACTTGAGTTTTACTTTAGACCAATTGGAATGGAAAATGATCACATTAGCTAACAGGTCCTTAGTACAGTAGAGGACATTCTGTGTTCCAGGTTCCTTTTTCTCATTTTGCATGTCTTACCTCATTCCTTCTCAAACCCTATGAGGTACATGATGATGATAATGATGGTGATGATAAGTTTCATTTTTTGATGAGGTAACTGAGTCCTATAGATTAAATAATTTCACAGCCTGTCAGTGAAGGAGCAAAGATTTAAACCAGGTAATTGGGCCCAGGAGTCTACACCTAGGTACAAGGCTCCAGTGCTATTAATACTGAGTTTGTTGTCTTACAAGGTCCAGTGGGTGATTAGAGCTATGGATCTGGTGATCAGAGGAGAGGTCTTGGCTAGAGCTAGAGGATTAGCAGTCAAAAACACAGAGGTCATCACAGAAGTCACAGAAGGCAGATGAGCTGGCCTAGGAAGAAATCACCAGTATACCTTGTCCTCAGCCTCCCAGCATCTGTGCATCCATTCATCCAAAGATCATTCGAGAGGACCATTCAGGGCATGTGTCTGATAAGACACCATGGTTACGGACATGAGGGAAGCCAAGTTCCTGCCTACTCACAGACTGCCAAGGAAGACAGCAGAACTCACAGTCAGCTTGAGTAATGCTTCATGGCTAGGAACACTGGGGGCTGGGGTGGAGTGGAGATGTGGTCCCAGAGGATAGAGATATAGAGATACTGATTCTGTTTCTCTGATAGAATCCTTTAGATAGATGATAGATTGATGGATGATAGAGAGATAGATGTAGATTTATTGTAAGGAATTGGCTTACTCAATTTATTGCAGTCAATTTGTGACTCAATTGTGGGGCTGGCTAGGCAAGGCTAATAGCCATGACAGGCCATCAGGAAGAACAGACTGGAAACCCTCAAGCAGGAGCTGATGCTGCCATTCATAGGTGTTATTTCTTTCTCATGGATACCTCAGTTTTTTTCTTGAGGCCTTTCAACTGATAGGCTGAGGCCCACCAACATTATCAAGGGTGATCTCATTTACCTCAACTTAACTAACTGCAGATATGAGCCACATCTTCAAAACACTTTCACAGCTACACCTTTACTAGTGTTTAATTGAATAACTGGGGCCAAAGAATTGATGCTTTTGAACTGTGGTGTGGTGTTGGAGAAGACTCTTGAGAGTCCCTTGAACTGCGAGGAGATCCAACAAGTCCATCCTAAAGGAGATCAGTCCTGGGTGTTCATTGGAAGGTCTGATGCTAAAGCTGAAACTCCAATACTTTGGCCACCTCATGCGAAGAGTTGACTCATTGGAAAAGACCCTGACTCTGGGAGGGATTGGGGGCAGGATGAGAAGGGGATGACAGAGGATGAGATGGATGGATGGCATCACCAACTCGATGGACATGAGTTTGAGCAAGCTCTGGGAGCTGGTGATAGACAGGGAAGCCTGGCATGCTGCAGTCCACGGGGTCACAAAGAGTCGGACAAGACTGAGTGACTGAACTGAACTGAACTGATAGCCTGACCAAGTTGACACATAAAACTGCTCATCCATCACAGTCCCCACATTAGGGACATTAAAGAGCTTTTATTCAACAAATATCGAGTGATCTTCAGGCACTGAGCACAGATTAGTAAACAAGCTAGCCCTCATGGAGCTGACAACCCAGCCAGGTCTATGCATTGGCAATTGTGGAAATGGCAACCCACTCCAGTATTCTTGCCTGGAAAATCCCATGGATGGAGGAGCCTGGTTGGCTACTGTCCATGGGGTCGCAAAGAGTCGGACACAACTGAGTGACTTCACTAGGGATATTTAATGTAATTTAGTTTAAATTAAAAGATGCTTGCTCCTTGGAAGAAAAGCTATGACCAACCTAGACAGCATACTGAAAAGTAGAGACATTACTTTGCGAACAAAGGTCTGTCTAGTCAAAGCTATGGTTTTTCCAGTACTCACATATGGATGTGAAATTTGGACTATAAAGAAAGCTGAGTGGCGAAGAATTGATGCTTTTGAACTGTGGTGTTGGAGAAGACTCTTGAGAGTCCCTTAGACTACGAGGAGATCCAACCAGTCCATCCTAAAGGAAATCAGTCTGAATATTCATTGGAAGGACTGATGCTGAAGCTGAAACTCTAATACTTCGGCCACCTAATGTGAAGAACTGATTCATTGGAAAAGATCATGATGCTGGGAAAGATTGAAGGTGGGAGGAGATGGGGATGACAGAGAATTAGATGGTTGGGTGACATCACTGACTCAATGAACATGAGTTTGAGTAAACTCCAGGAGCTGGTGATGGACAGGGAGGCCTGGCGTGCTGAAGTCCATGAGGTCACAAAGAGTCAGACATGACTGAGCGACTGAAATAAACTGAGGGATGTTTATTTTCTTTCTCCCCGTTGGACTGTGAGCGGCATGCATCTCCAGACTTGGGGCTATGTATGATTCTTCACCTCCCTCAGCAGGGCTCAGCACACGGACTAGCAGCTAGAAGATGCTATGTAAGTTTTAAGGCAATGAATTTGTCTCTGTGGTCATGGGAAAAAGTGCACATAGATCAAGCATCTTAGCCAACAGCCTGTTTGAAACATGGAATATTCATGTGGTACAGAGCCTCAGCGATCACTGTGGCAGGCACATTCCATTCCTTTGACATCAAGTGGCCCATGTCCCTCAACATAGTCTTTCTTTGGCCTGCCCTAGGAGCTTTTGTGTAGCTGTCATTCTGTAGTAAAGCCCACCCAAAATCTCTTCCACCTTCTGGACCACAGCCTCTGGAGGGCAGCCAGAGAAGTTGAGCTTCTGGTTTGGGAATTCCACTTTGGAAACCATGATGTACCCGTTTGGCCCAGGCCAGGTCTTTGAAAAGTCAACATATGCTTTATTTATCACTTACAGTGCACAATGGGAAGTTCAGGGCCCCCTCAAAGAAAGATTGGATAAGCATCTTGTTCCATCGCTCTTTGAGCTTTTAGGAAGGAATTATGGCAGCTGCTCCCTTCACAGGGAGTGAAGAGGAAATTGAGGAGCCAAGACAAGCATAGAGCCAATTGGTCCTCAGTGGGTGGACCAAGCCCAAAGGCCCTTATCCCAGGGGAGCCTCACAAGTTGGAGTAGAGGCAGGACAGCTTTTCCTGATCAGAAGCAGAGGCATTGTGGCCTCGAACCTCCAGGCTGGCCATGAACTCTACAAGAACACTTCACATGCTAGTGCTGATTCCTAAGTACAGCAATAAGAGTAGGTGTCTAGGTACTGTTTTAGCAATTTGACCTGGCTACAACAGAGAAAGGTGAGATTTTGTCTTTTAGAAAATATTTGTTGTTGTTTAGTAACTAAGTCATGTCTGACTCTTTATGACCCCATGGACTGTAGCATGCCAGTTTCTGCAGCCCATGGGATTTTCCAGGCAAGAATACTGGAGTGGATTGCCATTCCCTTCTCCAGGGGATCTTCCAGACCCAGGGGAAAAACCTGCATCTCCTGCATTGGCAGGCGGATTCCTTACCACTGAGCCACCTGGAAGCCCTTTGTATAATATATCTTGTGACACAGTAGAGATTGAAAAACTAGTCTTTCTATCGCAGATAGTTTGAGAAGAACTGCTCTAAACTAGAGATTCCACAGCATAGGGGTGGACTCAGAGGGTAGGAACTGGCATCTGTGTTTTTAACCCACCCCCAAGTGAGTCTGAAGTCCACTTGTGAACCAGTGGGCCAGTGTTGTAGAACCATCTCCACCTCAAACATATGTTCAATCTCCACCATCCTGTGGCCATGCAACCAATCCTTGCACACCTCCAGGGCCAAGGAGGGTACCCATTCTGAGGCAGCAGCCCTGACCTTAAAAAAGTGCTTGCTCAGATGGAACTGGATTGCTGATGGGTAGCTGGGCCCTGTCAGACTCCACTGGAGTGATGTCATGGGGTGCCTGGGTCAAGTCTTTCCACTGACCTGCCGCTCAGGCTAAGTCCCTATTTTAGACTCCCAGCCCCTCTTCAAGGAAGTCCTGCTGTGCACACCACCTGTGCCTGCAGAGCCTATTGCTGGCTTCCTCACTGCAGTCACCAGAGCCACCATGTCCTTTTCTCCCTGCTTCTGACCCATGCTCCTTGCTTGCCTGATAGAGTGTGGGAAAATTTGATGTATAATGATTCGTTCAACTGCAGTGTCATTAGCACTGAGTTGCCATGGCCACCCCTGCAATGTGCCCACATCTGGCTCTAGAACTATTTCCACTGTCTCCCAAACCATCCTCTGCTTTGACCATAGCCTCCTAACTATGCTTAATGACCTCCCTTGAGATGCCCATTGGTCTTCAGCTGTCACACCTTTAAAGCAATTCTGGCTTTGCTGTCCCCTTACCTTGTCTATCTGGGTGGAGACTGAGTGGCAAATATTTGTGCTTTGGAGCCTGAGTCGTCTATGGTCTTTGAACACTGTGTGTTAGCATGGCGTGGTGTTCATAGACAAGGACAGGGGCTCAGAAAGCTACCACCTGACTAACTCACTGGGCACCTCTGGAAAAACCTATCCCTCTTTAAGCCTCAGTGTCCTCATCTGTAAAATGGGGCTGCCTTCCTCAGGGATTTCTTTAGGGTTCTGAAATAAAACAAATGTCTTGAAAGAACTTTATCATGGTTGAAGTATTAGCTGCCATAAAAGAGTAGCTCTCCTCAGGACCCAAGAGGAAAGAGGTCTTTCCATTCTGCCAATGCTGTGAATTTGTTTATATGGGAATTAAGAAGAAATTGACAGAAAAAAGGCCTCAAAAGACGTAAGTCAATTTGTATAGAAGAGCAAAGAGAAAGAGTCATCCTAATAGAGCAAAGAGAAAGACTTGTCCTACAAGATAAGATATAATACAAAGTTAAAGCAATTTTTTAAAAAGCAATATGTACTGGTGTAGGAAAAAAAAACAGATTCCAAGGAAAATAATAGCGATTTAATATATATGTTGAAGTTGGAACAACAAACCAATAAGGAAAACAAGCGTTTTTAAGTAAATAGTGCTGAAAAAATGGTTACATTCCCACTTCACATCACAAATAAACTGGATGCTTGGGGCTGGTGCACTGGGACGACCCAGAGGGATGGTATAGGGAGGGAAGAGGGAGGAGGGTTCAGGATGGGGAACACATGTATACCTGTGGCAGATTCATTTTGATATTTGGCAAAACTAATACAATTATGTAAAGTTTAAAAATAAAATTAAAAAAAAGTGATTTCTGATGGATTTAAAAACCTAAATATAAGAGGTAAAACCAAAAAGGTATTGAAAGAAAATGTAGAATACCGTTAGGTCTTGGAGAGGACAGGGATCAGACTAAAAATAAAACCTTCAAGCCATACAAATTGATAGGTTCAATTAAATAAAAGTAAGGATTTCTATTCATAAAATGATATTGGGAATAAAAAGATAAATGACCAAGAGGTGAATATATATGTGATGTCTAAAACCAAACCAACAAGAAGGGATAGTTCAGAAAGAAGACAGGAGTTCAAATTTTAAAAAAGGAAAAGAAAAAAAAGAGAAAGTATTTAAACAAGCAATTTGCATAATATCCAATAAACCTGAGGATGGATGCCCAAACTCGCTAGTAATCGAGGATACGCAAATTGCAAAATATAATAAGATTCTCTTAGACCCTATCAGTGTAGAAAGTATTAGAAAGTGTGAAAACGCCAGATGTCAGCAAGGACTAGGTGAAACCAGAACCCCCATGCTTCCTGGTGGGACTATAAGCGGAACTACCTTTTGACACATGTGTACCCATAGCTGATTCATGTCGATGTATGGCAAAAACCACCACAATGTTAAAGTAAATTAAATACCACAAGGTAAAGTAATTATCCTTCAATTAAAATAATTATTTTTTGAAAAAAGAAAGAAAAGTAGGGATTATAATATCTACTTCACAGAGTTACATTTTTTTTTAATTGAGAAAAGGACATGTATCTAAAACCTGTAGAAATCCAAAATAAAAATGGACTAAATGCAAAAGAATTAATTTTTATCGGAGTGTAGTTTATTTACAATGTTGTGTTAGTTTCAGGTATACAGTGAATCAGATATACATATATCCACTCTTTTTTTAGATTCTTTTCCATATAGGTCATTACAGAGTATTGAGTAGAATTCCCTGTGCTATATGATAGGTTATCTATTCTATATATAGCAGTGTGTATATGTCAGTCCCTATCTTCCAATATATCCCTCCCCACCTTAGTCCCTGGTAAACATAAGTTTATTTTCTACATTTGTATCTCTATTTCTGTTTTGTAAATGAGTTCATTTGTAGCCATTTTTAGATTCCACATATGAGTGATATCATGTTATTTGTGTTTCTCTGTCTGACTCACTTCACTTAGTGTGATAATCTCTAGGTCCAGCCATGTTGCTGCAAATGGCACTATTTCATTCTTTTTTTGACCTGCTCTTTTGGAGAGGAAACCAACAGGGCTTAGTAGCATTAAGTACATATGTACTATGTGATCCACTGAGCCCACATCTGGGGGTCTATCCCAAGGCAGGTACCATTGGAACATGTCCAAGGAGGGCCATGGCATGAAACTGGGGACAGGCCATTTTTCCATCCACAGGAGAATGGATAGTATAAATAGAATTCTAAGCAGAGTTTGAAGTAACCAGATGTATGTGCAACATAGAGTGATCTCAATATTATAGTGCTGGTTTTTTTTTCAAGTAAGAAATAGAACAAGATTTATAGCACAATAATATTTATGCAAATTAAGAACACATACACAAAACAACACTATATTTTACAAGAACACATACATATTCAGAGATGCATCTCAAATGCATTAGAGTGGGTGTCCATGAAAGGGAGGAAAAGAGGTGAGGATCTGAAATAAAGGGGAAAAGACATAAAAGGAGAAGGGGTCCTCATATACCCCATAGGTGATTTTAGTAGCCCACCCTGAAATGAGATATGCATTTAATTCAACTCTCTACACCCGAAGTCCACAAATAAATCGCAGTAATAAGGGTTTATTTTTTTTTTTAAGTGAAAAGAAGGGAGAGGAGAATTGGGGATGGATGCTTCATGAAGGTGAAGTTTACTTTTGGGGTGACCAGAATGTTCTAGAACTAGACACGGGTAATGGTTGTATAATACCATGAATGTACTAAATGCTAATGAAGTGTATACTTTAAAATTGTTAAATGATGAACTTCATGCTATGTGAATTTTACCACAATACAAACAAAAAAAGGGAGGGTGGAAGAAGAGCAGAAAGGAAGACAAATCAGCCATTCAGGGCTCCTTAGAATGGAGTCCACTGCCCTTGACTCTCCTAACCAAAACCCTGTCTCCAGTCCACTGGTGCACAAGGCCAGATGCCCCACTGCAGCACAACAACCTTTTAGGCCTGGGCAAGGGCCTGTGCACTTGATGGCAGTGCCCTGGGCTTGGGGCAGGAGGCCTGGCTACTGGCCCTAGCTTGGCCAGTGCCTCCTTGGGGAGCTAATCCTGGCCTTGTTTACCTCGCAGGCTATGGCCAAGCTTGGGTGGACTGATGTGTGGGAAGGTACTCAGCTCCTGATAGAGAGCCACACCGGTGTAAAGGATTGGGGATTTTTATGACCATGCAGAATTGCTCACAAGGCAGTTTCCTCTCCCTTATACTTTCCTGACATGGCAGCCAATTTTCATTTCTGTGACTTGGGACTTTTGGATGCAGTATTGCAATTCTTACCTTCTTCCCCAGGGCTTGCCAAAAATTTGGTCATCCTCCTGATGTCAAAACAATGACTGAAAGGCACGCGGTTCAGGGGGGTGGTCAAGGGCCAGAGCTCAGAGTCCATCCCTCAGACACAGGACAGAGCTCTAAACCTACAGCATGTGTGTGCAGGTTCACGTCCGTGCAGTAGACTGCATGCCCAGGGGCCTTCATCCTTACCCTGCTCAGAGATGACCTTAGAGGAGCCAGCTCTGGTAAAGTGGGACACTTTGAGGCTATAGGACCAGCTGCTGAGAGGTTTTGGGATATTTCCTTTCTTTAGACGGGTGCTGACTCATCAGAAAAGATTCTGATGCTGGGAAAGATTGAAGGCAGGAGGAGAAGCAGACAACAGAAGATGAGATGATTGGATGGCATCATCAACTCAATGGATGTGAGTTTGAGCAAGCTCTGAGAGATGGTAAAGGACAAGGAAGCCTGTCGTGCTGCAGTCCATGGGGTCGCAAAGAGTCGGACATGACTGAGTGACTGAACAATAATAAGACGGGCACTGGCAGATGTATATTTTTTGGAGGTCCCTGAAGTTCTCTCACTGGTACTACTGGGGCTCAAGGTGCTTAAGAAAGCAGCCCTCCCCAAGATCTTGGTGTTCAAGTCCAGAACCTCTGGTTGGGGAAGATCAAGGATGTAGCTAGTAATGCTAACATTCTAGTGTGTGCTTCTCTTACTAGAAATGTCTGGTCCTGTCTCTCTGCCTGGACAGCTCCTAACCCTCCTTCAATACTTTCCCTAATTCTCATGGACAAGGTTGTTTCCTGTTTCCCTGGGCTTCATAGCAACTATTCATTGAGCCCCTACTGGGTGCCAAGCACAGTGCCAGGACCTGGGAGTACAAAAGGGATCCAGATGTGGTCTCACACTCACAGAGCTGGCAGTCTAGTTAGGAGAGAGAGAGAGAGATGGTACAAAGGAATAAATAAAGGAGGACAATAGAAACAAGCAGTGCTGGCTAGAAAATTAAGATGTGATGATGAAACAGAGTGGCTAAATGGACACTTTAGAATGGGTGGCCAAACATGGTGACATTTAAGCTGAAGACTGAATGTCAAGAAGAAGCTGGTAATGTATAGATTGAGGGCAGAAGATGCAGGCAACGGGAACAGCAAATGATTAAGCAAACATTACAGAACCTCTGCTACCACAAAACAATGATAAAACACATAGTGCCTTGGGCAAAGTACCCTGCCGCCCAGCTTCGAGCAGAGATGAAAAGAAAACAACGGTCAAAAAGCCACCCCTCCCTTCAGGGCTTTGGAGGTTTGCCCCCTTGGGTTTGCCTTTTCATTCATCCAGTTGCTTCTGGTGGACAAGAGCTCAGAGTGCTGGAGCCCTGGCCCTCCAACAGGAAGTACCTTGACAAAGCTGGCGAGGGGATGCAGAGACAGTAGACCCATGTGCCAGGTCTGACTCTGCCACTAACTCGCCGCACATTTGTAATGGATCACTTAAATGTCCTGCACCTTGGTTACTGTCTGGGCAAAACTGGAAACCAGCTTGTTGAGTTAATGAGAGGCTTCAGTGAAAGCACATATGTATGAATATAGGGCCTGAAGAAAAATGCGCCTTGATAAGCCAGCGTTACCCCAGCCGAAAGTCCCTGGAAGTCTGTTACTCTGCTTGACATGAGGACTCCGAGGCCCAGGCTTGCCAGTGTCACCCTAGATTTGCTTCTGGCCCCAGGTCTTGGACAGCCTGGGCGTAGGTCCTGGTTGGCCCGTGTCTCCTGCACAAGAGGCTTGAGACTGCATTTGTGCAGCCACCCCCACCCCCGCTCCTTTGGGTCCTTCTTGAGTCGACAGAATGCTGTTGCCACTGTTCTCTGGCAGGGCTTGGCACAAAGACAGAAACACACGCAGTAGGTGATGTGTGAGCTACTTCCACAGGAGCTCCCCTGGGCCCCGGGGAGGCTCTCTGTGAAGGGCAGAAACCTCGTTTGGCTAGGAATGTAGTTGTAGGGGTCCACAGCTTTTCCTGCTCTGGCAGAGCTCAGGACTGGGTTGTTCTAGGGTCCTCACCACCTTTAGGAATCCCCCGTCCCCCACTGCCTCCTTTACGGTGAACAGCAGAGGCAGTAGCTTCCCAAGGACGCGTGCCCTACTGCCCCATGGCCGGCTGTGAGCAGATGGACACAGTAGCAAACTGAATGGAGGTGGAGGATGAGGTAAGTGGGAAATGGAGGGCTGGGACATGAGCCTCGGGGCTAAGAGATACAGGCAGGGGCAACGGGCAGCTAAGGATGTAGGTGATAGGCAAGGATGGCCAGGCCCTATGGGAAGAGGCTGGCATGGAGGGCCATCCACCCAAGGGAGGATCCTAGAGACAAAAGGGTCATCCTATACGAGATCTGCCTGCAGTTCAACCGTGCTCCCGCACAGATGGCTCATCTCTAGGGGTGCCCATCAGAAGCAACTCCAGTTGACGGTACATTGACTAGGAACACACTAAAACCTAGCAACTTTCAAGGATCCCCTTCCCTGTTGTCTGGGCTACAAGTATCAGCAGCCCCATATGGCACATCAGCTCTGAGCCGGTCTCCCCCTCCTGCCTGACTCCGAGGGCTTGCTGTTTCCCCTGTGTCCCAGTGAGTGTCCCCGAGGCAGTGCTTAGAACAGTTAGGGGGGTGGGGGAGGGCTTATCTGCTCCCAGGATTCTGCCACTTGGGATGCTGGGAGAAGTAGAGGGAAAAGGCAGGGGTTCAAGAAACAGGAAAGGAGAGACAGAGGAGCACAGGGCAGGGAGAAGGAGCTGGAGGGGCAGCTTGGTGGAGAGATGAAAGATGAAGAGAGTTTGACGGTGGAGGGAAGAACTGTGAGGAGGGAAGGAAGGATGATGGAAGGCAGGGAGAGACCAACACAGAGCAGCAGGAACAATGAGAGGAGAGGAGCGGGAGGGGAAAGACTGGGAAAGGAGAGCAGAGAGCTTCTGAAGGAATGACCGAAGGCAAACAGACATGGGTAAAGGATTCTGAGGACAGGGATGCGGAGAGAAATAAGGAGTGGGGAGGAAAAGGAGAAAAAGGATGGGATGAGGAGTGGAAAACAGGCATGAAGACAAGACTAAGGAGCGGAGAGCAGCCTTGGGGGGGACAAGGAAGGAGGGGGAGGGAGGCAAAGGGAGAAAGAAGAAAGGAAGGAGAAAGAAGGAGCAGGAGAGAGGCAGAGGAAAGGGCAGAAGGTGCAGGGACAGCAAGAGAGCAACAGGAGAGGAGGGAGGAGGGGCAGGAGAAACTGAAGAAAGAGGGCTAGGGGCGCAGGGACTGGGCAGAAGAGAAGGGCCTGGCGGAAGAAGGGAGGGAGGAGGTAGACGGCAGAGGAGAGAGATCCAGGGAAAGAAAGCCAAAGAGGGTTAAAGGCAGGGGAGGACCATAGCCGGTGGCACCTGGGACCTGGGTGTGAGGGATGACCAGCCAAGCCTGTGAAGACACATTTCAAAGAGGATGTGAGCATGGCCGGCGGGCCAGGCTCCCGAGAGACACCGTGGCATTCCCCAAGAGTAAAGCCAGCATACTTGCACGAGCTGCCAAGATTGTCTCCACTCCAGAGTGACACTTGCACCATCGCTCCCCTTGGGGTGAGCCCCACCACCCCGCAGAGCTGTGCACTCAGCGCTGGGTATTGGTGCTGCCTGGCTTCCGAGGAAGTCAAGTTGTGCCAGCTGTCATCACTGTGGCCATGAGTCACCAGAAGTCTCCTGCCTCTCCCTTCCCTCCCTCTCTCCTTCCCCGCTTCTTTCTTCCTCCACTCAGAACTGGCCACAGTCTGACCTCTCCTGCAACTCCTTCCGTGTCCCACTGAGCCTCACAATGGAAGCCAGGTAGAACCCAGTTGTGTGGCACATGTTTCACAGCTGGACACCCCCTGCAGCCCCCACTCCTCTGTGCAGAAGGGGCAAAGCTGCCTCCAGCTCCAAGCTGTGGCTTTGCAGGGCCACGATCCCAAAGGACTACATGTCCCCAAATGCAAGGAGTGCATGACACAAAATTAGCTATGGTCACTGGCTATAAAAAAATATCCTCTTGAAACAACAGGCAAATATGAACTAATGGATGGGATTTATGTGCCATTAAGAAATGACTCAATGCACGGCAAGATTTGAAAATATAAAGTGGAAAGTTTTGTTTTGTTTTTTTTAAGAGGCAAAAATCAAATTCCAGGCAGATTCAGCTCAGAATCTTCAAATGTCACCCATTAGTGCTTTCTCCATGTGGCTCGGATGTTATCTACCGACTTAGGTAAACAACCCATCAGAAACCTGGGTTAGGGGGCCACTGTGACTAAGGGTGGAAGGTGGAGGGGGCTCAGGAGCAGCTTCCAGGTCACATGCCCTCACCAACCAGGGCACTGACCTGCCCACACCACAGGGATCTCCTGTGGAGAGTGCCGGAGCTGTCCCGTAGCGGGCACAATTAGCTCTCAGCACGTCTGCACACTACAGTCACAGCCTGCCTTGTCTCTGGGTCAAAGAAAGCTGTTTTCTGTTTCATAGGGTCAGAACTGAAAAGGAAGTGCAGGAAGGAAGAGCCTGTGAAATAAGCTGTGTTCCCGGGACTCTTTGCAGGCAAATTTCCTCTTTCCCAGACCCTGTTTGCCACTCCACCGGCCCCTGCCCCCACCCTACATCTGCACAGAACTGGTTTATCTCCTGAAACCACTCTGTGCTATGTATACACTGGACACCCACTTGTTTCCTAAAGGGCCATCCATTTATTTCCTAGGTTTAGAAGGAAACACAAAGCCAAGCACGTTCAAAAATAGAGAAATACAGTGGTTTCTTCATTCTGACAACCAATATTCATTGGCATCTACTCTGCACCAAGCGCTCGACAGAGACAAGGAGATAGAGCCACAAGAAGGGACTCGATTCAGCGGGGCTGGGGGATCCCTGGAATCCCCCAAATCAGGGTAGCTTTAAGAAAGTTCAGTTTCAACTTGAAAACTGGGGAACCCATACCAGCTCTTGCAAAAGAGGGGCAAGAAGGGAAAGGACAAGGGCCCTGAGTGGCTTCTGTGCCCAGCAGGAGGAGGCAGCGTGAGGAGGCAGCGTTCCTGGCCACCATGGTGCACCCCAGAGAGCTCTGTGGTCTGCAAGGAGGGCTCTACGAGGCCTCTCTTTCTAAGCACATTGCCCATCCAAGTGCTCTGCGATGAATCCATCAGCAGAGATGACTCACAGGCAGACAGCCAGCGTGGTCACCAAGCCCTGTCTGCATTCCCAATTTGCCTGCTCGGGGTTGTCGCCTTGCTAATGTTATTTACCAAGCCTGATGCCCCGAATGCCTGTCCCCAGACCCCTACGAGAGCCCTCCAACCATTGCCTCCGGACGCTTGTCACGCCTTGTCACGGCCTCCCTGAGTTCAACAGGTCTGAGCAGCCTGTCTACAGACTTGCCTGCTCACTCTTTGGGCTGCAGGAGCCAGGAAGGCGTCTTAGTGTCCCCAGCCTCACCCTCTCAGAGCAGGTCCCAGAGGGGAATGACCCACGGCTACCTCCCTCCTGACTCTCCTCGGCAGGAAGGGGGTGTCAACAGGGAGAGAGAGAAGGGGCGAAGGGCGAGGCTGGAAGAGGGGATGGGAATGTGGAGACCTAGGGCGGACGCCCAGGGAGACCTTCCTCCTGCCATGCTCGGTGCCTACAGCTGCCCATCTCTCAGCATCCAAACCCCTTCTCGCCCGGGGGTCTTGAGGTGCCCACGCTCCCGGGAGTCCAGGACCAGCAAAAGTGATCCCGCGACGTGGAGGGTGGCCAAGGGCTTGGAAAGCGCCGCGGCCCGCTCCATCGGCGGAGCGAGAGCGCCCCCACCCTGCCTTGTGGCCAGAGGTGGAACAGCAGCGGGGCGAGCGGTCCTGAGCCCAATGCAGCCTAGCCTGGCCAGTGGGCACCTCTCAGACCGGGCACCGCTCAGGCCGAGCCCAGGCGGCTGCCCTCCCCATCCCAGACTCCTGCTCACTTCTCCTCGCTTGGCCTCCAAAACCTGGGTCCTAAGGGCTGTCTCCTCCCAGCACTGGAGGGACCAGCTATACCTTGATGGGTCTGGGGCAGTTCCACCTCCCCAGAACTAGAGTGTTGCAGAGACCTTACTGGTGATACAGATTAAAAAACCGAGGTTGCAGATTCAAGGCAAGCCTTTGTTCGTGGAGAACTCCAAGAACATCTGATTATTACCATGTCACCACTGCCCCCATCCAACACTAGCCCTAAACTCTCTAACCACCCAGCTTGCACTCTTAGATCAACAGAGATTCCAGCTAGACTTCAGGTGCTCAGACCCTCAGGAGTACTACAGACCCCAGTAATACCCACTCCTCCAGCTGGCTTCAGATTCCACCCCTCCGGAAAGAAATTGGAAGGACTTGGATGTGGCACAAATCCAGATTATGAAACTGAGTTGGCATTTAAATGACCTAATAACAAATTGCCCAAATTTTATTTGCTTACTCAATTCAATAAAAGAAAAAAAAGAAAACCCATCTAATTAAATACATTGATCTGTAGAAGCTGGCAACTCTGAAAGTCTGCCTGGATGTTAGCCGTTTGACACATTTGAGTGATGCAAGGATATGAGTGAAAATAAGACAAACCCATTCTCCTTCCACCCCCAGAAGGGCTGCAGGGGGCCCTGAGAAATGCATTCCTTAAAATAAGTTGAAAACTGAGCCCCAAAGGGGAAGAAACTTGTCCAAGTTCAGCCAGTGAGGCCAAGTTAATTCTAGGGTCTGTGGAGCCCAAGAGAGCATTCACTGGGTTCATGTTCCACTCCAGCAACAGACTGGGACCCTTGCCTTGCTCTTCAGCATCTTTCCCCCATTAGCACCTTGAAGCTGGACCTGGAATGTCACCTCGCTGGCCCAGACAGCTCCTCTGCATCCTTCAAGACCCTAGGCAAATTTCAGGTTCTCCAGGACAAATCTGTCCATGGAGGATAAAACAGCAACTTGCTCAGACCCCCTTAGAGCACTGCCCAGTTTGAGTCATGTGCATACAACTAAGTGGAAGGTTCTGGAAAAGGACAGAGCCTCACCAAGCCAAGAAAGGATGATTTGATTGGAAATAAAGACAGCGTCTTCTTCCTCAGCTTCCCCGCTGTGGTATATTCCAGGTTTCCAAAGGTAGATATTTCCAGGCCCCCAGCACGTTCCTGGGCTCTCAGGCCAGGGCCACTATCAGGCCCTCCACAGGCACAGCCCTAGTTCCAACCAGAGAATTGAGCCTGTTTGGACTTGCGCTTAGCAAACCTTTTAGCTAGAGATGCATTTTAATCACCCTCCTGATCAGGGCTAGCTGGTGTCAGGCCCTAAATCAGGGTTGGCTTGTTTTTCTAGGGAGATGTCTGCCTCGAAGCAGACTAAGAAGCAAAATCATTTAGTCCTTGGCAGCTCTGTCCATGCCAGGGGGAGGTGACCTGCAACTGAACCCACAGCCAGTATGGCAAGCCATTGCTCACAGTGGGACCAGATGGCACCCTATGCCTGCCTACATGCACTCCCTGTTTACCTGGGCTAATTTCAGGGTGGCAGCAAGGGATAATAGTGTGGAGGTGACTGTGGAATCTGGGAGAGAGCTGGCGAAGTCCCAAACTCAGGTGGGGCTGGTGGAGGTGGGAGAAGTGAATGGATTCTGATTTTATTTTGAGAGTAAAGTAGAGAGTGTTTCCAGGTTGATCGGATATGGTGGATGAAACAAAGAGGGGAGTTCAGGATGGCTCCAATGCTTAGGCCTGAGCAACTGAAACAGTGTACATGTCATGACTGATGTGGGGAGGGTGGGAGAAAGCTGGCTTGGAGAAAAGTAATTAAGAGGTGAGTTATGACCATCTTCATCTTGAAACACCATCATCCATGCTTCACCTTCATGGGTCATTGGAATAGTTACTTCTGTAATCATTTAAATCAATCTTAAATCAGCTCTCTTTTTTTAGGTCCATGCTAAGGAAAATTCTGAAAGAGATGGGAATACCAGACCACCTGACCTGCCTCTTGAGAAACCTATATGCAGGTCAGGAAGCAACAGTTAGAACTGGACATGGAACAACAGACTGGTTCCAAATAGGAAAAGGAGTACGTCAAGGCTGTATACTGTCACCCTGCTAATTTAACTTATATACAGAGTGCAGCATGAGAAACGCTGGGCTGGAAGAAGCATAAGCTGGAATCAAGATTGCTGAGAGAAATATCAGTAACCTCAGATATGCAGATGACACCACCCTTATGGCAGAAAGTGAAGAGGAACTAAAAAGCCTCTTGATGAAAGTAAAAGAGGAGAGTGAAAAAGTTGGTTTAAAGCTCAACATTCAGAAAACTAAGATCATGGCATCTGGTCCCACCACTTCATGGGAAATAGATGGAGAAACAGTGGAAACAGTGTCAGACTTTATTTTGGGGGGCTCCAAAATCACTGAAATTAAAATACGCTTACTCCTTGGAAGGAAAGTTATGACCAACCTAGACATCATATTCAAAAGCAGAGACATTACTTTGCCAACAAAGGTTAGTCTAGTCAAGGCTATGGTTTTTCCAGTACTCATGTATGGATGTGAGAGTTGGACTGTGAAGAAAGCTGAGCACTGAAGAATTGATGCTTTTGAACTGTGGTATTGGAGAAGACTCTTGAGAGTACCTTGGACTGCAAGGAGATCCAACCAGTCCATTCTAAAGGAGATCAGTCCTGGGTGTTCTTTGGAAGGAATGATGCTAAAGCTGAAACTCCAGGACTTTGGCCACCTCATGCGAAGAGTTGACTCATTGGAAAAGACTCTGATGCTGGGAGGGATTGGGGGCAGGAGAAGAAGGGGACGACAGAGGATGAGATGGCTGGATGGCATCACCAACTCAATGGACGTGAGTTTGAGTGAACTCCAGGAATTGGTGATGGACAGGGAGGCCTGGCATGCTGCAGTTAATGGGGTCGCAAAGAGTCGGACATGACTGAGCAACTGAACTGAACTGAACTGAAGGAATAATATCCATAACAATGAGTGTTTTGTGGGTTAGTAGTATTTTTTTCTGAATACACATTAAAATAATAACAACCAGGCCCCTTTGCAGTTCAACCCTGATATTTCTTCTGTACCCAGCTTCTAGCCGGGTCTGGGCACCTGGCACACAGACTTGGACAGAGCCATTGGCTTTGAAACCCAGGACCATCTGAGGGCATCTACAGGGATCACAGCAGGGCATTCAGGGAGACAGAAGTGGTCCTACAGCTCAGAGAGGCTCCATGAGGAGCCACCTAGCTACCTCCACGGGCACCCTTCAGCCCTCTGCTTAAGGGTTCACAGAGGAGAGCCCACCACCCTTTCCTGAAGTCCATGCGCCCTCTGGTGGCCAGGTTCCTTGTCACTGTGCACCGGGGGCTTCCTGGGTCAATGTTTCCAGAAGAGAGGAACCTTCTGCCTTGCCCACCGCCTTCCCCAACACGCCGCCCCCCGCCCCGAGAAGGGGGCAAGAGATCACACTAACTTTAAGCTCCAGACTGAGGGACAGATAAATAGTGCTGAGTCTGGGACTTAGGCTGGGCCAATGTGGGGGCGGCCGTCTGCAAGCCAGGCAGGAGCCACTGAGGGTCAGACTGAAAGGGGAGGGGAAGTGGTGGGCAGGAGAAAGGGCTTCTGTTTTCTATAGAACGTCATCAACGCAGAGAAAAGCAAATTCATGACCATATACCAAGAGGGCAATTTACCTTCGTGGGTATGTTCAGAGGAAAAGAAAAAAACATTCCAATTGAAACATTTTTTAAGAGCAGGGAACTTCAGACTGTGCTGAATAAAAACGACACATAATGGAAAATGTACTTCAGTTCTTATATTACAGCCAGTTATGGGAGAGAAGCGGGGGTGGCGGCCAGAGACAAGCAGGAGACAGTCACGTTGCTGTAGAGAGAGCAACTGAGGAGGGGGCTGGGCAGGCTGACAGAGAGCGCAGAGAGGAACACTGTCTGCCTAGGGTCCACAGCCAGGTGCTCACATGGGGCTTAACATACGTGCCCACATACACACATTCACACGCTCACACGCCCCAAGCTGCATGGATATTCCTGCTGTTGCTCCTTCATCCTTTTCTCAGTGAACAGTTGGTAAAGAATCTGCCTGCAATGCAGGAGACATCAGTTCGATTCCTGGGTCGGGAAGATCCCCTGGAGAAGGGATAGGCTACCTACTCCAGTATTCTTGAGCTTCCCTGATGGCTCAGCTGGTAAAGAATCCGCCTGCAATGCGGGAGACCTGGGTTCAATCCCTGGGTGGGGAAGATCCCCTGGAGAAGGGAAAGGCTACCCACTCCAGTATTCTGGCCTGGAGAGTTTCATGGACTGTATAATCCAGGGGGTTGCAGAGAGTCCAACACAACTGAGCAACTTTCACTTTAAACTGTATTTAGATGAGAAGAGATCAATTGCCAAACAGTCACTGGCAGTCTGGGTGCAAGGATGTCTCACCTTAAAGGCTTTGAGTCTGTGAAGGCTCAGAGAAAGAGGAGCTGAGTCTTAGAAGAAAAGGCAGAAAAGACTGATCCAGGAAGAGGAAACAGCATGAGAAAAATCCTAGACACCTAAGAGAACATAGGCATTCAAGGCACCACACACACAAAAAAATGGGTGATTAAACTTGAGGAGGTCTAGGGAAAGGGAAGTTGGGAAGCAAGTGAGAGCTGAGAGCCCTGAAGTCTGCATCTCAAACTGGTGGGCTCCCCCTGTGACCCAGATGTGTCACTTGCTGTTCCCAGGGGAAAACCAGATCCAAAATGCAATGTTCACCTGGTTGATGTGGACTGGAAATCAGGCACCTGTTGGTGCTGGACTGAGGGTGAAATGCTGCAGATGTCTTGCAGAAACCAAGGTCATATTCTTCAGTGCAGTCATCCCCCTGCCTCTGGGCCCAGTGCCATCCTAGGGCTACAAAACTAACGTCTACTTCCAGTCTTAGCAGATTGTGGAAACTGATGGCCTTAGCACAGCCTTAGCCATGTGAGTCTGAGCAAGCATCTGGCTGGGTCTCCAGGGATTCCAATTCCTAGTGGCCTAGCCTCTCTGGAAGTGAAGGGGAAAGCCTTTTCTTTCAGTCCTATACCCTAAGGGAGGGCATTCAGAGAACACTGGCCCATCACAAATGCTGCCACCCTGTTGCTGCCACTCTTAGGGGCCAGGGCCTAGGCATGGAACATGTTCCAGATCTCTGCAAGTAAGTCTTCTCCCGATTACCATTTACCACTGTAAGCTACAGAAGAGATCAAGAAATTACATTAAATTTTAAAAGAAGTCTCTCTAAAAGAATTAATTCCAATAAAAATGAATGGTGACACCAAAATTCAGGCAACAAAAGAAAAAATAAACTGGACTACATCAAAACTAGAATTTTCTGTGCATCAAAGGACGTGATCAACAGAGTTAAAAGGCAACCCATGGAATGGAGGAAATTTGCAAATAATATAACTGGTTTGGGTTAATTTCCATAATATATAAAGAACTGCTACAACTCAACAACAACAAAAGAAATAATCCAATTAAAAATTGAGCAAAGAACTAAATTGACATTTCTCTACAAAAGAGATACAAATGGTCCAGTCAGCTGCATACAAAGAGATGCTCAACATCAATAATTACATCAGGGAAGTGAATCTCAAAACTACAAAGAGATACCAACTCACACTTATTAAGATGGCTATTGTGGGGAAAAAAAAAAGCAGAAAGCAACAAGTGCTGGTGAGGATGTGGAGAACTAGGACCCTTGTACACTATTAGTGGGAATGGAAAATGGTGTAGTCATTGTGGAAAACAGTATGGCGTTTCATACTATTCAAATTAAACATTGAATTGCTCCATGATGCAGCAATTCTACTTCTAGGTATACACTCCAAAAAAGTGACAGCAGGAACTGAAACAGACAATTGTAGACTCAAGTGCACAGTAGCATTATCCATAGTAACCAAATGATGAAAACAATGCAAGTATTCATTGATGGAGAAGTAGATAAATAAAATGCAGTCTATCCATAAAATGGAATGTTATTCAGCCTTTAAAAAGGAAGAAAATTCTGACACTGTTTACAACACGATGAACTTTGAGAACATTATGCTAAGTGAGATAAGTCAATCACAAAAGGACCTATGTTATATGATTCCATTATGTGACGTATCTAGAGTCAAATTCATAGAGGCGAAAGGCAGGATGGTGATTGCCAGAGGCAGAATGAGGAGAGGCTGCTTACTGGAGACCGTGTTTCAGTTTCACAGTTTGAACTGAGTTCTGGAGATTGGTTGCACAGCAACGTAAATATACTTAACAGTACCAAATTGTACACTTTAAAAACAAAGATAAATGTTAAAATTACGGATAAATTGTGTGTGTACCACTATTAATAGAGAGATAGAGAGAGATAACTGGTATACACAGAGACACCCAAGTCTGCAGCTAGATCTTCCTGTACACTAGTTAGCAATGTCTTTCAGGCTCTGGATCACCTAGTGGTACCCACTCAAGTATCTATGCCTTCAGGAGGGCCTTCCCAAATCCCCAGACGTAGCCTGCATGACTGTAAAGACATGGTTGCTGGTAAATGCAAGCATAGGAGTTTGGATGTGCTCGCTTATCACCCCAGTGAATAAACTTCTCCAAACTCCTCCTTTGTGCCAGGCATGTCTCCAAGGCTGCCAGCAGAGCAGTGAGAGAGGTTGTCTTGGCCCTGCCTGCAGAGAGCCCA
Source organism: Bubalus kerabau (assembly GCF_029407905.1). Taxonomy (NCBI): domain Eukaryota; kingdom Metazoa; phylum Chordata; class Mammalia; order Artiodactyla; family Bovidae; genus Bubalus; species Bubalus kerabau. Next base: position 44,772,054 of record NC_073647.1, on the reverse strand, counting down.
TACAGAGAGCACCAAAACAGACCCCACCGTGTGATAAAGAGCCAGGACTGAGACTCACGAGCAGCCTAGAGCAGCCTAGAGCCTAGACTCATGATTGCCTAGTATGGGAGCTGATTCAGACAAGGGAACCTTCTCCCAAAATGTGGTACCTGAGCTGAATACAGAAGGACCAGTAGGGCTTAAAGTGAAAGTGGCTCAGTAGTGTCCGACTCTTTGCGACCCCATGGACCCCATGGACTGTCTCCAGGCCAGAGTACTGGAGTGGGTAGCTTTTCCCTTCTCCAGGGGATTTTCCCAACCCAGGGGTTGAACCCAACTCTCCCTCATTGCAGGCAGGTTCTTTTACCAGCTGAGCCAGAAGGGAAGCCCAAGAATACTGGAGTGGGTATCCTAGCCCTTCTCCAGGGGATCTTCCTGAGCCAGGAATCAAACCAGGGTCTCCTGCACTGCACACAGATTCTTTACCAACTGAGCCATAAGGGAAGCCCTAGTAGGGCTTAGACATGCAGCAAAAAACAGCAGAGGGGATTCCAGGCAGAGTCTTGGGTAAGGGGAAGAGAGAAATAAGGGGGAAAGAGATGGGTTGGGAGGAAGGAAGGGAGAGAATCTTAATAGCAGAGTGGAGCAATCACCACAAAGAGTTCAGAGGAATTTATTAACTTGTAAGTGTCTCTACTGCAGATGTTAACTTGAAGAGTCATCCACCCACCATCAGCCTCAGGGCCTCCTGAGAAACACTCTGCATAGAGAGGTGATGGCCAGGCTCCTGCCCACCACCTTCTCCAGGTGCCTTGCCTGCTGGCCAACTGCTAGTTCCTCACTCCGTGCCCTGGGGTGGATTGGAGACCAGGAGCATCCTCCTCCCCCTGGTTCAGAGAAGACCACAGGGCTCCCACTCTGGGTTGGCAGACAGGTGGAGGAATCAGCAGAGCAGGACTTGGAGTGAGCATCTCCTCCCTGCCCCCCTCCACACCTTTTGCCTGCCTTGGGAAAAGGACACTGGGACCAGTGCTGGATGTCTGCAGCCAGTGTTCTAACTACATACTGCTGCAGGGAAATGGAAATATTCAGAACACATATTAGAAAAGAATCAAGTAGGAGGTAACTAGATGCAAAAGAGCCTGGAGAGATGCTCCTCTTCTCTTTCTTCCTCAAACTTAGACAGGCTGAAGCTTCTGGAAGCCGAGCTAAGCACAGTCTGTGCCCTGCAAAAGATTAGCTGTTAGTCGGACTTGGAGGAGGGCTTCTGGATGATCGAGCCCTAAACCTTCCAGCAGAGAGGCTTCTGGGAGAATTCAAGGGAATGTGGTAATGCATATATATGTGGGGACCTACACAGCTCTTCCAGCCCTGGGGTCAAGGCCAAGGCTGGCGGGGCAATTGGGCCAAGCCATTATGGCTTCTCGGCAGGTGGCTCCGGGCTGTTCATCCCATCTGACAGGTAGTCATCCTCATTATTCTGCTTCATCTTGATTTCCAAAACTGTGATGCGCTGCTTGAGCTTCTGCTGGGCTCCCGTGTACTCGGCCAGCAGGCGGGCAAAACGAGTGTACAAGGTGTCCATGTTGGTCTCCAGCTGTTCTAGCTTTTCCTGCACATCTACCTCCATGCTGGCTGCCACCTCATTCTCATCCAACAAGCCCTCCTTCATCAGAATCTCCCGGCCTCTCTCCTCCAAGACCCTCTTGGCATCAGGGTACTCAGTCACAGCTTCCATAAGATCATCCTTGGACAAGCAGAACAGATCAGAGTAGCCAAGACTGCGGATGTTGGCTGTGCGCCGATTCCCCATTTTGCTGCCCTTAATATTAAGGATACTGATCTCTCCAAAGCAACTCCCAGCTGAGAGCAGGGCATACTGAGTGACACCATCATCAGCCACCACTGCCAATTTTCCCTCCTTGATTATGTACATCTCCTTCCCAATATCCCCCTTGCGGCAAATGTAGTCCCCAGGGCTAAAGACCTGAGGCCGGAGCTTTAATACCAGTTCCACCAGCAGGCCAGCCTCACAGTCCTGAAAAATGCGCACTTTCTTGAGTGTGGACAGGTGGACATTAATGGCTATCTCAGCCCTGAGCTTGGCTGGCAGGTTTTTGAGGACTTCCCGCTCATCTACACTCTTCTTATTGGTCCACAAGTAGTCAAACCACCTAATGACCTTGGCTTCCATCTCCTTGCTGACCTTTCGGAACTGCATATAATGTTTGACGGCATCAATCTTGGCCTGGAACTCAGCCCGGGTGGCATTCATGTTGGAGATCATGGAGCCCACATTTCCCACGATGGTGGCAAAGATGAGGACACCAATCAGGAAGTCAAAGATGACAAACAGGTACTCCTCATCCTTTACAGGGGGTGGTGTCTCCCCAATGGTGGTGAGGGTCAGTGTAGACCAGTAAAGGCAATAGATGTACTCCCTAGACAGGTAGCCATACTCAGGGTCAGTGATGTTGGGGTAAACCCAGGTGTCTACCCCAAAGCCGATGGACTTGGAGATGGCATAGTAGATGCAGGCATTCCAGTGGATGATGACCAAGATGTAGAGGATCAGGTTGCTGATTCGGAAGATGTTGGGGTAGCTGGTGCGTGTCTCAGTGCGGTCAAAGAACTCAAACATGCGGGCAAAGTGTAGCAGGCGGTTAAAGCGCACCTCAGGGTTGTGGATCCCCACAGCAAAATAGATCAGGTCTGTAGGGATGATGGAGGCCACATCCAGCTTGAACTGCATGGTGTGGATGTAGTTGTCCCGCAACTTCTTGGTGTCTTTCACCAGTAGCCCCTGCTCTAAGAAACCTAGTGGAGACACAAGCCAATGTATATCACCTCTGACTTCGTACCTGTCCCTTCTAATAGACTAACACTCAGGAAGGAGCATATGATCACTGAACCCTCCTTCCCAAGAAGGGTATAGGAGGCTCACACCATATAGCTGGCCATAAGTATCCTAAGAGATCAGCCCCAGATCCAAAACTCACTGAGCATGTAGGGAAGTTGAGATTCAAAGAGGGAAAGGCATCAGCCTGTGTCCCAGCTAGATAGTTGAGGCTAACACCATGCCAAGGGGATTTCCTGAGAATTTGGATTCATGCCTTTGGACTCAGGGGTCATGCTCCTGCCTGTGCATCCCAGTTATCACTTACCTGTGCGCAGTCGGATGAAGAGGTCTGCGATGTAGACCACATCTGAGACGTAATCCAGCACCAGCCACACTATGTAGTAGCCTTTCTGCAGGTCACTGAAGCAGGCTCTGCAGGAAGACAGTGCTGAGCTTCACCCTCAAAGCCATCCAATGACTCCTGAAGTCCCCAAACTGATTGGCCACCACAAGCAGAGCTTGGGAAGGCCACCAGGGGCACTGATGAGTCACAGTCAGTCTGTTGCCCAGAAGACATGGATTCACAAGTAACTCCTACTCCAACCCTTATTATACATAGACTTTGCTCCTGAACATTACTTGTCTATCTGACCCACTGGACTGTGAGCTCCATGGAGACAGAGACCACCTCTTAGTATTACAACATAGCTGGTGCCCCATGTGCTAGCCCAGAGCACATCCTAGCCCAGGATTCAAGTGCTCAACAGAAGTGAGTTGAATGAAAAATGAGTCATTGGAAGAATGCCCACAATACACAGCTGACTAGCCTCCATGTTTGGCTCTTCAACACACACCTACTGAGAACCCAACATGGAGCACTGGCCAACCCACCCGAGAGAGAGTGGTAGCTGGGCTTAGACTCGAGACAGTGGGAATGAAGAGAGGTTGGAGACTACAGGAGAGTGTTAGGAGGAATTGAGTGTTGCTGCCTGGGTGGGTAAGGGCCACGGGAGAAGGCAAAGGAAGGGAGAGAACCCAGGATGACTCAGTGAGTGTACAAGTCAAAAATAGGAGCAGTTAACTCTGACTACTTGGTTACACTTCGAATGAAACCCAGCCCCCTCCCTGGTGCACAAAGCCTGCAGCGCCGGCCTGCACCTGCCTCTCCAACACTTTACCTGCAGTCCTCCAGACCCTGTCTCATCACTCAGGTCTTAGCTAAGGCACCACCTCCTCAGAGAGGTTCACCCTGACTGTCTTTTCTCTAGTATCAGTAGCTCCCTGCCTCCAGTCCCTGAAGTTGGCTTGGGCACTGGTATATTCAGGTTCACTGTCAGTGTTCCCATAAGCCTGAGAGCTCCAGGAGTGCAGAGACCATGCGTGCCTTGTTCGCACATGGTCCCCAGCCCTGAGCACTGAGCCTGGCACCCATTAGTTGCTCAGTTAAAGCTCTGGTGAATGAATGACTGAGGTAGGGTGAGTTCTGTGTCCACAGCTGGACCAGGTTGCTCGGGCCACCCCCTCCCAGACCACTTTCTGCTCACCTGGCCACCAATAGGCACCAGTTGTAGAGGACGGGCAAGGCAATGAGAAAAAGCCAGCGGTAGTACCAGTCCCCTGCTGGGTCCAAGACAAAGAGTTCAAACTTCTTCCTGAGGAGACACACAGAGACCAGGCTTGGGAACCAGCTCCCTGATGTGGCAGCACCCTGGCTCCCAGAGGCCAGAGAACCCTGAAAATGCAGTGCCTTGCAGGATGCCCAGGGTGACACATGGGTTTTCTTAGGGCCTCATTTATGAGGAAGCCACAGCCTGGCACTGGGCATCTAACTAGAGCTGGTGGGTAAGAAACAGTCTTCTTCTGATTTTGACCCTACATGGACCCGTTGGCTCTTGGGCCCTCTGGAGGCCTCTTGCCGAGAGAGTCCATGAGGGCCAGCGCTGTCACTGAGGCAGGCCTCGGGCCCCAGGGAGGGACTTACACAGCATGGTGATGAGGGCTCAGGGCAGGTCCCCACATCCCTCCTGGGAAGAGAGAGGGCCTCTAAGCAAATGTGCTTCCTGCCCATCCCTGCTGTTTGGTCTGGCCTCCAGCTCCCGAATTACTTTTCCAGATGCCAGGTCCTGCCTTGGCGGGAGTGCTTTTCCTCTACTGGTCAGAGGTGGGGAATGTTGGCCTGGCCAGACATCCCCTGTCGCCTACTCCTTCCTCAAAGAAGAGGCCCTCCAGACCTGCCTTCTCTGGCCTCCCCACTCACTCTGTCTTGCTCACTTGTTTCGGGGCCTCCTCCCCTCCACCACCAGCCAGGCAGCCCCCAGCATGGCCTCTTCACACCCCGACTCTGCACTCACATGGGTGCCGGGGTTGACATGGGCTCCACAGCACTCTCTAGTTGCACCCTCCTCTGCACCCTTGGCTGAGTCCTCTTCCCACCCACATCCACGTGCCCTTGCCCCTTGCTTCCTGAGCAGCAGGAGAAACTCTGTGAATCGGTGGTGAAGGTGAGAGGAGCCAGCAGGGGATCCCACAGCTGGTGGGCCACTGGCCATTAGAAAGACTTTGGGCACAGACCAAGGAACATTTAGAGTTGAAAGCACAGCAGGCCTCCCTGGCTGTGGTCTAAGGAACCCCACCAAGCCCTCCCAACACATGCCTGGGGCCCTTCCCATCCCTCAGGCTGGATTGCTGTACTTGGTGCCCTTGCCCTCGCCGTCCTTGTCGCCTTTGCCGTCTCCTTGTTGTGTTGTCACGGTGTGGAGCTCGGGCCCCCGGAAACGCTCAAGGAACGAGTCAGGTCTAGGCTCCTCCTCACGGAAGTTCCTGTTAGCCCACTCTCTGAGGACCCCCACCAGGCGGGCAATCCTAGAGCAGAGAGAGGGAGCGTGAGGCATAAGAGACCTGTGCTTTGGAGAGAGGACCCACGCCCAGGACAGGGGATGGTGCTTGGGCATGACTCAGCCCAGCAGCCTGAAGAGGCTACTCTGGGAAGACTTCCTGTAGGAGGTGCCATTTCTGTCGATTCTGAAGAACAAACACGGGGTCTCTGGAGTAAAATGGAGATGGTGCTGAGGAGAAAGATTTTCTCCTACAAGTCATGAGAAAGATTGCTTCAGGCTTTCTGATTTCCGCATGGAGCCTACAACTCTTGGCTGGAGACCTCAGAGCCCTCCACCTGAGCCCCTCTGCTGGGAAGACAGTCTCTTCCTGACACTGCCACAGGCAAGTCTGAAGAGAAACCTCCACCGGCCCCTCCAAACTTGCTGACAGGGGCCTCCTCTAGAAAGAAAAGTTGAGCTAGGGCAGGGCTGACAGGGCTTCCTAGAAGTCTTGTTAGAAAGGCCCCTGGGGCCGAGAGGACCACATGATCTGACAGGCCCCATGGGAGGGAAGGGATAGTGGCAGGGCAGTGGTGAGACCCACCTGCGGAAGCCACCCCTCCTTGGCTGGGGGGCATCCATCTCTGCCAGTCGCTGTAGCTCTGAGGAGGTGTCATCGTCAGCCACAGACTGTGGCCTGCAGAGGAAGAAGCAGAATTGACTGAAGGCTTTTTTTGTTTGTTTCTGTGCATGCTTCATCTCCTATTAGCCCTCCCCCTTCCTAGGAGATAACCTAGAAATCCCATGGTCCTTTTAGAGGCCGCACTTGAGCCAAGGATTGTTTACTCTGTGACAATGAGGCAGAGCTGGGAGGAAGTAGCAGGCTCAAGGCCATCTCAGAAATGATCCAGCGTCAACAGACTCACCGGCTGCTGGCCCTGTGGTCATCTTTGCCATTGGCCTTGATGGCAGGAGGGGCATGGTGGTTGTGGTTATTGGCTGGGGAGCTCGTCACGCCATTGGCTTTTTCTGTCATCCTCCATGTACAACCAGGACCCTCACCTGCCAGGGAGAAGCCCAAAGAAAGTTCACAGAAGACCCCAGTACCCACATAAGAACCTCAGGTGAGCACTGAGAACAGCCCCAGGGCCCAGTCAGCAAACCCCGGCTCCCTGCAGTACTGCTATGGTGCTACAGGGCAAGAAGCCGGTGCTATCCCCGCCCTGACAGGTTATTTAAAAGGCAAACTGTGCTAAACTGCAAGGTGTGTTTCTTTTTCTTTTACCGGAATGAATTCTCTGACACGTGAACCAACCAAGCTAAAACAAAACAAGCAAAAACCTATTTCAGCCATCTTCCGGTGACCCTGTTTGCAGCTATCTGGCAGAGACTGAAGCCACTGAGCACCTCCAAACTAGTCGCTGCCCCGGAATTCCTGCCCCATGAGAGGAAATATACCTCCTTGGCCCAAAGAAACTGCCACCTGCCTGCTCAGCTCTCTGGTTGTCCTCAGATGAGAGTCCTGCCTCCCACTGACTTCTTCACAAGGGGCGTGGACTCTGGGGGCCCTTCCTTTAAGCTTCAGTCACATTCTTTCAAGCACCCTGAAGCTGAGGAACAAACAGTGGGTGGGGCTGAGGGTGAGACAAGAGAAAGGAGAGCACCCATGGGCTCTATAAGAAGTGGTACAAGTGAATACTTTCTCCTTTGGGCTATGGGGAGCTTTGCAAGGGCTAAGCAGACGGATGACAAGGACAGTGTTATATTAGAGAAAGAGCCTTCTGACTGCTAAGTGGAGGCTGGCCTGGAGGGAGCAGAGAGGTGGAGTGATGTGCAGTGGAGAAGTCTGAATAAGATGGTACAGATGAAGCCCAAGAGAAGGAAGAAGCCATTGGGGGTGGAGATTGAGGGAGAACAAGTGGGCGAGGTCACACAGGAAGAGCTCTGAAGAGCCCCAACACTTAAGAATTGAACAGAGGAGACAGCCACAAAACAGACCAAGAAGGAGCATCCTGAAAAGGAAAAGTCCAGAAGAGAGACCTGGTGTTCCACGTGTGTCTTACACGGGGTCAGGGAGGTGGGATAGCCCTTCCCCACTGAGGCTGCCCTGCCAGATTTGCTCAGAAAGGATGAGCATACCCCACGGATGACCGGTGGCCCCCAACTGCTGGAGCTTCTACTGGAGCCCAGCCTTCTCCAGCTTCGGAAGTGGTCCCCATGGCGACGGCAGGCACATCAAGCTCTGCAGTGAGTGGTAATAACAAGCAGCTTCAGAGCCTCTCACCCGCTGCTCCCTATGGGAATGCGTCACCGGGATGCTAATGAGGGCACCTGAGGGACAGGAACTGGCATCCCTGTGTCCTCATTTGGACCCAAGAGGTGGCCAACCATGGTGACAGAAAGTTCCAAGCAATGCAAACAAAGCTGGGGCCACCTGCACTAAGCAGGCTTTCAGGGCTGGCCTCCTGGAAGCCTGAAGCTGAAGTGGAGCTGGAACATAGGCTCAAGAGTGGTACTCAGTAGAGACCTGTTCAGTGGCTGAATGGCTGGGGTGGAGCATTGGAAGTAATGGTCCTGTCCACTGCAGGGGTGTAGAGGACACTGGTGTGGGAGGTGGGACCCAGAGTACAGAGTGAGCTCTGCTTATAGGAAGAAGGCAGAGGAGGCCAAGGCCAGCCCAGGGAGGCTACAAACTCCAGGCCAAGGACTCAGGGTAGCTTCTTGCTGATAGAGAGCCAGCATCGGCCCTGTTTGCCAGCACTCGGACCCCTCCCATTCTTCCTGGTCATCTGGGATAGCAGTGGCCCTGAGCCCACAAGGGGAGCAGCCCTGGGGGCATATGACAAGTCATATACCCTCTCTGAGTTTCTGGCACCAAGACAGATTCCTCTCCCATGATCCCTGCTTCTTCTCTGCCAGAAACAGGCTCTTCCCTCAGTCTGGCTGCCACCCACACTGCCCTTCAGGAGAACTGCCCCTTGGGCCGCTCACAGCGGGCACCTGGGCTGTCAGCTATCCATGGCCCACAGGTAGCCAGGCCAGTGCTTCTGGTCTACATGCTCGCTCCAGAAAGTTCATCTAGTCCCAGGCTTCATTTACCATCACGTCCCCACCCAGGCATCTCTTCCAAGGTGCCCACCCATCTCTCCAGTCTCTGCCAGGCATCTTCTTTTTTGAGGTGCCTCAAACTCAACCTAGCTAAAACTCAGCTTGACACCTTCACCTACAAAGTGGCTTCTCCTCTAATTTCCTCACCTCAGAATATGGCCTACCTTCTACCCAGTCACCCAAGCCAGAAACCTTCAGTCACCACCTCCAAGCAGTTTCCTTCTCAGTTGATTATCCCCTCTACAAAGTGTCAAAAAATCTTTCCATTCACTGCCCTCTGTCCCCAAGGCCCCAGCCTAGTCTCAGCCTTTCCAGTCACCATCCAGGCCTGGGGCAGCAGTCTCTGACCAGACCCGTGCTCAGTGGGGTCTGGACTGGAGGGGAGACGTGGACACCATCAGGGTTGCTGGCAGTTCAAGCTCTCAGAGGGGATAAGCACTCTCGTAGCATAAGAGCAGAGGAGGAGGCTGAGGGGAGAGTTCTGAGGAGATTATGGAGGACAGGCGTCAGGAGAGGGAGTCTCAGGAAGGGAAGAGCCTGAGATGAGAGCTGGAGCGGCCCTGTGTCAAATGCTAGGGGCCTCACTGGCCACCTCGTCAAAAGCAGAGAGGGCATGTTTGCAGGGTTTCTGATTGAATGGTAGGAGGTGAGGAACAATAGATGGGGAATGTAGCTAACTCTTTCTAGAAGCTTGAGGGAGAGAGAGTGGGAACTGGGACATGTAAATTTGTAAACTTTTTGTGTTGCTATTATTGTTACCGTTGTACAGAAAGGACATAGAGAAGCAAATTAAAAGGTTTGAGGAAGGATTCAATAGACAGTGAAAATATCTGTGCTCATAACCCCAGTTGGCGCTACTGGTAAAGAACCTGCCTGCCAATGTTGGAGATGAAGAGAGGAGGGTTCGATCCCTGGGTCAGGAAGATCCCCTGGAGGAGGACATGGCAGTCCACTCAGTATTCTTGCCTGGAGAATCCCATGAGCAAAGGAGCCTAGAGGGCTACAGTCCATGGGATCACAAAGAGTCAGACATGACTGAGTGACTTAGCACACACATAACCACAGTTAGGGCTGGAGCTCATGAAAGATGGATAGAATGGGTGGGTCCAGGGAACAGAGGATGTGAAAGGTGACTTATGAAGAACAAGGAGCAAGGAGGGGCTGGATGAACGGGTCGGAAAGGGGAGGAGGTGACAAGCAAACATGTTAGATGCAGCTAGGGAAGAGTGAGAGACAGGTGAAGAGGCTCACTCATGCCAACCCCCAGCATTCTCAGTGAAACAGGAAGGGTTTCATCTTCAGAGGCATCAGGCAGCAGTAGATACACTGGGGAAACCAAGCAAGTGTCCGCTCAGGGCTAAGCTGCATGAGGAAGACAGCAAATATAGTTGGTAAAGACAAGAGATGGACATTGAACGTAGATAGGAGGGAGGCTTTCAAACCAAGAATGCGTGTGTGCATGTTAAGTCATTCAGTCGTGTCCGAGTGTTTGAGACCCTGTGGACTGTAGCCCACCAGGTTCCTCTGTCCATGGGATTCTCCAGGCAAGGATACTGGAATGGGTTGCCATTTCCTTCTCCAGGGGATTTTTCCAGCCCAGGGATCCAACCCCTGTCTCTTTATGTCTCCTGCAGGTTCTTTACCACCTGGGAAGCCCCAGATTAAGAGTAAGACACGCTATTTCCACAAAAAAATCCAACAGCAATCATGGTGCCCTTCTGGCCCTCTTTTCTCCTCATCCACAAGTTGAACATCCAGCCCAAGACTTTTACAGAAATACCAGCCTGGTCCCAAGAATCTCTCGGACGCTGGCTGAAAGCATTCTGAGGCCAATTCCTTCAGAGATGTTAAGACCAGGAGCAGAAGAAACAAGTTAGAAATACAGTGAAGGCTAGAGGCCAGAGCTACTACCTTCCAGTTTGTGGCTCATTCAGGCCTCACTGCTGCCCAGTGCCCTTTTATTCATTCATCCATCCCATGCATATGGCCAAGACACCTGCTGTACACCAGGCCTCCAAGCGGCTGGGGTGAGAAAGATGAGTCTGCAGAGTGTCTGACCTCAGTATTTCTCCCAGAAAAACAGGGAAAGCCATGAACACAGTTCATCCTCAGAGTCAGTTCTCTGTCCACATCTACTGTGTTTCTCAGCAGCATTCGGCACAGTTTAGACACTCTCTCCTTGAAATAACGGGTTCCATGCTCCCGATTCTCCTCCTGCCTCACTGGCCACTTCTTCTTAGTGCCCTCTGATGAAGCCTCCTCCTCTTTCTTAGTTCTAAACTTTGGAGTGTCCTGAACTCAGTGTTTGAGTAGATGCCTTATCTTTTCTTTCTTCATCATTTCTTCATCTAGTCTTCTGGCTTTAAACACGTCTGTATACTGATGACTTGCAAATTTCAACACCTATCCAGCCTCTCTCCTGGACTCCAGTTTATCTCCCTGACATTACCATGTGAATAGACATCACAGGCTGAATATGTCCAAAACGAAATAGTTGATCTTTCCCCTCAAAACCTTATCCTCCAATACGCATCTGCATCTCAATAAAGGTGATGAAGTTCTCCCAAGTCAAAAACTGACAAGGATCTACTGTATAGCACAGGGAACTCTATTCAATACTCTTACATCCTGTATGAGAAAAGAATCTGAAAAAGAATGAATATATGTTCTATGTGTAACTGGTATTGCTGTATACCTGAAACTAACACAACATTGTAAATCAACTATACTCCAATAAAAATGTTTTAAAATACCTTAGAGTCATCCTTCCCTCCTCCCTTTCTTTCATACCTTCTGCTGCTGTTGCTGCTAAGTTACTTCAGTCATGTCTGACTCTTTGTGACCCCATGGACTATAGCCCACCAGGCTCCTCTGCCCATGGGATTTCCCAGGGAACAATACTGGAGTGGGTTGCCATGCCCTCCTCCAGGGAATCTTCCAGACCCAGGGATTGAACTGGCATCTCCTGCATTGGCAGATGGGTTCTTTACACTAGCACCACATGGGAAGCCCTTCATACCCTCATACCTATGTGATTCATCTGGTCATATGCAATTCACGTTGTCTCTACCTTCCCTTCCAAAGACTTCCCTGGTGGCTCAGATGGTAAAGCGTCTGCCTACAATGCAGGAGACCTGGGTTTGATCCCTGGGTTGGGAAGATCCTCTGGAGAAGGAAATGGCAACCCACTCCAGTACTCTTGCCTGGAAAATCCCATGGATGGAAGAGCCTGGTAGGCTACAGTCCATGGGGTTGCAAAGAGTCGGACATGACTGAGTGACTTCACCTCACCTCACCTCATCTTCCAAACTTCTGACCACTTCTCACTGTCTCCACCATTAACACTTTAGTCCAAGCTACCGTCTTTTCTCAGTGCCTGGTACATGGTAGGTGCTCAATGAATATTTGCACTTTCCCTGTCCATTACTCCGTCTCTCTACTTCTATTACTCAGATTAGACCTCTGCTATATCAATTTGTTGATTTTAAAGGAGTATATGACAGTTCTGCTTCTGAAGAAGATGGAGTAACAGGGGTCAGATATACCCTCCAGAATGAAATTCATAATGTGTTGCAACCACTTAAAGTTTACCAGGTATACAAATAATTTCTCCAAGATAAAGATGAAACTATCAACCAAAATAAACCCAGAACTGACACAAATACAAAATTACTAGACAGGGGTATTAAAATAGTTAATATAACTGTATTCCATATGTTCAAAAAGTTACATAAGGGTATAGAATATATGAAAAGACCCAAATAAAGCTTCTAAATATGAAAACTATAAACTATGAGATAATAAATATACTAGATGAGATCAACAAGAGATCAGCTATTTCACAAGAAGATATCCGTGAACTTGCAGACAACACAATAAAACTATTCAAAGGGAAGCACAGAGGGGGAAAAAAAGAATCAGAAAAAGAAAGAGTGAAGCATCAGCAAATTGTGGGAAATTTTCAAGTGGATTTAATAGAGGTGTAGTTGAAGTTCCCAAAAGAAGGAGAGGTAGAAAGTGTATTTAAAGACATAATGGCCAAAATTTTTCCAAATCTTATTTTTTAAAAAAACTACAAATCCACAGACATGAGAAGCTCAATGATACCCAAGAGCAAAAAGCATGAAGAAAACTACACCAAGGCACATTGTAATCAAATTGCCCAAATCCACTGATAATGGGGAAACCTGAGAAGCAGCCAGGGAAGTAAAACACATTATTCACAGTCACAAAAGTAAGGATGGCATCCACTGCCCGGTACTAAAGATAAGGATAACAGCAAGAACCTCTTTGAAGAGCTCCAGGCTTTCCTTCCATCTGCCAGTTGGACATTAGTCTCTGGTTGCCCTTGGACAAGGACAGCTTACTTTGTCCCAAATCACACTCAGTGCATCACCACTGTCAGCCTTTAAATGTTTGTGACTGACAGCCTTCAAGCCTTCAGCTTCTGGCCTTCAGTGCGGCTTGACACTCAAACTTCTCCCCTAAGAGTATGTCCATGCCCATTCTCCCCATGCACCACTTCGCCAAGTTCTCAAAGTCCTGGGATGAAGTCCGAGTCCAGACTATGCCACCCCTCTTGCCAGTACCCACTGGAGAGGTACAAGCACTGCCTGAGGACAGACATCAGTGTCTGCTTGTGATGCTCTACATCCCTACACAGCACTGGGGCTGGCTCCGGGAAACACTCCATACATAACAGTGGAGGGAAGAAAGGAAGGCAGGCAGGGAGTTGGGGAGGGAGATGCACAGGCTAAATCTTGGTACGGTTCTGAGGAATCTTAGAAAACAGAGCTCAGAAGAGGGAGCTAACTGTTGGTGGGTGACACTGGTTTCAGTGGGTCTTCCCAAAAGGCTGATAAAACCCTTCAGGTGACCAGGTTTCTCAGCTTCTTTTATAATTCAGGCCATTCTGGCCTCAGATTCAAGATAATACCAGCCAAAATGTTTCCACTGTGACTGAGAAGGGAACTCTTCCATGACAGACAGCCCAGAGAAGTAGATGCTAAGTCCCAGCCAGAAACTAGTGCCCCAGAGAGTCAATTCTAGCCAATGCAGTAGGAAAAATCCTGAACAGCAGGCAGAGAACAGTGCCAAGGGAAGGTCACGTGCATCACGGGTGGCTGGGAGGTGGGCAGGCAAGCAGACATTGACAAGGAGAAACAAGAGGAAGCTAGAAAAGGGGTGGGGTGTAGGGAGCAACTTCTTGTTCAGGAAGCAGCTACCATGAGCTACTAGCACTTGATCTAAGTTGACTTCTTTAATTCTCACAGCAATCTGGCAAAGCTAATCTTATTACTACCCCCATTTTACAGATTCACACCTAAGCAGCATGGCTCCCAAAGCACACTTAACCACAGGGCCAGCCTGGAAGGGACTTGGGCCTTAGTACTAGGAGGAGACTTATTCAGCACTGCAGTGGGCACAGCAGTGACCCTGTGCCCCAGGTCTGGAGGGACAGTTAGAAGGGGTTCAGCTATGGATAGGCAGCCCCAAGCTGAGGGTAGAGCAAGGGCTTGGCACTCACTGGGCAGGCATGGGTCCTTGGTGCCAATTTGCCTCTGGCTATCAGAAGCCACCCTGCGGTCAGGCTCCAGGCTAGCACCTCCATGGAAAAGATGCTTGACAACTATCTGCTGAATGAATGAAATCTCCAGGGGGACACACGGAAAACAGGGCTCTGCCCAGCTGGTCTGGCAGAACACCAGGATGGGTCACTCCTTCGACAAGGGACTGGAGCCTCTAGCGTGGACACCATCACATCAGAAACTTTCCAAACTTGGACTGCTTTTGCCACCTGAGGCTTTATTTCTTTATAAATCAATGTGGGACTGGGGCAGTATATCTGACACCAGTCATAGTCATCCCCCACCCCACAGGATACACTGGACCCTAGAGATAGCAGCACATGCCCCTAGCCCCTGCTGTCCTCACTGAGAAGCCCTTCCTGAGCTCTACACCCCCAGGTGCCCACAGGCCAGCTCTATCTCCTAGAGGCAGTCACTGGACTGCCTCAATGTGTCCCAGACTAACATGACTCTCTGACCTCAGCCCCAGCCCCAGTGCCTTATCTTGAGAAAGGCACATCTCTCCCTATCTATGCTCAATCTACAAACCTAGGTAGGAGTCATTCTTGACATTTCCTCCCCATCCTCAAATGCTATTGGTTCTACTGCTGAAATTTCTCTCCAGTACCTTCTTCTGTGTCCATCCTGCCTGCTACTGCCCTAGGCCTGGCCTCAACCCTGTCATAGTCTTCTGACTCATTGCTTCTTTGCCTTCATATTCTCAGCCTGTTCTCTCCTCTACCTTCTATACCCCAGGGTGAATTCAGTAAGTCCACACCCAGATCTATGTGTCACTCCTGCTTCTAAAACCCATGGACAGATGCCCTCACCAAAGAAATAAACTGCATCAGGGCAGGGACTTGTCTGTTTTGTTTCATCACTAAGTCTCAGAGCCTAGCCCCATGGCAAGCACATACATATTCTGGATGTGTGAATGAATGAATGAATGAATTCCCTAAACTTGCTCTGCACATTCTCAATCCACACCTTGTTTTGTGTTCACTTTTCCCACACTTTATTTGCATCATAGACTTATCATGTCCTGATCACGATTTCCATGCTTCTTTTCTATCCCTGGTGAGATGATCACATCCATGTGAGTAGCAACCAGGAGTGCCTTGTTCCCTACTGCGTCCCAGGGCCAAGGAGAGTGTCAGGTACTCACTGAATGGATTGAAAGATCATCTACATAAAAATTACAAACTCTGTATTTGGACATTAAAACCCCTTCCTGATCTGACCAGAGCCATCTTTGAAGCTTCATCTCCTGTGAAACCATCTCATGTTG
Source organism: Bubalus kerabau (assembly GCF_029407905.1). Classification (NCBI taxonomy): domain Eukaryota; kingdom Metazoa; phylum Chordata; class Mammalia; order Artiodactyla; family Bovidae; genus Bubalus; species Bubalus kerabau. The sequence continues at coordinate 44,756,457 of NC_073647.1, read as the reverse complement.
GAGCCTGTTGGTAGATGGAGGTGGCCAGGGCAAGTACTGGCAGTTCTGAGGCCAAGGACCACCAGGCTCACACCATGTCAGCCACAGCTGGGACTCAATTCCATGGGCAATGTGTACATCGCAATCACTCAGGGACCCTCCCTCTGGAGAAGTCAGCCACCATTTGACAAGTGATACTAAAAGTTCTGTGCATGCTCCACCAGCAGCAGGGCCCAGACACTGGCAAGAGATAGACCGAGCTGGCTGCCCATGCTAGCTGCCTCCTATGACCACAGTCTGACAGGGATGGAGCAGACGCTGGCTGGTCTGACTCAAGGGGACATGCAGGGCAAGCTCAGCTGGAGGGCCAAAATGGGGAGCCTATCCCTGCCCCAGGCTTGCAGGCTGGCTCTGGAATATTCCCTCAGGCAGAAGCTGTAATGGACTTCACTGTAGAAATATCTACCAAAATGGCAGTGGGGCTGGCTCCCAAAGCCTGAGAGACCCACAACAGGTGCCCTCCTTCAAGAATCTCCTGAGGAGGGTGGGGTGCAACTCAAAGAGCCGAAAGCAAAGGCTGCAGTCCCAGCAGAGTTTATGGAAGAAGCATCACATGTACATTGCCCTGCTCTACATCCATTACTCCTCACATGCAGGGAGCCAGGGAGCTCCCAGGGGTGCGGTCCCCATACTCTGACCTCGGATGCCCATAAATGCCCTGGGCAGGCTGGCAGTGGAAGCCGATGCAGCAGGTGAAGCCCACAGACTCCCCACATTCTCCCATCCCACCCCTCCTGACCAGGTGCACGCTTGGCCCCTATGTTGTCCCCTAGAAGGTGGCAGCGGAGAAGGCGATGTCAACCCACTCCAGTACTCTTGCCTGGAAAATCCCATGGATGGAGGAGCCTGGTAGGCTGCAGTCCATGGGGTCGCTAAAAGTTGGATATGACTGAGCGACTTCACTTTCACTTTTCACTTTCATGCTTTTGAGAAGGAAATGGCAACCCACTCCGGTGTTCTTGCCTGAAGAATCCCAGGGACAGGGGAGCCTGGTGGGCTGCCATCTATGGGGTCGCACAGAGTCGGACACGACTGAAGTGACTTAGCAGCAGCAGCAGGAGGAGGTGGCAGGGAAGGTGGTTAGAGCACAGGCTTGGAGAAGGCCTAGCCTCACACATACTCAGTGCCTCCATACCCCTAAAGCCCCCAGGGTTTCATTCATGCACTTGGACAAGGAACAAAGTCCCCCCACATAGCCACTTTCTCTCAGCTCCCAGGACAAACCAGGCACACAAGGGCCCGTGTCAAGTCCAGCTCCAGAACCGACGCACATAGGGTTCCAAACCTGACCCTAAGGAGGCCACCGACCTTTCCTCACCAGTCAGATGGATTCCAAGGCAGGGTGTCCCTTGGCCACAGGCTATAGGTCTGTCCAAGAAGCTTCCAGTCAGAGACGAGCCCTCGGGGGCTCATCAGCACCAAGGGACAGTAGAGCTCCTGTCCAAAGCTCCTGTCCCCAGACCAGGGGGATCCCCGAATCCCCACGCAGCTTCTCAGCCTCTCAGTCAAAGAGCTGCCCGCCCTGCCTGAGGCCAGCAGGGGAGACCGGCAGTGACTCAGAGGAGCCCATGCCCACAGCTGAGGCGAGGTCGAGGCCTCAGCCCAGGGCAGCACTTGCCCACTGGAGAAACAGTTCTGCCCACTGGCTGGATGCCTGACCCTCTCGCTGTGGGGCCCGCACACCGCAGCCTGCCAGCAGGTGAGGGCTGGATACTAGGCTGCCTGGCGGTGGAAGCTGCTCGTCTGCCCAGACCCAGGAGCCAGCCCCTCCCAAGCTCCCTGGGGAGCCCTCCCTTACATGGAACTCATACCGCTCAGGACTTTGTGTCTAGGGACCCAGAGTCACCAGCTCACCACCCCCATGCACCTGCCTCCTGGCCTTGTTCACAGTCCCAGCCCACCTACCTGGCCAGAGGGCAAGCCAGGTGGAAACTTGGGAGAGACAAGAGGTACTTGGGGCAGGGCAGGGTTGGGGGGAATCCATTCCTTCCCCTCCAGGGCTCCCTGGACTTGGCGTTCAAGAGGGGCCAGGGTTGGGGAAGCGATAGTGGGTGAGAGCCCTTGGGTGGTGACTCAAGAGGCCCGGATTTCTGGCTGCTGCCAGGTACACAGACCCCCTCCACACACCCTCCCACCCCACGTGCTGCCTCTCCCAGCTGCTGAGACAAAGAACCTGGAATATGTTGAGTTCCAGCTTCTGGAAGGGCTGGAGGGGGTTTGAGGGCCAGCCCAATGGAGCAAGTGTATAGCTTTCCCCACCTGCACACACTCAGTAAACAATCCACCCATGAATACAAGAGACGTAGGAGACGCGGGTTCTATCCCTGGGTTGGGGAGATTCCCTGGAGAAGGAAATGGCAACCCACTCCAATATTATGGCCTGGAGAGTTCCACGGACAGAAGAGCCTGGCGGGCTCCAGTCCATGAGGTCTCAAAGAGTTGGACACCACTGAGTTCACAGGAAAGGGACTCATAGCTGGGGGGCCCAGCCTCTCTCCGAGTGCTGCCTTGGATGGCTTGCACGGCTCCTCTGCACAGAGCCCAGGGCATGCGCAGGGACACATGTCTGCACATGACAGTCAAAGTCTGCTGGGGTGCACACCAGGCCAATCATGGGACTTACCTCTATGCAGGCACTTGATGGGGCAGAGGCTGTGGGGAGGACAAGGGGCTTTGTTAGCTGCACATGCCATGTTTTTTATCTGTTTCTGGAGGACGTAGTGAAGCAGGACTCGTGTGATCTAATACCTTAAAGACACAGCGTGCTGGCTCAAAGTGAGAGTGCTAGGGGTAGTAAAGGTCCGAATGGACTGACTTTCCTACGGGTTTTCCACAGAAGAGCAGGCCGATGTGAGCAAGGTGAGGTCAGCCCTCCCTTCGGGAGGCCATTTGGCAGAATTATTCCCTGGAGACCCTGGTCAGAGACCACCCCGCCAGCCCCTTCACTTCTGCTGGGTGCCAGGTGAGGAAGGCAATGGAAGGTTGCCCTGCCCCAGCAGCTCCTGATCCAGAGGGGAAATGGCCATGGCCACCAAGCCTGGGCCACTCGTGGGAAGTAGCACAGCAGAGCGCTAAACAACCTGCTGCAGAGGAGCACCCCCCCACCCCAACTATCAAAGCATCCATCTCCTCCACACTGGCCCAGCTTGTCCATGAGGAAGTTCAAGGTGGAAACGGGTTGGGCACCTGCTGGAGTGCTTTGGCAAGGCTAGGGCAGCTTGACAGGGAAATATCAGCAAGGGGACAGATGTTCCAGGTGGACTAGGGCTGGAGGGCCAAGCAGACCATGCCAGCCCCCACAATAGGACCCCCATGGAGTCCTGAAGAGGAGGCCAGCCTGGAGTGGACATGGTGCAGGCAGGCAGGGCCCAGATCAGCGAGCAGTCACTGCAAAGGCTGGAGGGGCGGCCACCTGGCCCGGGAGGCGTTTCTCCAGGGGCCACCGCACTGTTTGTTTGCATCGTAGCTAAATTGCTCCCAAGGGTGAACCTTTGTTTCACAACATATTTTCAACCAGACTTTTTCTGCAAACATGTCTGTGTCTGCTCGCACACATGCACACCGTGTCCCAGAGGGCAGGCCCAGCCCCACCCTGCAGCACCCACCAGCCTCTGAGTGTGGCCATGGCCTGATTGGAGCAGAAGCAAGGAGCATCTTCAGGAGCAGTGGAGGCGGGGAGGGGTGGCCTCCTGGTCCTCCCTGGGCCTTGTGGCCGGGCACTGCCTTGTCCCCATTCTGCAGGGCTTTTCCTCTGGCACCCCAGTCCCACCCCTCTGCTCTGGGACCAGAGAGGGAATCTTCCAATGGTTTCTTTGCCAAATGCTCTTATCTCTGCTCTCAGCAGAACCCAAGCTCCAGTGGTCATGTACATGGGATGGCACGGTGCTAACAGGAGACCCACACTCTACTCTCAGAAGTACCGCAAGCCCCCGAGTGTCAAGAGAGGAGGAATTCCCCCTCACTCTATGGGGCCAATGAGGGACAAAGAGGGGGTGGGGCGGAGTCAGAGCAGGCTCCAGGACTCAATTTTCTTCCCTTCACCCTCCCTCCTCACTTACAAACACTCTCTCTCTCTCACACACACACACACATGCCATCATGTTTATTTTATATCTAGTGACTAGCACACTCTCTCACCTTTAGAGATGGAGAAGCCTTGACCGACTTGGGGGCTGGAATAATCTCTGTTGAGCCACTAAAGCCAATAATAATGTAATGATCCAGGTCCTTGCCCGCGGAGAAATGTGTATTTAACCCTTGGTCCCAGAGAAAGGGCAACAGTTCTTTTGATGGCCTCATGGCCCCCAGCACATTGGCCCTGAGGCCAGGCCTGAAGCAGTGACACTCCTGCCCTCTTAGGCCAAGTCCCAGTATCCTACTCAGCACCCTGTCCTCTATGAGAACATTTCAGAGCTGTGGACACAGAGGAGAAGGGTTCAAAGTCCCTCTATGTGATCTTGCATCCAGCCTCCAGAGCCGAGTTGGGGCTGGTCCCTGAGCGATCTGTTGGAGGCAGGCCAAGCCCTAGACCTTAGATGGGTTCAGGAGAACCCATCTTAGACCCATCCCTGTCTCAGATGACCCCAGGGCCATGTTTCCCTTCTTTGGGCCTCACTTTCTTCCTGAGCAAATGGAAAAGTTTGTGGTCCTATCCAGGAGATTTCTCTGATTGAGTCCCTATAATGTCCAACCAGGACAAGCTGCTGCTGCAAAACCACATCCCTATAAGCATTTGCTGGCGGAAGTCCCACAGGAAGGGCTTTGCCAAACTCTGCCCCTAAGGAGTGCCTCCCCAACCTGGGCTGGCAATGGAGAGGCAGGAGGAACCTGTGAAGGAGGAACCAAGGATTTTGTCCAGAGGGGCTGTCCCCACGTGAGTCCTGGATGCAAGAAACTCAGTCACCAGGGTTTGCTGCTATAGCTGAGCTTTTATTGAGAGCATTCTATGTGCAGAGCCCTGAGCACAACATTGAAGAAAACAGGGAAGACACAGCCAAGCTCCTGCCAAGGATGGAACAGAAGAGACACTGAGGACCCAGAGGCAAGGTCTAACTCCAAGATGGTCACCATGGAGCCCTGACAGGGAAGGAGGAAGCACATACCACTGCTGTTACTGTGGGGACTGGAAACCACCATCCTCTCCCTGCAAAGAGGCTGGATCTCAGCCCATTCTGACCCTCACGATTCTACACTTCCTCCACCTCCCGGCAGCTAGGGCCTCCCTCGGGCAGAGGTGGAAAATGGTCGTGATGCTGTTGAAGGCTGCTGAAAGTTAGAAGGAAGCTGGGCAGAGGTGGCTAAGGGAGAGAAGGGAAGAAGAGGAGGACTGAAGGGCTCTAGCTGCATGGCGGACTGGCAGGAAACATCACTGGCGCATCCACAGCCAGAGGTTGGTGATGCAGGAAGACAGCAGCATGGTGAATAACAGCACCTCCCGTTGGTGCCAGGTGGCACTCTGGTCCTCCAGGTAGCGCAGACGCTCAGTAATCATGAATAGCTGCAGAGAGACCAGAGCTGGCTGGTGAACAAGGCTCTTCTAGGCAAGTCCACAACACACCAATGGGGGGAAAATATGACTTTAGACCAAGAAGGGCTTCTGCTGCACTGTGGGAGGAAATGGGCCTCTGGGCAAGAAGCAGGCAGAGCAGCTGACCAGGGGCTGGGAGTGGGCCCAGTGGAACCCAGAGACTGGGTGGTCTGTGTTCTCAGTCCCCGCCACCTTGCCCCTACCATCACCAGTTCTTCCCATTGTCTGGAAGAAGCCAGCCCATTCCAGCTGCCAGGGAAGGGGATGGGGGCAGCAGCACCAGAATGAGGGCCTCAGGATGGGGTGACATGCAAGGCCAGAGAGGGCCACCAGGGAAGACATCCCTCCTGCCCATGCCAATGCCTGCTGGGGTCTCAAACCAAGGAGACCTGAATTTGGCCTGAATAAACATGACCCCTGGCTCAGACCTCTTGGCATCACTCTCTATGAATAAACTTCTCTTATCCTCTGATGTCCCCTCTTCCTCCTCTTCTCCTCCCTTCTCCCTTCCCACATGTCAGGCAGAGAGATGGGGTGGAGTCTAGGCCTCAAGATAGGACACTGGAGACAAGAAGGCTGGGTGAATGGGGAAGCAAGTCTGACTTCGCCTCCACTGCTAGCAGGTGAATACGATTGGAGAGGCTGGGTATCCTCAAGGTGGGTGGCCCTACCCACCCATTCACCATGATTCTGCCTCCCACCTTCAAGTGGGTCCCTGGCAATCAGACACTCACCTGTCTTCTCATGATCTCCATCTCCAGCTCATTGAGCTCTTCCAGACCAATCTCAGCCAGTGTATTTAACTCTCGGCGGCTGGGAAATAAAACACAGAGAGTCAGAGCCTCTGGTGGTCCCAGGAGAGCCATAAAGGCAGATGGGTAAGGTTGTGGACTCCTCTGGACCGTGAGTCTGTCTGCCTGGAGCTTTCCCCTTCTCTGGTCGCAGGTCCTGAAGCCTGAGGGCTGGGAGCTGGCCCAGCTGTGGGATGCTAGGAGGCCCTGAACAGGCAAGGGGCCAGGGGGCTCTATGGCTATGGTGAGGAGGCAACAGAGCCCCCATACTCCAAGCATGGCCAGCTGTTCACTGCTCCTTCTTGGGCAGTCTGCTTGCCAACTCCCTGGGTCCCTGCCCACAAAGCCCTGGCCTTTCTCTCCCGCAGGGTCCATGGGATCCTTCTTACCGCTCAAACTGGGACCTCATGCCCTGGAAGCCGCCAGGATTCTCCTGGGGTAGGGCACCGCCATCGCCTTGTTCTCCCACCACTCCAACTCCCTGCAGCTGCGGCCCCTAGGGAAAGGAACCATCAGTCGAAGTATCCTGCTTGGGCCCATACTTTGTCTGGGAGCATCAGCACACCCCATTGGGAGTCATGTGGTGCCTGATCCTTCAGAATCAGAAGAGCCTGGGAGTCACACAAGTTGGCTGCCTGCCACCTCCCCACCTCCACCAGGCTCCTCTGGCCATGGGGCTCTCCAGGCAAGACTTCAGGAGTGAGTTGTCATTTCCTACTCCAGGCAATCTTCCTGACCTAGGGATCAAACCCACGTCTCCTGCATTGCAAGCAGTAAGATACCTCAAAAACAGCATTAAAAGGACAGTGTGTGTCAGGAAGACTCCAGGACTATAAAGAAGAATTAGATGGAGAGTCTCTCCTAAAAAAATTTCCATACCCACCCCCTTGATTTTCTTATAGATTGGGATCAGAAGGAGAAAATGCTTTTTGAGAGAGTTGAAGGCAAAATAATGATGAGTGAGTAGGATGTGTTGTTTGTTTGTTTGTTTGAGGTAAAACATTTTATTTTTAACACATCAATATCATAAGAATTAATTTAACAACATATGCAAGCCTGATGATAACTTGTGATCACCAATCATTTGACAGGTCTAACTGTCCAAAGGAGTTGTCTTTTTTTCTCTTTTCTTTTTAATTTTAGAAACTCTCTACTTAGAGTTATATACATTTCAAAACATCAGATTTTTATTTACATTTGATGGGGATTTTTTTAAATCTATGAATTGCAGCAAGTGCAGCTTCCCTCTGTCAATTATTTCCAAAAAATGTTATTTTTATTTTCATATATTTTTTAAGGCACACTACATCTTTTTTCCCAAATGAGCAGAGTAGTATTATAATTTTTTTCTTTCATGTGGTTCTCTCAGAGGCAATAGCATTCCCTTAACATTTTACTCAAAAATAAATAATGAATAAATACATAGAATTGATACATTTAATTCTAAATGTCTAAATTTAATTTGTACAATTAATATAAGGACTCTATTTTTTAAAGGTATATTCCTCTAGTTCTAACAGGCAATTCTAATTAATCTAGAGATTAATTAAATCCCTCTCAGTGCCCTCACCTTCTACATCAAAGTTAGAACATAAGCAACTTGCCCACATCCAAGGTGAATATAGCTAACAGAATCATCCACAGAACTACTAGACTTAAGTGATTTCATGAAACAATCAGGTCTCCCTCCTCCTCAAAACAGCTGCCTTTTCCCCATATTTAATGCAAGTGAAGAAGATATGGCAGAAAGTGAAGAAGAACTAAAGAGCTTCTTGATGAAAGTGAAAGAGGAGAGTGAAAAAGCTGGCTTAAAGCCCAACATTCAGAAAACGAAGATCATGGCATCTGGTCCCATCACTTCATGGCAAATAGATGGGGAAACAGTGGAAACAGTGTCAGACTTTATTTTGGGGGGCTCCAAAATCACTGCAGATGGTGATTGCAGCCATGAAATTAAAAAACGCTTACTCCTTGGAAGGAAAGTTATGACCAACCTAGACAGCATATTAAAAAGCAGAGACATTACTTTGTCAGCAAAGGTCTGTCTAGTCAAGACTATGGTTTTTCCAGTGGTCATGTATGGACGTGAGAGTGGACTGTGAAGAAAGCTGAGTGCCGAACAATTGATGCTTTTGAACTGTGGTGTTGGAGAAGACTCTTGAGAGTCCCTTGGACTGCAAGGAGATCCTACCAGTCCATCCTAAAGGAAATAAGTCCTGAGTGTTCATTGGAAGGACTGATGTTGAAGCTGAAACTCCAATACTTTGGCCACCTGATGCAAAGAGCTGACTCATTTGAAAACACCCTGATGTTGGGAGGGAGTGAAGGCAGGAGGAAAAGGGGACAATATAGGATGGGATGGTTGGATGGCATCACTGACTCAGTGGACATGAGTTTGGGTGGACTCCGGGAGTTGGTGATGGACAGGGAGGCCTGGCGTGCTGTGGTTCATGGGGTCACAAAGAGTCGGACACGACTGAGCAACTGAACTAAACTGAACTGAGTGCAACAACATGGCCACCATTTTCTCGACAACATTCCCTCAAATGGTTAGCATAATTTAAAAAATTCGTTACAAGGGAACAAAATGTAACTCAGCTGATTTTCTAGAACATCAGGTCTCCCTGCCTCTCCAGTCAGTTTGCCTTCCCTCCACCTCCTATAACCTTTGCAACAGTATAACAACCATGTTTCTAAAATTGCCCATCGGCAGCAAAAGTAGCTTACTTAACAGATGGGCTACACAACATGAGACTCTCATGATTGCCTCAAACAGTCAGGTCTCTCTCCTCTCCAAAGGTGTTGTCTTTTCCCAGTAAACGTGTAATGGTTTAACAACCATGCTTCTAAAACTTTCTGTCACCCAAGGTGAATGTAGTTAAAAGAATTGGCTACAGAAGGATGATGGGATTCATGTGATTCCCGAGAAGAGTCAGGACTTCCTCTTCTCCAAAATGGCTGCCTTTTCCCAGTATCCTTTGCATCAGCACAGCCACCATTTTTTCTAGAACATTCCCTCACTCATATAAAATGTAACTTAAATAATTGGCTACAAAATGCTCAGATTCAATTGACTGGATTTCCTCGTAGCCAGAGAGCATAGGCATTTCACTTGCCTTACCCTAGTCCCAGCCCTAAGATAGATATAGATACATGTATATCTATATTTATATATGCTTAGAGATATATATACAACCCTGAATATTCATTGGAAGGACGGTTGCTGAAGCTACAGTACTTTGGCTATCTGATGCAAAGAGCCAACTCGCTGGAAAAGACCCTGATGTTGGGAAAGATTAAAGGGAAAAAGAGAAGGGGGCAGCAGAGGACTAGATGGTTAGATAGCATCACTGACTCAATGCACATAAATTAGAGCAAATTCTGGGAGACAGTGGAGGACAGGGAAGCCTGGCATGCTGCAGTCCATGGGGATTCAAAAAGTCAGACATAACTTAGAGACTAAACAGCAACTATATATATATAATGATTTTTATACTTTTGCATATTTCTATATAGAAATATATATAGAGAGAGAAGTAGACATAACATATATATACATATAGAGATTCAAATATAGATATATTTACTCATTTATTAATAAAAGAAAGTAGATATGTACTCCCCAAGCAATATGTGTTTCAGACATTCTGGACCCTCAAGGTTGAACTAACAAAGAATGGCCATGATCTCTTGCCAGACCTTGTTGCCCTCATTTGCCTGCCCAGTACACAGGAGCTTTGTCCTTCCCCCAAAGTCAACATCTGCCCTGCTTGACCTACCATCTCCATACCAGAGCTGCTACAACTGTAGGAAACTCCCCCAAACTCAAGCTAGACACCAAATGCCATACAGTACCATCTTCTTGGACTGGTTTGCAGCCGTATTCCAAACCACAGCAGAGCCAGCAGCCTTTGGATCCACCCTCTGTCGCCGCTGAGAAGCACCCAGCAACTGAGACACATGCTCCTTCATTTCTAGGGAGAAGAACAGAGGCCCAAGGAACACCCATAGTGGCTATCCCAAGGCTTCATGGGCACAGAACACACCAAAAAATAGGATAGGGTCCCCCAACATCTTAGGAAGCACTCAACACCCATTCTCTGATATCTACTGGCTAATCAGATCTCAATTTCTTCATGTACTCAAAATATAGTAAGTGTTTACTGAGTGTCAAGCTCTGGGCTAGGTTCTTAAAGAGCAAGCAATGGCCAAGAAATAAGATCACACCAATAAAAAATTGATTGTCTGTCTGTGTACAAAGAAAGTGGTGACGAGAGCGGGGGTTACAGGAAAGAATCCATCAGTGCAAATCAAGAGATGCATGTTCCCAAAACAATAAAAACAGGATAACAAGACAGAAGGAAGGGGATACTTCTAGAAAAGTCAGAAACAACATTGAGGCAGAGACCTGAAAGAATCCAGCCATAGAAAATCTTGGGAAAGAGGGAACACCTAGTGCAAAGGCTGTGAAGAAGAAAGAGTCTTGGGATGTTACAGGACAGGCTTAAAGGCACTGTGGACTGGGTCAGCATGCCACAGCAGGAAGTATATTGACAAGGTGACCTTATGTGGATCTTGTAGATTGTGGTAAGGAGCTTTACTCTAAAGGGCAGAAAAAGGTACTGGAAGGTTAGGAGACAGAATTGCTTTGAATGATCTTATAAATTGAGCCCACTGAGTGTTTTGCAATAAGACCCATTGGTGGCTTGCAATGGGAGGGGTGTTCATCCAACCTTCCCCCTCACACGCTTTTACAAAAGACTCACTTTATCAATCCCGTTACCTCACACACAGGTACCCACAAATACATGCAAACACACATTCATGCTTCTGCCAAGCCACACCTGTGCATTTTCTAACATACATGCACAGGTGCAGATACCCAAGGGAAGGGACATTACGGGGGCTCCTTACCTGCTGCCACTGAGCGCTCTTGGTTATCCCTAAAGCTTCCAAGAAGCAGGTCTTCATCCTTTGGCACTTGCATCTTTTCCTTGAGGTTAGGGACTACACCTCCTGCCATCACCACCAATTGTAAGCAATGGCCAAGAAGGCACAGGGACCAAGACTCAGAGGAGGCTTGGGAAATCAGCTCTCTGAGGAAGATATATCTGGACACAGGGGTGGAGCCAGACTCCCACTTTGAGTTCAAGCCTTGGACCCAGCACCTCCTGTTCCTGCTGTATCTTGCTGGCTGGATTCAAGGTCTTCTCTGCTACTCTGTAAGCGACTTAGGAGAAGCGATAGGCTCTGAATCTTTGCCTGGGAAAACTGCCCTGGCTCTCAGCTCATCCGATTTGACCTCATTTCTATATAGAGGCAGGGGCTGGCACAGGACTCCAGAGTCGGTCAGTGGCCAAAGCAGGTTTAGATCCCATCATGGTTTCTGCAAAGCCAGCTCTGGCTAGTAGTCCAGGCCATAGCCCCCTTCAGAAAGCATCCTCTACAGAGTGCATCCTGCCTTCCCCCATCCAGAGTTCCCAGGCAAGGGACATGGCTTTTGATGCCCTGGATCAGCCTGGACAGAAACCATGAGAACCAAAGGAGGGATGTACAGGAGAAGAGGGGCCTGCTTACTGGAGCCCCCAGTGTCCCCAGCCCTGCACCCCCTATTCCAAGTCATATTTTCCCTCAGCTTCCCTACTGAATAGACCTCAGTGGTCACATTTATGGTCCATGTGGCTAGCCTAAGGTCTCCAGTCATTCCTTCAAGTGCTCGTCTAGATGTTGCTATCAAGACATTTTTTGTAGCTGTTGATGTCTATAATCAGTGGACTTTAAGTAAAGGACATTGTGTATCCTTGATACTCTGAATGGGCCTCATTCAATCAGTTGTAGGCCTTAAGAACAAAGACTGAGGTTTCCCAGAGAAGAAATTCTGCTCAAGACTACACCTTAACCCCTCCCTAACATTCCAACCTGCTGACTTGTCCTGCAAATTTTGGCCTTTCTAGTTCTATGATGGCATTAGCCAATTTCTTTAAATAAAATTTTCTTTACACACACATATATGCATAGTAAGTCAGTGGTAAAAAAATCCACCTGCCAGTTCAGGAGACCCACATTTGATCCCTGGGTCGGGAAGATCCTTTGGAGAAGGGAATGGCAACCCACTCCAGTATTCTTGCCTGGGAAATCCCATGGCCAGAGGAGCCTGGTGGGCTATAGTCCATGGGGTCGCAAAGAGTCAGATATGACTCAGTGAGTGAGTGCAACAACACATATACATACACATACATGCATCCTATTGGTTCCGTTTCTCTGGAGAACTCTGACTCATACAGCCACCAAAGGTGAACCCTCAGCTCTTGGGAATAGCCTCAGAGCTCCTGAGGAAGAGGAGGCTATTTGTAAAGAATCCAAGCACAACTGGGGCCAGGTGGGAGGGAGAGGAGGATGGGAGTGGGGGGAGGAGAGGAAGGGAGGAAGGAAACAGTGAGGAAGAAGAAAGTGAGGGGCCAGCTCCCTTAGAGAGGGCGGCTGATCTGGGTTGCCTAACCCCCTCCCTGGTCCCACCTGTCCAGTGCTAGGAACAAGCTCTCTAGAACAGAGCTTACAGAGGCCCTGCCTGCATTCCTGAGGGCCCAGGAGAAGCCCTTTCCAGCTCTGGTGGAGCAGCTGTGATGAAATCTGAGCTTTCTGAAGGGTCACCTTAGGAGAAAGAAGTGTGCTCTGTGGGACTTAGGACCTAAGCCTGCAAAGCAGGAACCAGCCATAGGTTTCTGGCAGGCCTGGGTTGCCAGATTGAACAGAGAAAAATATAGGATGCCCACTTGCTTTGAATTTCAAATAAACAATGCTTTTTTTTTTCTTTTTTAGCCTAAGTAAGCAACATGTGGGCTTCCCTGGTGGCTCAGATGGTACAGGATCCAGCTGCAATGCAGGAGACCCAGGTTCAGTCCCTTTCCCTCACACTCACACTCACACATGCAACATTTGGGAAGTATGTCCACTAAAACAGTATCCCATTTAATTGGGTACCCTGTATTTTACGTGGCAGCCATATGCCCTGCCTATCCTCCACACGAACTCAATTCTTTGGACTTCAGTCTCCCCACTGGAAAGTGGAACTAAGTCTCCTCCCTACAGGGTGGCTGATCTTGAGAGCGGTCAAGTCAGCAGAGCTGAATAAGTATGGACATGAGTGCGTGCTAAGTTGTTTGGCTGTGTCCAACTCTTTGTGACCCCTGGACAGTAGCCCATCAGGCTCTTCGGTCCATGGAATTCACCAGGCATGAATACTGGAGTGGGTTGCCATTTCCTTCTCTGGGGAATCTTCATGACCCGGGGATCGAACCACATCTCTTATGTCTCCTGAATTGGCAGGTAGGTTCTTTACCACTAATGCCACCTGGGAAGCACCAGGTATGGGCATGACTTTGCACTATTGACCTCAGATCAGATTCCTCTCTGACTACCAACTGGCCTTGACCCTAGCCCCTGGGTCACTCCCAGGCCCTGGGTGCCTGGGTCACTCCTGGGCACTGGGTCACTAGGACCAGGTGCATGCAGAAGAACTGTCCCCTGGTGGCAAAGTACCCTACCACCTAAATCCAAGCAAAAACGGTGGGGAGACTTCATTCCCAATCCCTACGCCCCCAGTGCCACCCAGAAACCTTGGCATTTCACCACCTTAACATGTCTGCCGCTCTTGGATTGGGCACCAACACCACAGTTTCTTTCTAAAATTGCCCCAAACTCTCATTCCAAACACTCCAGAAGCCCCACTGTCTGGCTGGACAAACTTAGGGGCCCAGAGAGTGAGAGCACCCCGGGTACAGGGTGCGATATTAGAGCGATATTCTAAGTCTAAGGGGGGGGGGGGGCAGGAACACAGCCCAGGGCCGAGTGTGAGTGGTGGGCTATAGAGACCTCAACCCTAGTGGAAGGCTTCCAGACAAGAGAGCCAGGGAGGCCAAATATCTCCCCCAGCTGTAGGTTAGACTGATGACCTGGGAGCGGGGAGGAAGGGTGCAGAGAACATCTGGCTTAGATGTGTGTGTCTGTGTATTTGCAGTGTTTTACACAAATGAGATCATACATTTGCAGTACGTGCTGTTCTGAAACTTACTTTTTGAAGTGAACAGTGTGCCTTGGGGATCTCCCGTGTCAGAACAAATCTGCCTCACGTCATTTGAACACAACATGGTATTTTGCTGCACTTCTGTTTATTGACGTACTCGCGGGCAGTGGGGTGTCTAGAGCCTTTCTCTCTTATAAACAATGGAGCAAGGAACATTCCTGGACATGCCTCTTTGCAAACATGTTTTTGTAGAGCTGGAGCTTAGGAGTGGAATTGTGGGGTTCTGGGGTGCACGTGCTGACAGTTTTGAATGCTGTTGACACTATTCCCTCTGAAGAGGCTGGACCAAGTGGGACCTCAGCCAGGGGAAGAAAGTGCTGGTTTCTTCACAGCCGTGTCAGTGGAAGATATTAGGAAACTTTCCATAAGGCATTATTATGATGGGTGAAAAATTATCTCTATCTCATTGTTGTTTGAATCTATATTGCTTTAATTATGAATAAACCTGAGCATTTTTCATATGTTTATTGATCTTCTGTATTTCTTTCCTGTGAACTGACTGCTGGAGGGCTTGAATCATTATTAAAATAAGAGCTATTTTATTAACAGAAAGGGTTGGGGGTGAAAGCTCTCCCTCCCTTCAAGCTAAGCATCTCCAAAGAAAACATATCATCTTTTTCCCTAAAGGTGATCCTGAGCATAGAGCCTCCACTGGGGAGCAAACAAACCCAGTTAATTGCATACAAGTTCATGTTGAAATCTAGACAGCTCCAATCCCGCCCTCCCCACAGAGCAAGGGTTCACCTCAGGCTGTTTCCTGCATGTCTGCCTGTCTGCCCTCGTCTTGTGTCTGTCTATTTCTCTGCCTGCTCAACCACCTGCCCCCACCAATAGCTTCCAACCACTGGCCTCTCCCAGCTGTTCAGCCGGCCACACACTCTGTGGAGAGATTCCTGAATGGCTTGAGGTCTGGTAGCCACGGCTGCTACTTGCTCCCACCTCCCTTGCAAGCAGAAGTGGGAGGTGGTGAGAACCGAGGCCTGGGGTCAGTACACCTGGGAGCGTCTCCTACCTCTGACCCTGGAGCATCTTAGGCAAATTGCTTCCTCTGTGCTGAGCCTCAGTTTCTCATTGCACATGGAAGATGGGGCTAAAATCCAGCTTCCCACTGTTTCATGGTTTCAGGGAAGTATGGTGGGGTTCTTCCAGCCCCTCTTCACCCAGAGCAGTGCTCTTTAAGCCCTTTCTTATGCTGGGATTCTATGGAAGAGGCCGTTCAGACCCAGTGGGCGTGACGGTCTGCTGCCCGCTGCTCCATGGACAGCAGAGTCTCAGGCAACTCCACATCAAGCCCCAGCTAGTAAGCCTGATTTTGGCTGCAAACCCAGTTCTTCCAGGCATCTGGGAGCTTCCTCTCTACTTGCTAATGAAACTTAGGAACCTGTAAACAATTCTGCTTCCTGCTTCTGGAAGCAGCTGGTACTGAGGTCATGCCTGGAGCCCCAGGGCCTTCCCCAAGCCAGAGCCTGGCAGATGTCCCTCCATTCCTTAAAAAAACAGGAAGGACAGAAAGCAAACTTCAAGGATGGTAGCTGGCCCAGGGAAGGAGGGCCACTTCATGAGCAGAGAGAGGGAAATAAATGGCAGGGGACACAGTCATCAGTGGGAAGCGACAGGGGGTTCCTTGGTTTCCACGTGTGGGCTTCTCTCATCCAGAAGGACCATCTTAAAAAAGCCTGCCTGCATGTCAGGCTCTGGGGCTAGGGGCCAGGTCCCCATCCTCATGGGGCTCCTGTTCTCGAGGGGAGATAGAAACCGACGGGTCGGAAGTCCATGGCTCTATGGGGACAGGAGCAGGGCATTGTTTTGTGTTGGTCCTGCCCTTAATACTGCCACATTCTGCTTCCCTGGGAGTGTGGGGGAAGCAGCTCCAGCAGAAGTGAGTTAAAGACACTGGCACAGGCCCAGACCTGGCTGATGAGCCTACCTGCAGAATGGAACCACTGAGATGCTCTGGGTCCCTTCAGCTCTTCCTGTGAAGGGTGGCCACCTGGACAAGTCAGGGGGAGCTGTAACCACCTAGTTTAGGGTGATAGCTGCTGGCTAATGGCCCGAAGCATAGCTCTGGACTGCCCTGCAGGTGGAACAGAAGCAGGACCAAGAGCAAGTGTGATGACAGGAAGCTCACCCTCTACCCGCTTCCCCCGGCTAGCCCAGCATAGCAGCTGCTCACCCCACAGCTCCTTCTTCCTTTCCATCTCCCCATTGACACACAAATCCCTTTCACTAGAAGCTGGCAGTAGATTCCAAAACCCGGAGGGCATAGACAACTGCCTATCAGTCCCTCGGGTGCAGGGAATCCTTGTCATGGGTGGGGAAGGACTTCTTTCCTGATTCCCCAGGGATGAGGTTGGACCAGGTGACCTCACCAAGTCCTTGGCCTTGCCTGCCAGGTAACTCGTCACAGAGCGCTGCACCTGCTTTCCACTGTTTCCATATCCAGTGAGAGAAATGTGACATGTCTGTAGAATTCAAGACAGTCAGGGGCCAAAGGAACATGGCCCCTGTTCCTTTGGAACAATAATGGAGAGGTGGAAAAAGTTCTGTAAAGACACAAACGCTGAAGCCTCAAAAGTACATCCAGCGGCAGCCCCTCTGACCTGGAGGAAGACACAGAGAGGATAACCCCGGGTGAGTGAGAGAGAGGCCTGGCAAACTAATGACAAGGTCTCCAAAGATCCACAAAGCTGATCCTCTTCCCAAGGTCCTCCATTTTACAGACAGACAATCTGGGGCCCTTGATGGACCAGGTTGTGAGTCAGTTCACATAGCAATTCATAGACAGGGCTTAGATGCAGATCCATGGGGCTATGTCCCTGTCTTTAACTCAAGGACCCTGGGACAGAACAGGAGGAGGCCCAAGGGAGGAAATGACTCATGAGAGTTTCAGGAAATATCCTCTTGCCCCTGATCCACTCTGCCCTGCCCTTTACTCTTGCAAGACAGGGCCAGCAGACAGGTCATAACACAAGTAGGACACACCAGGGGGGATGGGGTGGGTCAGAGTCCAGGCTCTGCCATCCCACTGCTCTGCCCTTCCTGCCATGGCTCCTCAAGAGTGTCTGTGTGACCCTAGGCAATGTACCTCGGTGATCCCTCCAGAAAATGGCAGGGAAGGGGCCATGGACTGTGAAGCACTCAGCTTCTAGCAGAGTTCTCACTGGAAGCTGGCACCATGGGATTTGCCCACTGCCCGCAGGCCGTCCTTGGCAGAGCTGGTGGCCCTCATGTTTGTGCTCAGCTTCAGCTCTATCAGGGACTTATCTATGCAGCTTCCTGGGCATTTGGCTACTCCCTTCTCCAGGATCACTCTCTTCAGCACAAAAATATTGCCACATCCTTTTCAGCATTTGATAGCAGTTCCATGAGGGCAGAGACCTTGTGGGCTTTGCTTGCCTCTCTCTGTCTCCCCTGCACTTACTGCACTGTGTCCCTCATGGTAGAAACTCATAATTATTGAAAAAAAAATAAAAATGACCTGAATGGTAAACAAACAAATATTAAGGAACCCAACTCTCTTACCATGGTGTTTTGTCTCACTGGTGCTACTATCCTTTCTCAACTCCTGGAAAAGTGAAGTCGCTCAGTTGTGTCCGGCTCTTTGCGACCCCATGGGCTCTAGCCTACCAGGCTTCTCCGTCCATGGGATTTTCCAGGCAAGAATACCAGAGTGGGTTTCCATTTCTTTCTCCAGGGGATCTTTCTGACCCAGGGATCGAACCCAGGTCTCCCACATTGCAGACAGACGTTTTACCCCCTGAGCCACCAGGGAAGCCTAACTCCTGGAAAGTGTTGCCCCAACTCTGTCTCCACCCTTTTACCTCCCAGACGTTCCTCTGCTTACCTGACTCTGGCCCACCACTAAACTAAAAGTGCCCCAGGCCAAGGTCACCAATGCCCTTCTGACAGCTCAATCCATCTTACTCATCTTACTCAACTTCCTTGAAACATTTTGTATTACTGTCCTCTCTCTTCTGCTAAAAACACTCTCCTCCCTTGCTTTCTAGGACTTTATACTCTCCTGCCTGCCTGGCCCATCAAGCCCATACCCAGACTTCATTTAGCATCTTCGTGGTACCTCAAGTGACTCCAGTATCTGCTGTTTCAGCCTAGACCTCCCTCTTTCATTCCCCTAAGACACTCCACACCACACACTCAACATGCCACAACCTACTTTTCCTCCAGTGGAAGTGAACCTATTCAACCTTCTAGAATGGCTCACCATCTATCCTACTGTCTGAGCCCCTAAACTCACATGTGAGGGTCCTCCCAACTTTCTCACAACCCACTCAGTCACTGTACATGGTTCTGTTCCCTCTATGATGGTTAATTTTGTGTGTCAACTTGACTGGACCACAGGGTGTCCAGATATTTAACTAAACATGAATTCTGGATGTGTCTGTGAGGCTGTGTCCAGATGAGATCAACATGTGAATTGGTGAACCGAGTAACACACATGACCCTCCCCAATGTAAGTGTGCATCATATAATCCATGAAGGGCCTACATAGAACCAAAAGGTATAAGAAGGAGAAACTTGTTCAGCCCCCCACCCCCGACACACACACACACACACACACACAAACACACATCTTTTTCCCTTTCCCTATCTCTCTCTGCCTAAGGACTTGAGCTGGTACATTGATCTTCCCCTGCCTTTGAACTAGAACTCATACCAATGGCTTTCACAGAACTCCAGCTAGCAGAGGGCATATTGTGAGGGACTTCCCAGACTCCATAATTGCAATTGCATGAGGTGATTCCTTAGGATAAATCAATATCTTTCTATATCTCTATATGTATAGATAGGTATATTTGTATTTGTAGAACTTTATCTCCTATGCATTCTGTATCTGGAGTACCCTAATACAACTTCTTAAATATATAATTCAGTGTTTGAACACAAATCTTCCCAGGGGTTTACTTCTGTCTGTCTCCCGCCTCACCAGCCTAGCCAATCCCACAGCCACATGGGATTTACTCTGGCAATAGTGGGAGCAAGAGGCCATGAGCAAGCCTATTTGAAACAATCTCTCTGCCTGCTATATGGAGAACGGGCTCAACAGGATCAAAGAGATAAGGTAGGAGGCTATGGCTGTCATCCAGGGAGTAAAGACCGCCGAGTGTGGCCTAGGGGGCCCTGTGTGGACTGGCTTCCCTATATCTTTCCAGTCTTGCACAAGTCTTTCCCTTTCTGCTGTCCTGGCTTCCTGTTTCCTTAAAATCATGATGGCCATGTTGGTCTTCAGGCCTCTTCACGTGAGGTCCCTCTGCCTGCTTTTGTTGTCTTTCATGCTCTTTGCCTTACTGATTTATACTCATCCTGTAAGCTTGAGGTTGGATGTGGCTTCTCCAGGAAAGTTTTCTCTGGCATCTTCCACCTCCAGACCCATGGTTGTCCTGTAGCAGAAAGTTCTACATGCTCTGCTGCTATCTCTTATCTCATGCCTCCCCCACCAAGCTAGGCCCAACATTCCAAACAGGTAGGGCCCTTCTTGAGTCCCATGGCCAGAGTGGAAGCAGTGACACTCCCAGGTTGGTAAACACTGCACTCCACCAGCGCCCCTCCCTCTATGCCCAGTGAGTCCCGGAACTCCAGGGTGCTGGCATCCACCAGCCCACCCACTGTGCTCCTGTGATTAAGTGTAACCAGCATGATACAAATGTTACCCAGCCTCTAGAGCCTCTATTTTTACAGTACATAAAGCCCAGTGAAACTGAATCCATCACGCAGTTTGAGCTCTTCAGAGAAATTGTTGAAAGCCACTGTTACTGGAGCTGCTAGGCTTGTGATTCATGAAAACAACTTTTGTCTATTTAAAAAAAATCTAAAATGGCACAAATATTTTGTCTATTCTTCAGGCTTTCGGTCCACCCATCACTCTCCACAGAGGGACCCTGGGAAAACCATTCTGAAGCCCATGTCGCCTCTCCGAAATCCGCCTGCCCTGTGGGGACCTTTGACAGCTGTCCCGGGTGCAGCATCTGTGGCAGGGGAGCATCTTTTCTGGAGTGTGGTTTGAGAATGGCAAGGTGCCCCTGTGTTTGCCAGAATCTCAGTGAAATCATAATGTCCACCTCCAAGCTTTTCCAGAGTGTGTATGATGCGCTCAGGGTTGGGAGAAAGGGCAACAAAGACTCCTGTCCACCATGAATAGAGTATTATGGGATGAACTATATCCCCTCTTCAAGTTCCTATGTTGAAATCCTGACCTCAGGTACCTCAGAATGTGACTACTGAGAGGTAGGGTCTTTAAAGAGGTTATTAAGTTTAAATGAGGTCAATAGGGTGGTCCCTGATTGAATATGACTGGTGACCTTATAAGAAGAGGAGATTAACATACAAACATGAACAAAGGGAAGATCGTGTGAAGACACGGGAAGAAGATGGCCGTCTACAGGCCAAGGCAAGAGGCCTCAGGAGCAACTGACTTTACCAAACCTTTGATCTCAGACTTCCAGCCTCTAGAACTGGGAGATGATATATTTCTATTATTTAAGCTATAAAGTCTATGGGACTTTGTTACAGCACCCTGAGCAAACTAGTACAAGGGGCCTGAGTTATGACCTCAGAATAAAATCACTCAACACATTTTTTTAATTGAACACTGAGTGTGAGCCAAGCACTGAGCTGAGTTCTGGCGAAGAAATGATGAGAACAAAAGTTATCCATGGTCCCTGCCCTTGTGGAATTAACAGTTAGGTAGAAAGAGGTGGAGGTATGGGTGCTGGGAGGATGAACAGTCAACAAGAACACAAAAGCAAAGTGATCACCAGAGGAGACCAGCAATGCAGTACAATTGGCCGGGGGTGGGACAATCTGGACAGACCTGGGTTCACACAATGAGGTCAGCACTTCTCTCGGAGGCCTTGGTCAAATGGCATCCTCTTGATCCTTGCTTCTCTCAGACATCACAGGTTTGTTGGGAGGATCGTCTCAGTTAATCCTTCTACAGGGCCTGGCATACACCAAGTGCTCAATAAGGGCTGGTTGTGATCATTTCCAAGCCCAGTTTGTGGCCCCTCTCCACTGTCCTTCAGTGCCTTCATTCTGTGAGATCTCAAGCCAGCTGCTCTAAGGGTGTGGCTGTGGTACAAGAGGGGGCTGGGGAAAGGGGGACGCTCTCGTGTGTTAGTTTCCTTGTGTGGTCTAGGCTGGGACCCTCAGTGGCTGCCTAGAGTGCTAGTTTCTAACAAAAAGAGCCTAAAGTTCCAAACCTATGTCTAGAACATGACCCCATCTGTGTGTTGGAGTCTGCCTGAGGAGTCTTCATTTGACTGCCCAGCATCTTCAGAAGATTGGCATCACTCAGTAAGCCAGCTTGGGATAGGAAAAGAACCTAAGGCCTCTGGCTGTCATTCTTGGCAATGGGCCTCCACATTCAGTCCTCGAAGGAGGCTGTGAATGTCACTGCCATTGTCTCATCACTGCCATGGCTTTTCCTATTAAAGGATGGATTACTTTCCTTATGGGGGACAGGCACAACTTTTACCAATAACTTCCCTTGGTCCCATCTCACTTCAGATAAACAGCTGGCAGTGTTCCGGGCTAAGACCATGCTTCCTCCAAGGGGAGGCTAAACTGTCAGTGTCCATTGAATAGTCTCAGACTCCTGCTACCTTCAGAATTCAGGACACTGAGCCAGAGCAAAAGCTGAGGATTACATCCCACCTATGTAGAGCTCCAAAAAATTTCTCCCTCCTGCCCCTCCTCCAGCTCTGAAATCAAGCAGAACATCTTTTCTAGTAAAGGCCATCTCGATGAGTAACCAGGGATCAGGCGACAGGGAAGTTGTTAACATGATTTGTGGCAGACCTTACTAACCTCCTCCCAGGGGGATGGGTCAGCAGATCATCTTACACATACGGGACCAGCTCTAGGACCCAGGACCTCTCTGCTTCCTGCTTCTAAACTGGTTCAGGCTGTTTCTTTATCTACAGTCTGACTCTTGGAAAAACAAGTTTGGCCCACAACCTTCCATATCCCAAGGAAGTTAGAGTCAGCAGCGATCCAAGATGGGTGAGGAGAGAACACAAGTAAATGCCATTTGCTCTTTATTATTATTCATTACCTTCTGGTACAGAAAGAGACAAAACTTAACAGCTAAACTCAACAATTACAGAGAGAGAGAGAAAGCAGAAGTACAATTGTTTGTTACCCCAGGCTCCAGTGAAATCCTGACATATGAGTGAATGTACAGATTTGCCAGCCAACATGGGTCAACGCACGAATTACGAGCACAGTTTAAAGTGATACCAAAATGAATCCATTTCATAGTAATCACGTCTAGAAGCTCGGTTGCACATATCAGGGTTTCCACTGTCACAGAGTCACAATCAGAGTGAAAGAACAGGTGTGTTCAAGCCTGGGAAAGTGGCATCCATACGGGGAGACAGATGGGGAGGCATAAAAAGCTGTGGGACTTGTCCCCATCTTAAATATCTGTGTTAATGCTTGGGCTGGGGGCGGGCTGGGGGCAGGCACTGGGCACCAGTCACATAGCTCAGGACAGTGGGACAACTGTTGAGGCACTGAGCCTGAGGGGGTGGGCTGTGCTGTTTGGACCTCTTTGTCAGGGAAATTCTTGCTCAGATGAGCCTCACCACCCACAGCCTGGGAAAGGGAAAGCTTGCTATGTTTGAATATTTGGGGGCGAATGATGGGAGTGGCCAGACTGATAGCGAAATATCTGCTTTACAGACTATTTATCATGATGCACAGTTATATCACTTTAAATTGTAATTTAGTTCACAAACTATTTTATTCACAGAGCAAATAAAGGAGGAGAATGAAACACTGCCATACCCAGCATACACACAGTAGAGACAGAACAGAGGTCATCGTGTACACGAAGAGCCTGACATACGAGAACTGCTGAAGGCACAGTGAAGGGATCCATCATATCATGAGCCTTTTATTGGGAAAAGGGACTCATTTTAAACTAGATCCCTCTTACACATATGAACCTGAAAATTGACTCAAGGGAAGAATATTGGAAATATTTCTACAGAGGAAAAATCGCAGATACCATGCATTATCTAGAGTTTGGCAAAAAAAAAAAAAAAAAAAACAAAGTGATTTTTTTTCCTACATTTTGAACTAGTGGGCTTTGAATTAATGGGCTTTTACCACAGTTGCAGGCAGTTTGATTACAGTACTTTTAAATTAGCTAATTACACTGATTAGTATGACTAGAATTCAGTGGGGAGGATGTGCTTGTTTCTGAATTGGTGCAATCCTGAGATGGAGCTGCGTTCAAAGCAGCCTAGACAGCAGCTTGGCTACCCAGCTCTCCATCTTGGCCTTGAACGTGAGGGCACACACATGACACATAGCACACACATGCACTCTCCTGGAAAGACAGAGCACAGGTGAGCAAGAGAAATTCTCTTAGTAACCTCTCTCTGTCTCTCTCTTTTGGACAAAGGAATAATCTAGAGGCAGTGTTGTTCTTAGTTCTTGTGTGATGCCATTTGGTTGTGAAAAGATCAACCCCCAGCCAGAAAGGAACCATCTGGCTCCAACTCCTTAGCAGAAAGATGCTTTTGTATCCCAGATCGGTCATCTTCAGGCTAGCCGAAAGACACAGTCCAACAGATTGGGCAGGTTCCTATTTTCCAAAGCACCCAAAGGAATTCACACTAATGGCAGTGGGATTCGCAAGTTGAAGAGGAGGCCCCTGGCCTCTGGGTAAGACGGCACAGTGTTGTGTGTCCGTCAGCCAGGGCACAAGGCAGCTGTCCTGGGGCCGCACACACTTCTGCTTGTGCTTTCATTTTGAAAAACCCCAGGTGATGGGGAGTAGCAGGGGAGGGATAAGATAGTGATGCTTGCTTCAAAAAGTCTTAAAAAGATTTTGGTTGAAAACATGTGAAAGTCACATTCCATGGAATTTGTTAAAGCCTTTTTGTTTTAAAATGAAAAATATCTAAATAACCAGGCCGCCATACCCCCAAATCAACAGTCACACATCTTTCCACCAAAAAGAAAAAGAAAAACCAAAAAGGCCCAGGAGTGCTGATTTCCTTCCATTGTTGACACCCACAGAACAGGAGCCAAGGTTGGGGGCACTGCTCCAAAAGAGTGTGTGAGTCGAGGGTCCCACAGGAGGGAGGCCCACAGGATAGAGCTGCTTCATCCTCTTCCAAAAGCTTTAGTAAAGGAGGGCAGAAGGTAGTAACTCTGGAGGGCTCGCTCCAGCAGCTCATCTCAGTTTTCCTGACTCAGGATCCTGTCCTCAGACTGCCTAGCCCTGGGAGGTGACATTCCTCCCCTCAGACCGGAACCCTCCTGGTACAAATATAGCCACACACCGGCTATTGTTTCAGATAAGCATGTGAGAAAAGGCAACAACACATACACTTGTATACACACACACACACACACACTCACACACCCGAAGCCCAAAAGCAACAAAAATGTGGCTATCGCAGATTGAACATTGTATCAAATCGACATCCATACAGAGTTCGAAAAGATATGTACAGGGCGTTCTTAAAGCCAAATGTGCACCGCAAGGGAGTTATGACCATGGTGTACTGTACAGCCTTTTTGTCTAAGATAAACTGTGAGAAACGTCCCGGGGACCACGGAACCCCATTGGAACAATGCTGCGAAGGCCCGGAACTGGAGAGCTTGGTACCCGCAGGACGCAGGCTGGTCTCCACCCCGCAATGGGCTCCTGGCCATCCTTCCGGCTCCCACCTCAGACTGGCTGCAAACAGTGAGCAGCTCGGCAGGAAAGGGCTTCACACGGGCCAATGGGAGCAGGCACTCCCCAGCGTCCTCCCTCTGGCTCGGGTCTGCGGGGCCCACCCCTGGCTCTCTGCCCAGTGGGGAGGAGACACAGAGGGCTAAGTGTCTTCTCCCATGCTCCTGGCTGACACACAGGCACGGCCCCCAAGAAAACGCAGGGATGGCAGGGACAGGCCCTGGAGGCTCAGGCTGCCCCGGGTCCTCCAACATGGCTGAAGAGGATGGATCCCAGCATCCCTCATGGACAGGGTACACCCAAAATGCCTTTGGGAGGAAGGGCAGGAGTGCGGTGCTGGAGGCCCAGAAGGAGGAAAACAGGGAGGAAGGAAAGGTGGGATGCCACCTGGTCAGCACCTCTGGCATCAGGGAGCTCTCGGGGTGGGGTGGGTGGGGAGAGAGAGGGGAGGAACAGTCCAACTGGCAGGAGACTGACTCCCCAGGTTGAGACTTGACTTCACAGTCCTACAAAGACCTCTGCTAAAACAGGTGCCTCTTGATCTACGTATTTCTAGAAGAATCTTCCTAAGGGCAAACCGCACTGGGCTTCCTGGTGTCTCAAGCACTGCACAGGCATTAGCTCAATCACCCTCCAGCAGGCCTGTGAGGTAGGGGAAGGATGGAACCGGGCCACAGGGTTGAGTTGGCCAAGCTGGTGGCCTCGCTGGGGTAAGAACACAAGCCTCCTTGCTTGAAGCATGTTTCTGGGTGAGTGAGGACCAGAGGGGCCTCCAGAAGTTATCTGTGGCCTCTAGGCAGGGCCACATTCAAAGAATGAGGCACAAGGCCTGCCTTGGAGAGCTGTTTAGACAGAGAGAAGCTTATCTTCTCAGTGGGTTTTAAACTGCTGTGGTTGCCAATAGACCCTGGCTGTGCACTCTTTTGGGCCCCACAAAAATTTGCTACATTTTTTAAAGCACCACAGAGGAAAAATGGTTTGGTGCTGAGGCCAGGAGGATGAAGATGGAGGGGTGGGGAGGCAGTGTTGACAGTGTCTTTTGCGTGGTCACTGACACTTAAAGGGCAGGTCACCTCTGCCCCACTGCTGCCCAAAGCCTCACTGAAATGGAGAGGTGGACAGTTCCTGGGCCACAGAAAGGGGTTGCTAAAAATGGACCAGCACCTGGCAATGACAGAGCATATCCCAGACAGGCCCTCAAACCCAGGTCATGGGCTTCCCCATCTCCACGACAAAGAAATTTCTAAAAAGGGACACTTTCTGATCTTCTCCCCAGGTGGGCACCATCATTAAGAAGAAATCAGCCATCTGAAATTCAAGTTCATCTCAACACACCTACTCACAAAAAAGGGCAGTTGCCTAAAAGTTTAAGGCTAGAGAGCACAATGCTGAGGAAACCGAGTTCATGGGTTTAATCATCCTACAGGCCAACCTCACAAGGAGAAAACTTCAGCCTTCTACCCCAGCCTGTGGCCCAACCGTTCAAAGGCCACGGGCTCCACAGGCAGGGTTAGCATTATCTGTTTTCCCAAGGCCATGATATGGCTCAGGCCAATGGGTAGTGGCTTTTAGCACAGCTGAAAGAGAACCTGGAGAGCCAAGGTCTGAGGGAGGCCAAGCACAGTAGGACCAGAGCTCCCTCCAGATGACCACATCTCCAATGTGGAGGGGGTAGCTTGGCCAGCCAGCTCCCGGCCCTCATCCTTCACACAGCCTGTCCTCCTCTCAGGTAGCTCCAGACATTCCTTTGAACCTGGTTGGGAGTGTGGGGTGGGTATGGGGGGGCATCACCCATCTGTGTGACTGATCTCCCTTGAACCCCTATCAGTGGCCCAGGTGGTATCATTTTGTTGTATTGTGTTCATTATGTTATTACTGTTGTTTTCGTTCTGTCCTTGTCCTTGTCCAATGTGAGTGAGGACAGAGAGCACAGGGCTAGTGAGGGAAAAGGGCGCTGAGGGCTGGCTTCTCTCCCTCAACTCTGCGGTGAGGCTTTGGACAAACAGGTCTCTGGCCAGCTGTGGGATCCCAGGGCTTGGGCCTGGGGCCACAGTCAACTGCATGGGGTGATTCCTTTGGCGTAAGAGAAGCCAGTCCCTGACAGGAGGGCTGGATGGCAGGGGTGTAGGGGCTTCTGGAAGAGCTGGGCTCTCTTGCCCGTGGCTCTCACCAGGGGGCTTCCTTGCATGCATGATCCCTACCCGCCTCCACCTGTCTCTGACAACTGACTTCCTACAGATCCACGGTGAGGAAATTATTTGGCAACGAGGAGGCTAAGGCTGTTTTGTGGTGGCACAGTCTTTAAAAAGTTAAAAGGAAACAGGAGGCCCCTGAATGAGGCGTTCACATGGGACCAGACACGCGTCCCTCTACTTGTCTGAGCCAGGGTTGGCCGCCACAATCTCCTCATACTTCGGCGGTGGGTCACTGTAAGACACGCTCGCCTCCTCACTGCTGCTCTCCTGGGGAGCTGTCACCTCCTCATAGGACGGGGGAGGGGTGGCGCTGGACAGTCTGGAGAGAGACAGCTCGGGAAGGTAGAGGGTGCTCTCGAGCCGGACGGTGGTTCTGCCTCCCCGACTGGGCCCCAGCACCACCTGTGGGTGGCTCCCTGTCTCCCGATGCCCGGAGGCCTCCCCCTGGCTGTGCACCGTGCCCCGGTACACCATGACCCGGGGGAGGCTGTGCCCTGCGCGACTCGCTAGGTACCGGTTCTGAGCATATGAGGGGTGATGACGGGTGGCTTTCTGCAGCTGGCACCTCCAGATGATGAACAAGGCGATGACGATCAGCAACGCCACCCCCAGAAGGGGCACCACCACGTACATGGCATCTGAGCTCTGTGCAGGGTCTCGGACTGAGTAGACCGCATTCGGGTACCCCTTCCAGAACTCCATCTGCAAAAGAAGGAAAAAGGGCAGCTGACACTCACATGTAAGCACTTCTGACTTCAGCAGGTCGGGATCAAGTTCCGCAGGGTCTGCACCTGCCCCCACCCTGACTGGCCTCTGAGAGCCACTGACAAGGCCATGGAATGCCCTGAGGACCGAGGACAACAGTGGCCATGGGTCTGGCAGATGGGGCTCTAAGGACAGGTGAGCTGTTCTTATAGGGCCCCAGTGGCCCTTCCCTGGACTCGGATGGCTTCCCTTCATTGCTTCTGATCCATCTGAGATCCCAGGGTGGGCATGGCTTATTCCCGAGGCCAGCTGTCCTCCCAGCACCCAGCCCCAGGGCGGTACGTGCCGTTTTCTCCTTGTCCTCGAAAACCTCCTTGACCTCCTCGTAGCTGCAGACCTCTTCCATGCACTCCCGCTCGATGGTGCCCTGGCGCAGCTCCTCCAGGAACTCATTGGCACGGGGGAAGCGTTTCAGGACCGAATGGGCATTCTTGGCCTCCAGAAACACTGAGGAGAAAGTTGCACTGAGGCCTGGAGGGTGGAGGGGCCCAGAGGCACCTGCCGACCAGACTCAGCCTGGGCACAGAGGGTCAAGGATGGAGGGAAGCAAGGCAGAGTTAGCAGGCAGGACACCCTCCTGGACATGTACAACAGATGGGAGGGCTGACTTTCTCTGATACCATGCTGTATCTGCCGACAAGACTCTGGAGGACAATGGGGCCCTCGTAAGAGGGAAGTGTGTGTTGCATGAGAACCTTACACATGACACATCTTGAATGTTATAGTCACCAGTGAATACGTCCCCAGTATCTTCAGCCTTACCTCCAAAAGAGAAAATCAGAGCCTTTATCATAAGGATGCATTTCCCTGTGAGGCTGATGTTGGCATCCCCCACCTGAATGGCCACCTGGGCTGTCGGATGGCCTGGTATCAAGAGTCCTGCCCTAGACGGTCTAGTACAAACCCTGCTGCAGGAGATCGGGAGACTGGACACACATGAATCTGAGAGGACCTCTGGGAAGAGGGGTAGCAGGCTCGAGATGGAGAATCTAGGCCTTTGGAAACTGGGCACAGATGGCCTCCAGCCAAAATGTCATGGAGTGGGAGCCATATCCTCTTATTCCCAAGGGGAGCCCCCAGTTCCAGCTGAGCTGACTGGCACACCCAGAAGCCTGAGCTGAGACTTTGGAAGATGAAAGAAGAGGTGACATCTGCTCCTAGTGTGCCCCTAGAGTTGGGGTTTCTTAGTCCTCATATCAGCCAGGCCCTCTTGGTCCCAGGTAGGCATCCCTCCCTAAACCCCCATGGCCTGCCATGTTAGCATCTCTCCGAGTAGCCTGGGTAAGCACACCTCTCCAGGGGAGTCTGTGCTCCAGAAGGGAGCTGAAGAGTTGAGAGTGGAAAGATGAGACCCAGACAATTGAACAGGAGCCATGGGAACACCTTCAGTATGATGAAAGCTGGAAAGGCCTTGAAAGGTAGGCTAGCACTTTTCCATAAGACCTAGGCACGGCCCTTCCCAGCTTGGCCAGGGCCCAGACAAACTCACCTGCCATGGCTCTCTGTCAGATCCAGTGTGTCACTCACCTGGCAAAGGAGGAAAGCAGAGTCATGGTGAAATCACACCCCCAAACCTACAGGGTACCCTCTCAGCCCTGGGATGTGACCCTGCCCACACTGGCCTGGTCAAAGGTCACAGCAGCCCCTCATGGCACACATCACCCTCTGTGCAGCCACTCCCAGCCCTGGCACTCTCATCGTTGTCCAAGCTCTCCTGTAGAGCTCCCCGAGGCACAGCAGAGCCCACAGAAAACCTTCCAGCTATTTCCCCCAAGAACACAGTCTGAGAGTCTAGACCTAAGGCTTGACCTTTTCTCTTTTAAAAAAAAGAAAAACTCCTACAGTCTGAGGTTCTGCCTTCCTTACTGGATTTGATGAACATGTGCACTTCTGACTTGGAAAACACCCCAGAAAAAAGAGGGGCACTTTGGGAAGGTCCAGCAAGTCAACAGTGACAGAGACAGGACCTGTTTGGGGAACAAAGCTTCCTCACAATGGCAAGTCGCACATACCTCTAATGACAAGCACGGTCCCTGAAACCAGGCAATGCATGTTTAAGAAGTGGGCACTGGTAATGCTTCCCATAGCAACAACAACCATCTCCAAAGTCACAGCCCAAGCCCAGAGGACCTGCTGTGTTCCTCTTCACCAGACAGGCTGGCAAGGATCTCCTGAAACAGAGTCATCTCTCCTCTCTGTGCATTAAACAACACAGCAGCAGAGGACCTAGACATGGATGGACATGTTCAAAACTGAGCTGCTGGCTAGATGAGAATGTTCCTTCTAATCGCAGCTATCAGCCGAAAGCTCAGGAATTATCCAGCCAGTATGTAAACCATGACAGCACACACTGCCCCCACCCACAACATACACTCCCACTCACGCACATATTTCGGAGCACTGGCCAAGGTGTCCACATCTGGGAGCAATCACCCCATAGCTCCCCTCCCCAAGCAGAAGCTCTGGTTTTATGACTAACTGAATGTTAGACACAACGGTGTCACCCATGGGGCTACCCTTTTTGCCTAGGCTGTCAAGAAGTTCAGTGTTAACATTAACCATAAAGCACAGGATCCCTGGAAGCCTAGCTATTAAACACATATGCTTTCTCCCCTGTGACATGGTATCCACTTTTCTCCTTATGTTTTCAATCTTATGTATATTTAAAATATATCCTCTAATCCTTTTGGCAAACAGGTAGAATGTGAATCATAAATGAAATGAAAACTGAAGGAAAAAAGCAAAGCTAACATCCATCTATGGAAACACCATGTTGAGGGAGCCTTTCTCTTGTGCACCCCACAACAATCCCACCTAAAACTCTTAACACGGGAATTTTTCCACAGACGGGCCTGCCATGGTGAGAAAAGTTGACCCTTGGTGTTTAGAAGAGAGAAGATGGAATATTATCTCAAAATCCTGCTTCCATTCTGGATCTCTGAGGTTCCCCTAAGGCCAGTGCCAGTCATGTGTCTAGGGTGTGGGTGTGGCGTGCCTAACAGCAAGGTTTTTGATTGAAGAAAAATGGAGCTGTTGTGTCAGGAATTGAAAAGAATGAGTAAAGGCTTACTAATAAGTGACGACAGAAAAATACATGTCTCATTGCTTATCAATGAGAACTGCAGTGTTGTTTTTTACATTTTTCTTCTGTGCAGAAATTATGTAACAGCTTCTAGATAGCTATGCCTTGTCCCAAACACACCCGACCGTGGTGGACGCACACCCACAGGTATCACAGGCCGACTAGGTTAGCCTGACACATGCATAAGTCATTAGTTCATTTTTAAGCTTCAGACAAGCCAGTAACTCTCCCAAACAGCTCCCGGGCATGGCCCACTCCATTAACAATTCCGTGACCGCCTTCACTGCTGCTGCCTGAGGCCTCCTCCCCCTCCTTCCCCAAAATTTAGCGCCTGCTTCTTCCCTATAAATACACCATCAATAGGCCGTTACTATGGCAACAGTGAGGAAGCGCGAGGGCTCCACGACAGAGAATGCTGCGGCAGTCACGCACGTATATGTCCCTCCTGCCCCTGGTGGATACTCTAAGGCTGACTGTAGGCCGGAGGAATTTTTAACCCACTCCCCACAGGAACTCAGCTGAATCCTGAAGGCCTGGAAAGGAAGGAAGGCTGGGACCCGCCACTACAAAGACCTTCCTTAACCCCTCCCCGGACCGCAGCTGCCCCATCCCAGCACTCTGGGACGTCGGCTCTAAAGTCCCTCGCGGGGGACCGGCAGCCACAGGAGGACCGAGTGTCCCAAAGGTGGCCTCAAAAACGCTTCTCCAAATCCCAGCCCTCTTCATTGCCCTCACTCAGAACTGATCACCAGGAAAGCCTTCTGTGATCCCCAAATCTCATGACTCATCAACCCACCCGGTGACACGGAACTCCCAAATGACCCTCCAACTCAAACTCTGGGCCTTCCTCGTCCCCTTTCCACTCATGCTAGCCCTGAAGGTGCCTGTCCTCGCCCACCATCGCCCGCCACCAGTGCCCGCCACCGGCGCGCTGCCCAAGAACTCCTGCCTCTGGCCCAGCAGCTGGGTCGGCTGCAGAATCCCTGGCGCTGTGGCCCGGCCAGGCCTCCAGATCCTCCCCCGACAGTGCCCAGCGCCCGGCTCAGGGGTCCTGGACGCGGAACCGTGCCCTCGGGGCCGTGGCGCCCAACCCCAGCGGCCTCACCGTTCTCCGGGCCCAGGAGGCGGCCGCCCTGTTTGTGCACGCAGCCCGCCACCTCGCTGCGGCGCCTCTTCCAGCAGGGCCCCTGTCCCCGCCCACCTGCTCCCCGTCGGCCAAGCCCCCCGGCCCGGCCCCGCCGTCTCCTCCCACCCTCCCTCCCCGCCCCGCTACCCCTGAGCGCCCCGGGGCTCAGCCCGGCCCGGGCCGAAGTGCGCCTGGAGCTCCCCGCCCCTCGCAGCCGGATTCCCAGGCCCTACCCATTACCTCTGTACCCCCCTGGCCCTGCTCTCCTCTGGGGGCTCCGCTGCTGCCCGCCCCCCAACTCCCTGCCGCGCCAGGTCTGGCCTCGCGCCCCGCGCCTGGCGCGCCACCCTCGAGCGCCACGAACCCCGCGCCCCGAGCGCCAGGCCGCGATCGTCGCGTCGCACCGCGCGCGGGGCCGCCAGGCCGAGGAGAGGAGAAGGGGTGGGGGGCGACGCGAGCGGGCTGAGGGGGTAGGGCGGGCGGGCGAGCTGGGCCGGAGGGGCGGCGGCGCGCACCGAGCACCGCGCGCCCGCGCCCCACTCCGCCGGCGCCGCCCCTGCCCCCGCCCGTGCCGCCAGGGGGCGGGGCCTGGTCGGCGGGCCCGGGGCGCCCCCGCGACCCTCGGCCGGAGGCGCCGACCCCGGCGTTACCCACGGGCTCTGGCCTTCGGAAGCCCCGCGCCGCCTCAGGCTCGGGCGGCCGCACCCAAAGGCGGCGCGCCAGGTGGCACCACGCAGCCCAACCCCCTAAGTGTCCCCCGTCCCGGCTCACCTGTCATTCCGGCCGGCCACTGCCCGCGGAGCCAAGAGGGGTACGAGCCGGCCGCCCCAACCTGCCTCAGCCGGGTGCCAGCCGGCCTGCAGAAGAAGGGCCGGGTCGAGGCCACGTTCCGCTGCCCATGACTGGGTGACCTTGGCTTCGTCACTTACCCCCACCCCTCACCCCTGCCCCGGAATGGCTGCCTTCTTTCTGGTCAAGTCTGGGAAATGAGAAGAAACCCGCCGCCCTCGCGGGGTGCTGCCGCGAAATAAAGGAAGAGATGGGCTTGGGGACTCTTGGGGCACAGAAATGGGCGAGGATGGAATCTTTTGGGTCTGTCAGGGGAGCGCCAGGTTGGGGGTGGGGGGCCCTGTGGGAGGTTCAGTAGGACCGACTGGACCCTGGTGGTAGAGGGTTGACACATGTGAGGGGAGAACCCAGGAGAGGTGCGTGGCTGACAGATGGCAGGTCAGTTCTGGGGCCCAGGCTGCCAAAGCCTCCCAGGAGAGGCCCATCAGGCCTGCTGGATTCTGGGGGGCTCTCTTTGTTCTCTGCACCTCTGGAGCCCAGCCCCACCAGGGAGTTGATGCATCCCCCCATATTTGGTGTTTTGGTGGCATAATGAGCCTGGAAGACGTACCCCGGAACTACCCTCACCCCCGATTCCAAGCAGAGAAATACCTACCTGCCCTGGCAGGAAAGCTTCCACCACCCAGCTGCTTCCGGTTCTGCCCCGGGGGCGGGGAATGGCAGAAAGCAGCCTTGGTCAGGGCCTCGGTCCCCTCTTCCTCCCCTTCCCCCACCCCAGTGGTGCTTTCCTCTCCAACCCTGCCCCCTGTTTGCAGAGTCCTCTCCTGGCTGGCTTGCTCTTCCAAGGCTGTGGGAGCCTTCTTTGCTCAGCACAGACCATCTGAACCCTCCCCAACGAAGGCAGCAAGGCCAGCTCCCTGGCCTGTTGAGTGGGCTTCCACGGAAAAAATCAAGTTCACCTAGGATTGCGAATGGAGCTCCTTCAGGGCCCAGAGGGCTATGTATGTTTTCAAGGCACCCTGAGTTCGAGATCCTGGGCCCTAATTCGTGGGGAAATGGTCTGTGGCTCTTCAGGACCGCACTTCCTGGGTCCCCTAGTCCTTCACTGTGTCCTCCATCCTGATCTTCACAGATGACTTTACAAGCTTTCAGGATGAGGTGAAGGTCCATGGCTTTCACCGTCTTCCAGCAGCCCCAGCTAAGCTTCTGGATGCAGCAAAGCCAGTCTACTTCTAGTTCCCTCTCTGCCCAGAATTCCTTTCCTCCCACCATCAGCCTCTGTGCACTTGTATTCATTTTTCCCAAGGAGCTCAGATGACATCTCTACTCTTGAGGTCTTAGGGATTCTCCACCCCGGGCCCTGTGTTGATTGTTCCATTCCCAGCTCTCTGTCTGCAGAGACTATAAATATGGGGCCTTCTGTGGGTGCCAAGGGAAAGAAGGAATAACAGCAAGGCGTCTGCAGCATGCTGCCTGCGTCATCTCTTGGCAGTACCACAGATCAGTTCTCAGCAAGTGACTTAACCTGTCTGCATCTCAGTTTCCTCATCTGTCAAACGAGACTGACGATAATGGTACCTGCCTCAAACGGTGGTTGTGTTAGTTGCTCGGTCATGTCCAACTCTGCGACCCCATGGACTACTACAGGCAAGAATACTGGAGTGGGTTGCCATGCCCTTCTCCAGGGAATCTTCCTGATGAAGGAATCAAACCCAGGTCTCCCACGTTGCGGGCAGATTCTTTACCATTTGAGCTACCTGGGGAGCCTTCCAATGGTGGGGAAGAGGGCAAATTGGGATAATCCCATCAAGTGTACCTGCTGTATGAGTCTGACACATGCTAGCTTTTGCCCACACCCAGCTGTGCTGTGTTCTTTGGTTGCTCACTGGCATTGCACATTTGCCTCTTCTATCTTGAAGCCAGGGACCTTGTCTGTTCATGTGTCCCTAGCATCCAACAGAGAGGCACATCCACAGCAGGCTCAGTAGATTCTTGCAGAGATGAGGCAGGAGAGGCTGGGGTGCAGTGAGAAGCTGGAGTGGGAGTCAGCCTTCAACCTACCACCAAGATATTGCCTCAGGAGCACCAGCAGCCCCAGCCGCTGCATCCTCCTTGTGGGAGCCTGTGTCCTGGCTTCTTCCAGATTTTGCCTCCCTCAGAATGCTTTCCATCACCCCTCAGGATGGTTCCAGGCTCTCCCAAGGACTGGCTGGGGAGGGCTGCAATCTTCCCTCTGGCCCCATTTGTAAATCGTGGTCTGAACAGCCCCTTCTGCACCAGGATGGCAAGGGCTTGGATACTGGTTTCTCTGCCTTGGCCAGGCACTGGGCAGCTAGATGCACTTCGAGGGGTTTTCTTTTTCCAATCAAATCACAATTCCTGTATAATCTCTCCCAGGCTACTTGTACAGTTCAGATCTTCATTGCCTGAATTCTAGACCTGCTCTGGTCTTCTTGTGCATGTTCATTTCTCCTCCATCTCCATCAAATTCAATGAGCAGCCTCCCTTAGTACATTGGTGATCTCAACAAACACACCTTGGCACACATGAAAATCACATGTGTAGGGTACATTGTGGGATGACCCAGCTTCAAAAAAAGTGTGTGGTACAGTTCCTAATAAGACACAAAGATGGCAAAAGGTAGATCATATAAAAATGCCCAATACAATGCAAGAGGCTAGATCTTCCACCCCAACCTGATCTGAACCTCTAAACTGTCTCCATTTCTGATCCAGAGCCCATCTGGCAGGACCAGGTCCATGGCTGTTGGACCAATGGAGTTGGACAGGGTTCAATATCTAGAAGGGTTCCCTGTGTTTGGTTCAAGGCTCTGCTGTCACCATTTAAAATTATTAATACTTTTTGAGTAAGAGATCTGAATTTTTCACTGGGCCCATCAAAGAATATGGATGACCCTGCCCATCAAGGACATTCCCAACATCCCCGAGGGTCCCATCCCAAGGTCTCAACCACCCAACCAGTCTTTGACTCCTTCCCTCCTCCCTTCTGCCCACTTTGGCCAGTCTCTCCTTTCCTCACCCCTCAACTGCATTGACTCCATCATCTTCCTCGCCATGGCCTCTCCCTTTGGCTGAGAAAAGTACTCTCTTCCAGTCTTATTCAACCCTGGCACATCACTCTCTACCCCATTGTCATCCAGCCCAGAATTGACTGCTCCTATGAGCTCTGTTGCCCACCAATCTCTTATGTCCTCACCAAGCCTTGCTGTATTCCTGAGCTTAACACTGATCCTTACTCCATCAGTGTCTCAATCCATCTCTGTACACTGATCAATAAATTAATCTAGTATTATGCACTGGATTACACCCCCCTCTCAAATTCATATGTTGAAGTTCTAATCCCCTCAGAATTGAAGTGAAGTGAAGTGAAAGTCACTCAGTCGTGTCCAACTCTTTGAGAACCCATGGACTGTACAGTCCATTGGATTCTCTAGGGCAGAATACTGGAGTGGGTAGCCTTTCCCTTCTCCAGGGGATCTTCCCAACCCAGGGATTGAACCCAAGTCTCCCACATTGCAGGCAGATTCTTTATCAGCTAAGCCACAAGGGAATCCCCTCAGAATATAACCATATTTGGAGACAAGGTCTTTGCAGAGCAATTAAGGTAAAGTGAGGTCCTTAGTGTGGAGTCAACTCCTATCTGACTGTTGTCCTTATAAGAAGAGATAGTCAGACTTCCCAGATGGCTCAGTGTATAAGAATCTGCCTGCCAATATAGGGGACATGGGTTTGATCCCTGGTCTGGGAAGATCCCATATGCTGTGAAGCAGCTAAACCTCTGCACCACAACTACTGGGCCCATGTGCCTAGAGCCTGTGCTCTGCAACAACAGAAGCCACCCCAATGAGAAACCAGAGCACTGCAGTGAAGAGTAGTCCCCCACTCTGCACAACTAGAGAAAGCCTGAGCAAAGCAATTAAGATCCAGTGCAGCCAAAAATAAATAAATAAATAAATGAAAAAATAAATCAAAAGTTGGTTTGTTTTTTTAAAAAAAAAAAAAAAAGATGATCAGGACGCAGACATACACAGAGAGAGACCATGTGAGAACACAGGAAGAAGGCTGCCACTAACAAACCAAGAAGAGAGACCTCTGAATAAATCAACCCTGATGACATCTTGATCTCAAACTTCTGGCCTTCAAATCTGTGAGAAAGCAAATATCTCTTGTTTACGCCACCCAGTCTGTGGCACTCTGCACACTAAGATGTCAGGTATTCACTCAGTGCTAATATGTACCAAGGACTGTTCTAGAATGCAAGATTACAGAAGCCAGCAAAATAAACATTAACTCCTACCCTCATGGAACTGAGACCAAAAAAGAAAAAAGAAACTCCAAAGAAGTCAAATATACAGGATATTGCGTGTTGAGAAAAATGAAGCAGAGAAGAGTCTTGGCTCAAGTGCCATCTTCTCAGTGAGGTCTTCCACAACCACTGTATGTAAACACCCTCTGCCCTGAAGCAACAGTTTTCACATGTCCTAGGGTCAATCAAGAGGTCAGTGTGCTGAAGTAGAGCAAGTGAGAGAGGAAGATGGTAGGGGATGAGATCAGACATGCCACGATGGGGGTGGTAAGAAATCATGCAGGGCCTTGAAAGTCATTGTAAGGACTTTGACTGCTAGAGTGATATAAAGAGACAAGGGCAGAAACAGACTATTTAGGGACATGCTAGATTAACTGAAATAATCCAGGTGTGAGGTCATGGTGGCTCCCACTAAGTGATGCAGCAGAGGTGGTGGGAGGTAAGCATATTCGGGGTCCGTTTTGATGGTAGAGTACTAGAATTTGATGACAGAATGGTATTGGGCTATGACAGAAAGACAGAAGTCAAAGACAGCTCTCAGGATTTTATTCAGAGAAACAAGAAGGATGGAAGTACACGAACTGAATTGAGGAAGATGGCAATGGTGTTGTTTAGAGAAGCCTGGAGTTCAAGGGTAACATCAAGGCTGGAGATATAATATGAGAATAATTAGCATCTAATCCATACTAAAAGTCATGAGACTGGATGAGATCAACAAAAGAGTGAGTGTAGAAAAAGAAAAGCAACCCAAGAACCAAGCCCTGGGCAGGTAAACATCTAGAAGGGCAATAGCTGAGAAGGAACCAGCAAATAAACGAGTGATCAATTAGGTAGCGGGGAAAACCAGGAGAAGGTGGAAACAACTGAAGAAGGTGTATCAAGAAGGAGGGACCCACACGCTCCTCAAGTCCTATTGACCAGACAAATAAGAGGAGGACAAAGAATTACAGCAACATGTAATTGCTGTAATTACATGTTACAGCAGTAACATGGAGATCAGTCCTTCTCCAGGGGATCTTCCCAACCCAGGGGTCAAACCCGGGTCTCCTGCATTGCAGGCAGATGCTCTATCCTCTGAGCCACCAGGGCAGCCCATCCTTTAAGAGCAATTTCCAGAGAGACGTGGGGAAACAAGGCAGCTGAGAATGCTTTCAATCTACAGTGGAAAAAAACAAATGCCAGTGAGTAGCAACTGGCAGTTCTTTTGAGGAGTTGTGTTGTAAAGGAGAGCAGAGAAGTGGGAAACTGGTAATTGTAGGGGTACATGGGGACCACATGAAAGTGTTTGTTTTTTTTTAATATGGGAGAAATTACAGCATAGCAACGTTTGTGTGCTAATGAGCCAGTAAAGAGGGAACAATTGATGATGCTAGAGAGACATGCCAAGATGCACGTAGGTGGGAGAGGTGATGCTGGAGCTCAGAGCAGCTCTCTTCTGATGCATCCTATTTTCTCACTGAAACAGGAAACCAGGCCACCAGCTGGGAGTAAGGGTGAGAGACGGGCATCAGCCGCTGATGGAGAGCTGGATGTTCTATGGAAATATAACATGATTGCTGGGCGGCATTAAGGGCTCACTTGAGGTTTAATGATCATTCATTTAAAGTGAAATTACTCAGCATGTCTGCATGGTTTTCTCCAGTCATGTTGAACTTCACAGAGTAGGTGGAAAGTTGGATTTTATAAGAGCCGAGTTTCGCTAGTTGTGTACAAAGAAATGGCAGTGGGACATAGGAGTTTTGAGTGGATTCAAAAGAGAGACTTTGATGACTGATCTTGGATTGTAGGCTGGGTAAGAAGGGAAGGGAAGGAAGGATAGAGTCAGGGTCTGGTAAAAGGCAGTAGGAAAAAAAGTATGGCTGTCTGAAGGGTCCCCGGTGGTGGCTGGAGTTGGAGGATTGTTGCAGTTCTTGTAGAACTAAAAGGAATGAACTGGCTTTGGGACAGCAGGATATAATGGCGAATATGGAAGGGTGGTAGTGACAGATAAGGATGGGTATTAGGATATGACCAGAGAATTTAGTGGCTGTGATAGGTAGAGAGAAGACAAAGAGTCAATGGACTGACAGACCAAGGAGTTGAATCATCTACGTGGACACTGAAATCAGCAAGAAGGCATATATTTAAGGAGCTCTTGTACTATAGCCCTTGAAGCCAGAAGAAATATCAATAACCTCAGAAATGCAGATGACACCACCCTTATGGCAGAAAGTGAAGAGGAACTAAAAAGCCTCTTGATGAAAGTGAAAGAGGAAAGTGAAAAAGTTGGCTTAGAGCTCAACATTCAGAAAACGAAGATCATGGCATCTGGTCCCATCATATCATGGGAAATAGATGGGGAAACAGTGGAAACAGTGTCAGGCTTTATTTTCTGGGGCTCCAAAATCATTTCAGCAATATGTGAACCGTGAACTTCCTGATGTTCAAGCTGGTTTTAGAAAAGGCAGAGGAACCAGAAATCAAATTGCCAACATCCGCTGGATCATGGAAAAAGCAAGAGAGTCCCAGAAAAGCATCTATTTCTGCTTTATTGACTATGCCAAAGCCTTTGACTGCGTGGATCAAAAGAAACTGGAAAATTCTTCAAGAGATGGGAATACCAGAACACCTGATCTGCCCCTTGAGAAATTTGTATGCAGGTCAGGAAGCAACAGTTAGAACTGGACATGGAACAACAGACTGGTTCCAAATAGGAAAAGGAGTTCGTCAAGGCTGTATATTGTCACCCTGTTTATTTAATTTATATGCAGAATACGTCATGAGAAACGCTGGACTGGAAGAAACACAAGCTGGAATCAAGATTGCCGGGAGAAATATCAATAACCTCAGATATGCAGATGACACCACCCTTATGGCAGAAAGTGAAGAGGAACTAAAAAGCCTCTTGATGAAAGTGAAAGTGGAGAGTGAAAAAGTTGGCTTAAAGTTCAACATTCAGAAAATGAAGATCATGGCATCCGGTCCCACCACTTCATGGGAAATAGATGGGGAAACAGTGGAAACAGCGTCAGACTTTATTTTTCTGGGCTCCAAAATCACTACAGATGGTGACTGAAGCCATGAAATTGAAAGACACTTACTCCTTGGAAGGAAAGTTATGACCAACCTAGATAGCATATTCAAAAGCAGAGACATTACTTTGCCAACAAAGGTGCGTCTAGTCAAGGCTATGGTTTTTCCAGTAGTCATGTATGGATGTGAGAGTTGGACTGTGAAGAAGGCTGAGAGCCGAAGAATTGATGCTTTTGAACTGTGGTGTTGGAGAAGACTCTTGAGAGTCCCTTGGACTGCAAGGAGATCCAACCAGTCCATTCTGAAGGAGATCAGCCCTGGAATTTCTTTGAAGGAATGATACTAAAGCTGAAACTCCAGTACTTTGGCCACCTCATGCGATGAGTTGACTCATTGGAAAAGACTCTGATGCTGGGAGGGACTGGGGGCAGGAGGAGAAGGGGACGACAGAGGATGAGATGGCTGGATGGCATCACTGACTCGATGGACGTGAGTCTGAGTGAACTCCGGGAGTTGGTGATGGACAGGGAGGCCTGGCGTGCTGTGATTCATGGGGTCGCAAAGAGTGGGACACGACTGAGCAACTGAACTGAACTGAATTGTACCATAGCCCTTGAAGCCTTACCTCCTCCCCAACACCCCACTCTGTTCTTTGGACTCTTTGTGAATCTGAGAGTTCACAAAGGGCACCCCACTGTGCCCTTCAGCTCTTCCCAGGGCCTGACCCTTCCTTCAAACTCATTTGTCCTGGAGATCACCCCACCTGAGCCTACACTCTAGTGAGAGCCAAACCCCATGTTCTAATCCATCATCACTCCCCTGAGCCTTGCCCCTGAGCATTTATTGAGCACCTATTATGTTCCATGAATTCTGCCTCATGATGGTGACATAAAGGTGAATCAAAAAGACTAAGTCTGTGCCCTAATTCCCTTCTGGTTGGAGGAAAGAGACAATAAACTAGCAAACATGGACAAGACCTAAGAAGGCAGTTGACAGAGGTGCAAAGCTGGGAAGGGGGACTGCTATACTGACCGTTACCTCATCCTGATTCTAACCCCGGCCTGGTGGGGTTCTCACTTCAGGCCAGCTCCTGGTGACACTAGAGAGCTCCAATCACTCCCCCAGAGTCTCCCCATTCCAGCCCTAGCTCTGACCTTCACCTTCTTCCTGGCCTTGACCTCAGAACAGCCCCCAGTGCCATCCATCATATTCCTCAACTCTCAGCTGATCCATGATCTATTCCTGAGTCCCACCCCAATACCATCCATCACCTCACTCAGACTGCACTCCATCTCCTGTCTCCTTCCTCCTCACCAAGCTTCTCCTCTAGCTCCTATTCCTGACCACTTACATCCTCCTCAGCACCTCTGCCTGCTCCTCACTTCATCCTGCTCTGGAGTCAGACCATCTAGGTTCAAAGTCAGGCTTTCTACTTGCTCACTGGGTGCCTTGGGCAAGTGGCTTTACCTCTCCAGGCCTCAAGTCTCTCATATAAATCATGGGAATGATAATCTCAGTTTCAAAAATCCTTGTCAAGACTGATTGAGACAATGCAAGCCAAGAGCTTAGCACAGAGCTAGGTTCAACAGGGTCTCAATCAACACCAATTAAAAAATTACACTAGTCTGGGGTAAATGGTGTGGCACAGGGGGTGCTTCTGGGTTGATTTCTTTCATCCAGCCTGGAAGTATGCAAACCATCACAAGGGAAGTTCTACCCTTACCAGCATGGCCCTCACCCTGGACTTTGGAACATTCCTGGCAAGCTCTGATGTCCTTTTGACAAACTCTGGAAGGGGAAGTGGAACAAGAAGAGAGCCTATTGATCCTGAACTTGCAGGTCTAGGGCTGTCAGAGCAGCTTGTGCCTCTCCAGCTACCTCTGAGAATCTTCCTCCATGTGGCCCAGAGTGGTCCTTGGGGAATCCAGGGTCTGATGGTCCAGAGCACTGGGAGGTTGAGAGCAGCTGAGGAACTACCTGGAATTAGAGGTTGGTCCTTTTGTGAGAGGAAGAAAAAGATCCCTCAGTGACTGAAAGGTCCCCAGTGCCCCTACCCTGGCAGTGGAATTTCCTCCCTTTTGTTGAACAGTCATTTTCCCTTTGATCATCTTTCCCAGCTAAGGGTAGAATAACCCCAGGCCAGGATTTATCAAAGACTATGATGCACAAGAATCCTCTAGTATGCTTTTTGATCATGGCAGCTCTCATGTCTTGCTCTGTATCCCATACAGAAGCAGTAGGCCTGACGGTGAGCCCAAAGTCTGCATGCTTACCCAATATCCAGTGTGCTGGTGGCTCTATGATGTGGATGTGGGCCCCTGGGTGAGCCACACTTTCAGAAACACAACTCTGATCTTGACTTTCTGTTTTAGAAGTGCCCCCCTGTCTCTCCCTTTCACATCCCCCTCCCCAAGCAGATGACTCCCAGAGGATGGACTGTAAGAGGAAGCAGCCTAACCTCAGATTTGGCATGTGAAGTTAGCAAGCACATGTGAAACCCTAGGAGCCTTCAGAAACCCTAGGAGCCAGCACAAGCATCTCAAGACCTGGGCCAGGGGTCCTGAGAGGTCTGAACAGGGTAACCTGGGTTGACCAGGTTGTTCAGGGCTGAGGAACCAAAGCCAAGGCTGGATAGCCATTATATGGCTCATAATATCCACACATCCTTTTTGGTCCAACCTTGGACAGGAAGGAGCTCAAACCAGTCAATCCTAAAGAAAATCAACCCTGAATATTCATTGGAAGGACTGATGCTGAAGCTGAAGCTTCAATACTTTGGAGAAGAGGGTGACAGAGGATGAAATGGTTGGATGGCATCACTGACTCAATGGACATGAGTTTG
Source organism: Bubalus kerabau (assembly GCF_029407905.1). Classification (NCBI taxonomy): domain Eukaryota; kingdom Metazoa; phylum Chordata; class Mammalia; order Artiodactyla; family Bovidae; genus Bubalus; species Bubalus kerabau. Next base: position 44,713,169 of record NC_073647.1, on the reverse strand, counting down.
AGAAAACTCCAGGAGATAGTGAAGGACAGGGAAGCCTGGAGTGCTGCAGTCCACAGGGTTGCAAAGAGTCGGACACTGAACAACAACAACAATAACACACATACAGCCTAAACCAGGAAGGTGCTAAAGCAGTAAGCTCCCAGAGCCCTGAGCCCTATTGCCCTTCATTTTCCCTGCTTCCCTCTCCTGGACATTGTGGGCAGGGTACCTGCCACTATGATCCTTGGCAAGCACATTTCTTTCCTCTCTGGATACCATGATCATACAAGATGTGACAACCATGTTTGAGGGCTCCAAATTCAAGTCCAAATACATTCCTTGCCTCTAATTCTGATGATTGGAGGTGGGGGCACCAGAATCATGCTTTCAGAAAAGACTGAGCCTCCTGGAGCCACTACCTTTACAGGAATGTTCACCAAACATCATAGGTGTCACTTGCCACCAGCCTCTGGTCTTCAGTAGACACATCAAATCTAAGATGACATCAATCGCACGACCTAGAAATTAAGCCATACTTACAATTAATATATGATACAATACTTTCTTAGTGCATACAATTTTTATTTTGTACTTATTAAAAAAGCTCTATGAGACTTCATCAGATGATGATTTTTCTCATAGATCTTTCAGGTGTTTATAGAAAAAGAAAAATACAAGTAAAATTAAGTAAATTTGATTTCAAGGCTAACTCTCCTGAATAACTTTTTGACTGAGACTTGCAGATGGCACTGTTTTCCCATACAGCATCTGAGGCTTCAGGCGTGTTGGGGACAGGGCCTTTCTTTAAATAATGATTTTTTTAAAAAAGCCTGCAGGGAGGGAGGAGTCAAAATGGTGGAATAGGGTGATGTGGAATTTGTCTCTCCTCACAAGTACATTAAGAATACATCTACAAATGAAACAGTCTTCACAGAGCACCTGCTCAACATTAGCAGAAGACTTTGGACACCTGAGAGGATAAGATCAATCCCCCTGCAACCAAGCAGGTAAGAGAATTCAGCACTGCCAAACCAGCTTTACAACAAATACTAAAGGAACTTCTCTAGGCAGAAAACAAACAAGAAGGAAAAGATCTACAAACACAAACTCAAAACAATTAAGAAAATGGTAATAGGGACATACATACTAACAATTACCTTAAATGTAAATGGATTAAATGCTTCCACCAAAAAACACAAACTGGCTGAATGGATATAAAAATTAGACCCATGTATATGCTGTCTATAAGACACTCACTTCAGCTCTAGTGACACATGCAGACTGAAAGTGAGGGAATAGAAAAGTATATTCCATGCAAATGGAAATCAGAATTAAGCTAGACTAGCAATACTCCTATTAGACAAATTAGACTTTAAAGACTACTGCAAGAGACAAGAAAGGACACTACATAATGATCAAGAAGATGATATAATCATCCAAGAAGATGATATAACAATTGTAAGTATTTCTGCACCAAACATAAGTGAAGCGAAGTCGCTCAGTCATGTCTGACTCTTAGCGGCCCAATGGACTACAGGCCCTCCGTCCATGGGATTTTCCAGGCAAGAATACTGGAGTGGGGTGCCATTGCCTTCTCTGTTAACAGCGGCAAGGCATATTATATTTACTTGGAGCTGGTATACTTGGTGACAGCTTTAGTGCCCTCGGACACGGCGTGCTTGGCCAGCTCCCCACGTAGCAGCAAGCGCATGGCAGTCTGGATATCCCTGGATGTGATAGTCGAGTGCTTGTTGTAATGAGCCAGGTGCAATGCCTCACCAGCGATGCACTTGAAAATGTCGTTGACAGAGAAGTTCATAATTCCCATGGCCTTGGACGAGATGCCGGTGTCCAGATAGACTTGCTTCAGCACCTTGTACACGTACATGGAGTAGCTCTCCTTGCGGCTGTGCTTGCGCTTCTTGCCATCCTTCTTCTGGGCCTTGGTCACAGCTTTTTTAGAGCCCTTTTTAGGGGCAGGAGCAGACTTAGCTGGTTCAGGCATGTCTATAATGACAACACCCAACAACACAGAAAGATCACCAAACATAGGAGCACCTCAATACAGAAGGCAAATGCTAATAGTCATGAAAGGGGAAATTGACAGTAACAAAATAATAGTGGGGGGCCGTAACACCCCACTTACACCAATGGAAGATCATCCAGACAGAAAATTAATAAGGAAACACAAGCCTTAAATGACACATTAGACCAAATAGACTTAGTCGATATTTGTAGGACATTCCATCTAAAAGCAGAAGAATGCACTTTCTTCTCAAGTGCACATGGAATAGTCTACAGGATAGATCACATCTTGGGTCACAAATCAAGCCTCAGTAAATTTAAGAAAATTGAAATCATTTCAAGCATCTCTTCCAACCACAGCACCATAAGATTAGAAATCAACTACAGGAAAATAACTGTAAAAAGCACAAACACATGGTGGCTAAACAATATGCTACTAAATAACAAAGAGATCACTGAGGAAATCAAAATACAATGAAAAAAATGGCAACAAAAACATGACAACCCAAAACCTATAGGATGCAGCAAAAGCAGTTCTAAGAGGGAAATGAAATGAAATGAAGTTGCTTCAGTCATGTCCAACTCTTCAGGCTCCTCCACCTATGGGATTTTCCAGGCAAGAATACTGGAATGGGTTGCCATTTCCTTCTCCAGGAGATCTTCCCAACCCAGGGATCGAACCTGGATCTCTTGCACTGCAGGCAGACTCTTTACCATCTGAACCACCAGGGAATAGTTCTAAGAGGGAAGTCTGTAGCAATACAATCCTACCTCAAGAAACAAGAAAAATCTCAAATAAAGAACATAACCTTACACCTACAGCAACTGGAGATAGAAGAACAAAAAACCCCAAAGTTAGTAGAATGAAAGAAATAATAAATACCAGAGCAGAAAAAAATTAAACAGAAATGAAGAAAAGAATGGCAAAGATCAATGAAACTAAAAGCTGATTCTTTGAGAAGATGAACAAAATTGATAAAGCTTTAGCCAGACTCATCAAGAAAAAAAAGGAAAGCCTCTTCAATAAGTGGTGCTGGTGAAACTCGGCAGCTACATGTAAAAGAATGAAATTAGAACTCTTCCTAACACTATACACAAAAATTAACTCAAAATGGATTAGAGACCTATATGTAAGGCTAGACACTATAAAACTCAGAGGAAAACATAGGCAGAAGACATTTATCTTAAGACATAAATCACGGCAAGATCCTCTTTGACCCACTACCTAGAGTAATGAAAATAATAACAAAAATAAAGAGATAGGACCTAATGAAACTCAAACGCTTTTGCACAGCAAAGGGAACCATAAACAAGACAAAAAGACAACCCCAGAAGGGGAGAAAATATTTGCAAATGAAGCAACTGACAAAGGATTAATCAAAATATACAAACAGTTCATGCAGCTCAATATAAAAAAAATTTAAAAAATGGGCAGAAGACCTAATAGATATTTCTCCAAAGAAGACATATAGATGGCCAACAACATGAAAAGATAGTCAACATCACTAATTATTAGAGAAATGCAAATCAAAACTACAATGGGATATCACCTCACACTGGTCAGAATGGCCATCATCAAAAAAAAAAATGTACAAGTGATAAATGCTGGAGAGGATGTGGAGAAAAGGGAACCCTCTTACACTGTTGGTGGGAATGTAAATTGATACAACCTCTACAGAGAACAGTATAGATGTTCCTTAAAAATATACAAATAGAACTAATATATGACCCAGCAATCCCACTCCTGAGAATACTCTCAGAGAAAATCATAATTCAAAAAGATACATGCACCTCAATGTTCACTGAGGCACTATTTTCAATAGCCAGGACATGGACATAACCTAAGTGTTCATCAACACAGGAATGGATAAAGATGTGGTGGTGATGTTTTAGTCACTAAGTTGGGGCCAACACTTGGTGATCCCATGGACTGTAGCCTGCCAGGCTCCTCTGTCCATGGAATTCCCCAAGCAAAACTACTGAAGTGGGCTGCCATTTCCTTCTCCAGGGGATCTTCCCCACCCAGGGATCAAACTTTGGTCTCTTGTGTTGCAGGCAGATTCTTAACCAAATGAGGTACCAGGGAAGCCCAAAGATGTAACACATACTTACAACAGAATATTCCTCAGCCATAAAAATGAACAAAATCATGTCATTTGCAGAGATGTGGATGAACCTAGAGCTATCATGGAGAGTGGAGTAAGTCAGAAAGAAAAAAAAGAAATATCATGTATTGACTTATACATCTGGAATTTAGAAAAAAAGTATAGATGATCTTATTTCCAAAGCAGAAATAGAGACACAGATGTAGAGAACAAATGTATTGGTTCCAGAGGGGGTAAAGTGGGATGCATTGGGAATTTGGGATTGACACAGATACACTACTATGTATAAAATAGGTGACTATAAGAACCAACTCTATAGCACAAGGAGCTCTACTCAGTGTAGTAGTGACCTGAATGGGAAGGTAATTCAAAAAAGAGGGGATATATGTATGCATATAAGGCTTCCCAATTGGCACTAGTGGTAAAGAATCTGTCTACCAATGCAGGAGATACAAGAGACATGGGTTTGATCACTGGGTAGGGAAGATCCCCTGGAGGAGGGCAAGGCAACCCACTCCAGTATTGTTGCCTGGGAAATCCCATGGACAGAGGAGCCTGGCAGGCTACAGTCCATGGGACCACAAAGAGTTGGACACAACTAAAGTGACTTAGCACACACACACATGTATACTTATCTCTGACTTACTTTTCTGTATGGCAGAAACTGACACAAAAGTGTAAAGCAAATAAACTCCAATAAATCTTTTTTTAAAAGCCTGCAGGCCCTAAAGCAGGTTTTGCAACTTCCAGAGGTTGGCCAGTTTGGACTGCTGCTCAGGGAATGTAATTCATCTCACTGATCGTATTTGATTTACTGCCTGGGCACCATCTCCCCACCTGGTCCCCATAGCCATTGGTTCCTAGAAGTTAAAGGAGTCTCTCATCTACTTTCCTGGTTCTGGTGAGGGATTAGAATCTTCCACTGTCCCATTCCCCCCCTACCTCCCCTCGCCACCTTAGGGCCCAGCTTCAAGCTGTACAACTGCTTGGCTGTGGTATAGAACTGGCTCCTCCAAACAGAGCATTCCATTTCTGTGCTGGCTGCCTGATCCTCAAGGAACTAGGGCCACGAGGGGGTGACAGGACCTCAGTGTGGAGGAGTGAAAGTGATTTTGGATGAGGCCACCTCTCCCCACTCTAGGTTCCTTCCCAGTCCCTGGTTTCTTGCCTTCAGAGCATTTGCAGATGTGCCATTTTGCTGATTCATTCATGTTTCATGGTGGTCTGTCTGCCTCCCCAGCCAGATCCTCTCTGTAGCCTCAGCTCCTTCCTGCCTTTCTCATCTCATTTCCTACCATCTAGACTAGGAATTGTACATATTTTTCTCAGTTCTGATTATGAAAATATATGCTCCCATTGGGAAATTTCAGAAAGAACCAGTCGCAGTCCCACCAGATAGAGAAAACCACTATTAAAATTTGCATTTATTGCCCTCCTGTTTTTCACTCTATAAATCCAATTTTACATCATTTAGTTTATGTGATGTAAAGATTTTTGTTAATTTAAAGAACATTTTTATTTGTTTATAAAATTCATAGTATGCACATTATAAAAACATTGAGGAAAAACGTGTATAAACAAGAAAGTTAAAAATTACCCATAATTTCATTGCCTGGTGAGAATCATTTTAGTAGTTCGGATTTATTCTTCTGTATGTTTTTTTCCACCATTTTTCCCCCTTAACAAAATCTCATGACCCAGCGGGCATCTTCCTTTGTCAGCATGAGACAAAGTATGACTGAACCAATACTTCCTTATTTCCCACTTCTTTCTGATTCCAATGTATATTGCTTTCTTTCCATTGTCAACAACACAGTTGTGGCCTCATTGGTACACATGTCCTTGGCATGTGACTGTCTTCTTGTTTTGCTTTCATCCTTGCAAAGGCTTTCTCCAGCCTCAACATTTCAAAATAAATGACTTGTCACCATTTTTGTGTTTTTGTTAGTGAACATGTGAATTTTTAATCTGTCCAGAATTGAATTTGGTTTAATATTTAAGCTCAGGATTAGCTTTATTTTTCTGATTGTTTAATCTGTTTGTGAAATATCATCATTTCTCCACCTGAGTTGAAGAGAAAGGGTAGCTAATGGATGTGAATTTGAGCAAACTCTGGGAGATAGTGGAGAATAGAGGAGCCTGGCATGCAGGCCATGGGGTCATAGAGTCGGACACAACTTAGCAACTGAATGACAACAACAAGGGGACTTGAGCCCCTACGATATCTATCAACCCCCCCAATATATATTTGATGTGGACAATTAAGGTCCCCATAGCCTTCAAGAATCACCACCTACTCCTACTGACTAGAGAGCCATCCTGAAAATTCGTCTCTAAAGCAAGTCTGAAGCCACAGCTACACCACACTGATTGAGGTGTCAATCCTGCTGTGTCTATATCACATATCCTTGCCTCTGTTTCTAGTGTAGCCTGTCTCCTCATGCCAGCCACACACTCCTAAGACCAGTGTAACTCTAACACACCTGGAATATAGGCTAGGGCAAGTACCCTCTCACCCTTTGCCCCCAATTGTATCTACTTCTCTCCCCCAATAATTTCATTATTAGTGATTTACTCTTCTATCAAAACTCTGGAATAGTTTCATAAAGTTACAAAAGAAAAATAACAGCCTTGATATCACAGTTGTAATTGCATTAAATTTGGAGAAAACTGGTATCTTTACAACATAAATCTTTTCTCTCAAGCTAATGGTATTTCCTTATATATGTATATTTTTCATTTTATTTATTTGTTGATTTATTTTTAGCTGCTCTGGGTCTTCATTGCTGCACTTGGACTTGGTCTAGTTGCAGCAAGTGGGGGTTACTCTCTAGTTGTGTTGAGTAGCTTCTCATTGTGGTGGCTTCTCTTATTGCCGAGCACAGGCTCTAGGCACTCGGGCTTCAGTAGTTGCAGTTCCTGGGCTCTAGGTGCGTGGGTTCAGTAGTTGTGGCACATGGGCCTAGTTGTCCCGCAGCATGTGGGATCTTTCCAGACCATGCATTGAACCCATGTCTCCTGCATTGGCAGGCAGATTCTTAACCACTGGACCACCAGGAAAGTCCTGGTACTTCTTTTCATTTTCCTAAATCTTATGCGATTTTTCTCAGCAAGTTTTTTGAGTTTTGTTCTTATAAGTCCTACATATGTTTTAATATTTTATGTATAGAGTGTGTATATAAATATATAGCATATATGTTAACATGACAGAGCTATGGCAAACCTAGATAGCATAATAAAAAGCAGAGACATCCATCGCTTTGCTGACAAAGGTCCATAGAGTCAAAGCTATGGTTTTTCCAGTAGTCATGTATGGATGTGACAGTTCGGCCATAAAGAAGGCTGAGCATCAAAGAATTGGTGGTTTCAAATTGTGGTGCTAGAGAAGACTCTTGAGAGTCCTTTGGACAGCAAGATCAAACTAGTCAATTGTAAACGAAATCAATCCTGAATATTCATTGGAAGAACTGATGCTGAAGCTCCAATACTTGGGCCACCTGATGCGAAGAGCTGACTCATTGGAAAAGACCCTGATGCTGAGAAAGATTGAGTGCAGGAGGAAAAGGGGGTGACAGAGGGTGAAATGGTTAGACAGCATCATCAACTCAATGGACATGAATTTGAGCAAACTCCAGGAGATAGTGAAGGCCAGGGAAGCCTGTTGTGCTACATTCAGTCCATGGGGTTGCAAGGAGTCGGACATGACTTAGGGACTGAACAACAACCAATATGTTAACATATGTTATACAATGTTATATGTAGAAGATAACATATATTATACATGACATGTTATTATTAACATTAATTACATAATGTACAAAGTATATATATATTTATTGCAGTTGTGAATGGAATCTTTTTTTCTGGCTAATTATCGTTGGTTTATGAGAAAGGTGATGATTTTTATAAAATTATCTTGTACCCATCTGTCTGGCTAAAAATGCTTCTTTATTGTGTAGTTATCCAATTAGGTGACATAGAATTTGCAAATGAGAATAAATGTGTCTCTTTTTTCCAGATTCCTCCCATTTGTTTCTTGTTCTGATCCCACCACAAAGTCCTGCCCTTGGCTGTCATGGCAACACTGCTAGGGATTCACTATGCATACTGATGTTTCATTTACCACTGGTTCAGATATATTTAATATATCATGCTGAAGGAGAATCCTTTTATTCCTGGTTCACTTGTATTTGTTATTTTAATCAGAAATGGAAGTTGAATTTTATTAAATAACTTGTGTTGATTTGCCATATTTTTTAATGAATACAATCAATTTCATTGTATGGAGGTTTCAAAATGTACCCAACCATTCCTCAGGGAATTGGAGGCTTAGATTTTTTTTCCAACTTTCATTACTGTAAATGATGCTGCAAATTAATATCTTTATAAAAAATAAATAGGCATCTTTTTTTTTTTTTTACATGAGCAGGAAGAAAAGCAAGTGACCAAGATTGTCGAGCATCTCCTCTGGCTCTAGTACTGGGGTTGGTCTTTCAAATCTGCTGGTCTTTCTGGTTCACCCATGTTTGAATTAGTTGGGGGACACTTCTAGCAGCTAAATTTTGGTGAACGTGCAAATGAGTAGGAGACAGCTAACACAGACAGAGGAGTCTAATTATTCTTTTTTAGACTTCTATTTATTTTTCAGCTTAATTCAGCTCAATACATAACTCCTGAATGCTTCTTGTGAATCAGAGATGGTGTGGATTAAAGGCAGACTCTACTCAGCTCCTGCCTTTAAGGGTCTCTTAGTCAGCACATCCTCATGTAAATGAGAATACAGATCTGGGAGAGGGAGAGGGTGGGATGATTTGGGAGAATGGCATTGAAATATATATAATACCATATATGAAACGAGTCGCCAGTCCAGGTTCAATGCACGATACTGGATACTTGGGGCTGGTGCACTGGGACGACCCAGAGGGATGGTACGGGAAGGGAGGAGGGAGGAGGGTTCAGGATGGGGAACACATGTATACCTGTGGCAGATTCATTTTGATATATGGCAAAACCAATACAATATTGTAAAGTTAAATAAAATAAAATAAAATTTAAAAAAAGTAGAATATTGGAGAAGTCCCTGGTGGCCTACTAGTTAGGATTCTGGGCTTTCACTGCCATGACTCAGGTTCAGTCCCTGGTTGGGAACTGAGATTCCCACAAGCCTTGAGGCATGGCCAAAAAAAAAGCAAATCAAGGGTCCCTAGCTGTAAAATTGGCTTCACTGGTGGCTCAGTGGTAAGGAATCCTCCTGCAATGCAGGAGCTGCAGGAGACATGAGTTCAATCCCTGGGTCGGGAAGATCCCCTGGAGGAGGGCGTGGCAACCCACTCCAGTATTCTTCCCTGGAGAAGCCCCATGGACAGAGGATCCTGGTAGGCAATAGTTCATAGGGTCACAAAGAGTCGGACACAACTGAAATGACTTAACACGCATGCAGAGGTATAAAATCATTTGGTTAAAAAATTTGAACCTTTATAGGGTCTGATTCTGAGAACTAAGATGCTATACAACAAGGTTGGTCTAAATCTCAGTGTGAAAGGGATTCACCTCACTTTTGCTAGCAAAAAGTATGGTAGTTTAATTTTCTTTACAAAGCTTATTAAAATATTCCATCACTTTGTGGTCATAGTGGTTTAGTCGCTAAGTCATGTCTGACTCCTGTGTACTTATTTACACTCACTTGCCTTTTATTAATGCTTATGAGATGGCTGGATGGCATCACTGACTCGATGGACGTGAGTCTCAGTGAACTCCAGGAGTTGGTGATGGACAGGGAGGCCTGGCGTGCTGCGATTCATGGGGTCGCAGAGTCGGACATGACTGAGCGACTGATCTGATCTGATCTGATCTTCTTGTTTATCCTTTGTGATTCTTTCCATTTCTTTTAAACATGAAAATCTCACCTATCCCAGGGTCAGAAAGATATTTTATACATTTTTTTCTTAGTTTTTTTACGGTTTTATTTTTTTCAGTCACTCAATCACGTCTGACTCTTTGACAGGGTTCCCTGTCTTTCACCATCTCCCGGTGTTTCCTCAAACTCATGTCCATGAGTTTTAAGTCATGACTTCAAAGATGGAGGGAAACAATAAATCTCCCAGACCTTTGCTATGGAGGTTTCCTCTCCCTGTAATGTCCACCAGACCCCCTTCTCCAACTCATAACATTCATTTGGAGCTGAGACCCAGGATAAGCCTGCCCTTCCCCCAGAACTCCTCTTACAGCTAGAAGGGGTCTTGTCATCATTGCTGCCATTAGAGCATCTCCATTTCTTTCACTTTTTTTCCCCAATATGTATCTAATGCTTGTCCACCCTGTTTCCTGGGCTCGGGAGAGAGTGGGGAATCAGTTTGACCCCACTCTATGACACTAATAGTTCAGAAGTAAGGACAGAAGGTAAACAGTTATTTATTCAATGTGCTTAATCTATTAAATGATTTATTTATTAAGCAAAATAATATATAAGTACACATGGAGATAAATTGCGCTGTTATGAGCATTTATGGAAAGGGAGAGGGTTTAGTTAAAATAATATAGTAACATTAGAATAAGAAACAAGAGACATACATACTGAAAATAATACATTGTAAAAGTGTATCATTAATAGCAAATTCTATGATTGCTTACTTAGAAAGCTAAAGATGATTAAGAAATCTTTTTAGGAAGGCAGATGAATACAAGACTATTTTATCCAAAAAACTTAACCTTTTTATTAATCAGCCACAAAATAGAATGGAGAAAAATACTACTCACAGTTACAACTTCCACTTTGAGGAAGAGATATTTAAACAGAGACCTAAAGCAAAAGATGAAGTCAGCCATGTAAGGGGCTTTTAAGGTAGAAGCCTTTCTGGCAGAAGCAATAGCAAGTACAAAAGCTGAAGGCACAAAAGTGCTTGATGTTCAACAGCCATAAGGGAGGCTGGCATGGTTGGGGCATATGGCGAGCAAGGGTTGGGGGCAGACACAGGAGGTGAGTTCAAAGAGATGGCAGGGCCCTAGAGGACTTTGCAAGGGACTCACAATTTCTCTAAGTACAATGGAAGGTGTTGGAGGGTTTGAAACAAGCAAGTGACATTCTCAGTTTGATATTCTATGAAGACCACTCTGGAAGTTGTATAGGGAATGGATGGTAAGGAGCAAGAATGTAAGTAAGGAGACCAGTGAAGAAGACATGGGAGAGACATTTCAGGGAATGTCCTGCAGGTGAGGGAACTTGCAGGTGAAGAGCAGCAGATGGATTCCAGATAGATTATGGAGGAGATCTTGAGCCAACAAGATGTTGCTGTTGAGTGGATATGGAGAGTTAAGGAAAATGAAGAGGTTAGGGTTGGTCCCAAGAGCATTATTACCACAAATTGGGTGGCTGTCTTCGTCACCTGGGGCTGCCATAACAAAATACCAGAGGCTGGGTGGGTTTAAACAACAGACATCAATTTTCTCACAGTTCTGGAGGTTGGGAGCTCCAAGGTTAGAATGCTGGCAAATATGGTTCTTGGTGAGGGCACACTTCCTTACTTGCAGATGGAAACCATTTCACTGTGTCCTCACGTGGCCTTTCCTCTGTGTGAGTGCAGTGAGAGAGGAATCTCTAGTGTTCTTTCCTCTTCCTCTAAGGATACCAGTATTATTGGATTAGTTCCACCCTTTCGATCTCATTTAACCTTAATTACTTCCCTAAAGATCTCGTCTCCAAATACAGTCCCATCTGGGGTTAGGGTTGCAACATATGAATCTGGAGGGTGGGCATAATTCAGTCTACAACACTGGTTTAAGTAAGAAATTCATTGTCTCACAGCTATGCAGGCTAGAAGTCCAAGATCAATGTGTGGGCAGGATTGGTTCCTTCAAAGGCTGAGAGGGAGAACATGTCTCAGGCCTCTCTCCCAGCTTCTGGTGGTTTACTGGCCACCTTGTGTGTTCCTTGGCTTGTAGAAGCATCACCCCGTCTGTCTTCATCTTCGCCTGTGGTTCTCTGTGTGTGTGTGTGTCCACGTTTCCCTTTTTGTATAAAGACACCAGTCATGGTGGATGAGGGACCCCTGCTCCAGTATGATGCCTCATGTTCACTCATTACATCTGCATGACCCTACTTTCAAAGAAGGTCCCATTTGGAAGTCCTGGGGGTTGGAATGCCACTATATGAATGTTTGGAGGACACAACTCAGCCCATAACAGGAGATTTTTGCCTTAGAGAACTAGGTGAACAAGGAGCTCCATCTACTGAGAGAGGAAAAACTATGGGGCCAACAGGCTTGTGGGGGTATCAAAAGTTTTGTTTTGAACATAATATATTTGAAATGCCAAATGGGTATCTAAGTTTTGGGGTGTAACGTCGTCAGTTGTGTATATGACTCTGGCTCAGTAAAGAAATGTGGTGTGGCTGGTATATTTAAAATGGATAACTAACAAGAACCTACTCTATAGCACAGGGAACTCTGTTCAATGTTGTATGCCAGCCTGGATGGGAGGGAAGCTTGTGGGAGAATGGATACATGTATATGTATGGCTTAGTCCCTTTGCTGTCCACCTGAAACTATCACAGCATTGTTAATCGGCTATACTCCAATATAAATTTAAAAAAAAAAAAAAAGAAAGGTGAGGTGTGTGTGTGTGTTTTATAGTTAGGGGACTGGATGTGATCACTTAGGGTATGAAAGAGGTGCAGAAGAATCCAAGACCCAACTTTAGGAGTCAGGAGGAAGAACCAGCAAAGGAGAGTGAGAAGGAGTAGCCAGTGAGGTAGCAGATGGTGACACAGGAGTGAGGTTTCCTAGAATCTTAGAGAAGGGAGTGTTTACAGGAAAGGCTGTCCAGTGACTCAACAGTGCTGAGAGCTACAGTAACACTAGGGCAGATAGGTGAAGGGTGAACTTGACAACACGGAGTTCATAGGTGACCATGGTAAGAGTTATTTTAGTGGACTGGTGGCAGCTGAGGCTGGATTCAAGAGTGTTGATGCCTATACTGGGAAGAGAGAGGAATTGAAGGTAATACCTACAGACAAGTGCTTTGAAAGGAAGCAGGAAAATGTGGGAGAAAGAAGATAGGAGTCAAGAGATGATTTTTTTTTTTCCAGCTGGTAACAATGACAGCAGGTTTGCATGGTGTGGGGACGGTCAAGTAGAGAGGGGGAATTCAGTGATGCTGGACAGAGGGACAAGTGGGAAGGATGGATCTAGGGTGAAGAGACGGCATCAGCCTTGGAGAACAGAAGGGAGGCATCTGCTGTTTTAGCTTGCGGAAAGGAGGAAAGTTGATTATAGAGGAAGGCAGGTGAATATGCTTGGTGATGGTATGATGAGGGAGTTTCCATTCCATATTTTCTAATTTCTAAATCAAATATGGACAAGGTGAGCAGGAGGAAAGTGAGAAGACATGGATACTTTGAGGAGAGAGCAAATCACCATTGTAAGATGGACTGGAAAAACACAAGACACAGAGGTCCTCCCGCACAGCGAGGTGTGCCCAGGTGAGTTGGCGATCATAAATCTATAAGGCTGTGCAATGTGCCAGATTGTGTGATTCTTTCTACCAACACAGAGATGCTTAAGTGCAGATGCACAAAGCATAAATAGTTGGGTTCATCCAACGTTGGGGATTTGCTAGTCAATTGTTAAAGAAGGCAAGAAGGGGCAGGGAGTGATGATATGATGGTTCATGACTCTAAGGGCACTTGGAGAGTAAAGACGGGAGATATAAAGAGATCTGATCAAGGGATGGACTGAAATCTTGAGAATAAGGTTCTGTCCCACATGTAGAGCCTGGCCCTATGTAGGTGCTCAGAAAATATTAATTGACTTGGTCACAAGGGAGGACACTGGAGAGCCGCAATACTGCAACCATACACCAGGGGGCAAGAGACGACAAGAAATGAGTCTAATCAAGCCCTGCCTAAAGTTTGGGGGCTGTGTGGCCAGAGCTCCAGGCCCCCTCCTGCCTGCTCTCAGTTTCCCCAGGCAGTGGGGGCAAATGATACTGCGTATCCAAGCTGGAGTCTACTGAAGGTACCACCAGGTGGCTGGTGGTGGAGCGTGTGGGGCAGGAACAGAAGAAATCATGAGCCCTATGACAGATAACAGGACCTCCTTCATGTATGCCTGTCCTGGGCTCTTGGTCCATGTCTGGGCTCTGGACAATGCCCCAGTCGTGAGCAACCACAGGAAGCAGACTCGAAGTGTTCTTGGGCACCCTCACATACAGAAAACTGGTACCAAGAAGTTCAATCTATGTGTTGGTCCTGAGGAGCCATCCCACTTCCCCTGAGGCTTGTCCCATGGGATATAGCCTCATATGCCGACTTGACCTAGAGCAGCCCTAGAGCTACGTGCCCCGAACCTGGAAAGGTGTTTTGCTGAAGCAGGGGCCTGGGGATCTTCTGGAGGAGAGGAAAGACCCATTGCTCAACATACCTTCCATATGCCTCCTGTATGCCCAGCCCATGTTGGGAGCACAAAACAAGGTCGCTTCTCCAGTCATCTGTTCACCCACATGCTCCCTCATTTACTCAAGCTTTCCCTGCCCCTACTGTGTGTTAGTGAAGGTAACAGACAATTATGCCCAATAGGATAGACCACAGAAAGGGACGTGTCAAGGCCAATGTCTGACTACTGGCAGGGGTGACTGAGAGGAGGAAGGGTCCTCTCCCTGAGTGGAGACCTGGTTTCTGGAGATGTTGAAGAACCTGTTTTTGGCTGTATCGACCTTGATGTGCCCAGAGGACACCCATGGGTGGTGGTTTAGTGGCTAAGTCATGTCCAACTCTTGTGACCCCATGGACTGTAGCCCGCCAGGCTCCTCTGTTCATCGGATTCTCCAGGGAAGAATATGGGAGTGGGTTGCCATTTCCTTCTCCAGGGGACACCCATGGGGAGACATTTAGTACATAGTTGGACCTAAGGGCCTGGAAGCCAATGTGTAAAGAAGGGTGGGGTATTGGGGTTTGGGAGTCACGTCATTTCCCAGGTAAGGGCTACGGGCTGTGGAGGGGTTAGCACGGGAGTCAAAGATGGTGGTGGGTCTGAAGAGTGGCTGCCTGGGGCCGGCTGTCCTGAACATGCTTGTAAACTGATCAGAAAGGACTCAGTGGGACTTGGGGGGAGGTCCTCAGAACAAGGGTGGAGAGCCTCTGAAGTTTTGTCCATCTTCTCAGGGACCAGGCACTCACTCTGAATCTTCATGAGAACTAAGGTAGGGGGGCAGCACAAGGGCCAGATCAGCAAGGATCAGACTTGTGTTTACTTCTTCATCCATTGGTCCCTCAGTCCAGGAGGGCTCTTCATTCTGGCCCCACTCTGGAACAGGCCTCATATCCTTCTCCTGCATTCTAGAGAGTCTGACCAGGCACACAGAGGTAAAACAACTTGCTCACTGTCTCAGAGCAAGTGGGTAGCAAGTGAAGCTTAAAATAAAAGTTTAATGTCCTGCCTTCCTCGGCCGCATGTCTGAACCAGGAAGTGGTGGGCATTGTTGTGTGTGGGTGAGGTTTAGTACCAAACTGCACAGCCCTGGCTCCTTCCCATGTGCCCTGTTGTCCACAGGTCCCTCTTTGCAGGAAGCCTGCTTTTCCAATGGACCACATCCTCCAAGGTTCTGGGTGTGAATCTCCCCATGAGCCAGGCTCTTTTCCGGAGACCTGCACCCTCAGTTGAAATCTCACCCCACTTCAGCCAAACTTCCAACCCCTCTTGCCCCAGGGCTGGTGGGCTAACTTCTAAATAGATTACACAAACATTTGAATGCATGATTCTAAATACTGCAATTTGTCTGTCCTGTCTGTTGACCTTTGCCTCCATGCCTTTGACATGTTTTGATTCTCCAGGGTTGTGGGTTTTGTTTCATCAACAAGGAGACCATGTGGTTAATTATCCTTTGACCTTCGGGGTCAGGGCCTCCATCTGGGCAGGAAACACCCAGAGCTCCAGGAGTTTCTTGGCATTTAGTTGTCATTACCAACCACTCCCATGCTCCCCGCCCCCCACCATCACCCCACCTCCCTGCAGTGTTCCTGCTGGTCTCTCTCACCCACCAAGCCATAGGTGGGTCCTATGAATATTCATGTAATTTGTAGGTCAGCAAAAATTGATAACTGTTCCTATTCCCAAATGACTTTGATAATAAAGAAGGATGTCCCCCCAAGTCCCCCCAGAGTCCCACCAGAGCCCAGGACTTTTGCCCCACAGCAGCTTTGGTCCATCCTCATCTCTGAGTCTCTTGCTGAGGACGAAGCCTGAGGCAGGGTGGCAAGATGACTGGATGAGGTTCAGAGGCTTAAGAACACCAACACCTGAGTTAAGTGTTAGGTGCACGGGGAAGCCGTCTTCCTGGGGCCCAAGGCTGAGAAAGTGGGCTGCCTTGTGCCCTAGGAATGGCCTCCTGGGAGTTAGCCCTAGAAGGCTTGAGGGCTTGACTTGTCACTTGAAAATCCTGCATCAACCAGCTGGTTTTCTTTGTGAAATGTCCTTTGGGTAGCTGGACGGCCCTTGGTGGAGGACGTTCATGGGGACATTTGTACAAAGAAGGTTCTGGTGGCCCCAACGCCTTCCCCTGAATCTCAGCCTAGAGGAGGCAATGGCATGTGTGCAGCAGGGGCTGAGCAGAGACACATGGGCTTTGGTGACGCCCAGGTGAGGCAGAAGAAAGGTGAGCAGAGAGCCTTCCGGCTGGGCTCTGCTTCATGGGTGAGGATCAGAAATCCAGAGGTGAGATGGAAGGATGTTCAGGGCATGGAGAAGAGGGACAAATCCATGAGGGTAGGAGAACCAGGACTCGTGCCCAACCCAATGGTTCCACAAGGCTGGGGCGGAGTGTATGAAGGGTGGAGGGCCATGCAGTTGGGGAGGAAGGGTGAGGCCAGGCCACCAGGCCAGACTAAGATCTTGGTTTTATTTGATAAGCAGTGGAAGCCATTCCACATCGTCTTGCTTAGCCATGAAAACAGAAAAACAGCACAATGCTTTTCTATGCCCTGTGGAACATTTACTTGAGTCATGGCAATAAACTGGAGTCTTTGTTATGGTCGTTGGGGCCTGTTTTGAGAGATGGGGATGGAATTTGCGGCAGCCCTAAGCCCCCCAAGCCCACCCTGGCCTCTTTTCTCCTGCCCGACATTTCTCCCAGGGATTTTGGCAGAAGTGAACAACA
Organism: Bubalus kerabau; assembly: GCF_029407905.1. Classification (NCBI taxonomy): domain Eukaryota; kingdom Metazoa; phylum Chordata; class Mammalia; order Artiodactyla; family Bovidae; genus Bubalus; species Bubalus kerabau. Next base: position 44,695,914 of record NC_073647.1, on the reverse strand, counting down.
CTCACATCCCAGAACATTCCGAGGCTGCCTTCACTTTCACTGCCTTCAGCTGGAACCCTTGAGATGCCATGCAGGGCCTTGGCCGGGTGGTGTCCCACCGATGCAGATGAGGAAGATCATGGAGCAGGGCTGCCATTTTAATAATGCCTTTTTTATTGCTTCCCTTGTGGCTCATCTGGTAAAGAATCTGCCTGCAATGTGGGAGACCTGGGTTCAATCCCTGGGTTGAGAAGATCCCCCAGAGAAGGGAAAGGCAACCCACTCCAGTATTCTGGCCTGGAGAATTTCATGGACTGTATAGTCCATAAGGTCGCAAAGAGTCAGACACGACTGAGCGACTTTCACATCATGACATCACATCCTTCTTTATTATCAAAGTCATTTGGGAAAAGGAACAGTTATCAATTTTTGCTGACCTACAAATTACATGAATATTCAGCACGTAAAGTCTGCACTTGGAATATCCTATTATATCCAGACTGAGGCTTGGTCAGTGAGGTGGCTGTGCCACCCACCTGGGGATGAGCTGACAGGGGCGGGGATCGTGGTGTCTGTGTTGGGAAGGGTCTGCCACACAGGGGCTGCTGTGTCATGTTCCTCCAACTTCCTCTGCCCTCTCCACCCACAGAGAACTGCAACTCCAGTACTTTTCTATACAGGAGCTGCCAATTTGACTTTGTGCTGGAGGAGTAAAGAAATCCTTGCCCAGCCACCAGAAGGTCTTCTGGGGTGGTTAGGTAACAGTGGTCTGGGTCAGGGGCCACTCTTGCTGACCTCCTTACTAGGGGTGCATACTTTACATCTTGGGGCTGCTGGTGGTACTGTTGAAGGAAGGCAGGCCGGGCTCTGGGGTCCTGGATCAACTGTGTCTGGGCCCCCTTCAGCTGTAGGAGCCCTGTGCCCACAAGATCACAGTGCTCTGGCCACTCTACCCCACCCCCACCCCAACATCAAAGCTGGTGGGGGCCGGGCAGCTGTGGTGAGGTCAAAACTGTCCAGCAGAAGCAGCAAGGCCAGGAAACTTGGGGTAAGCTACCCCCACATCCCAAGCCATGTGCCCAGCCATTGAGTTGTGTGTGGGTCCCGGTGCTCAGTGCACCACCCAGTAAGGAAAGCCATGAGGCTGAAGCTGGCATGATGGGCATGGGCATCCTGGGAGCAAGGCTCACTCGACCTTTGGATGGAGTCTCCCTCCCAGGCCCTTCCCTGACACACGCCTGCCCTTGGGCTGCTGGAAGAACCTCTCGTCTCCCTCAGAGAGGAGTCTGGGAGGAAAGACAAGCTAATTGAGTGTGTTGTGCACCATGTATGTGTGGCCTGTGGGGCCCAGAGGGAGGGTGATGGACAGAAAAGCTTTGTCTCGTGTCGTTCCAGGTGTAGCTTCCATTTGTGGCATGGGCTGCAGAGCCCCCAGCACCTCCTGGGGCAGTTTAGCATAGATCGTGGGGACAGCCATAGCTATTTCCAGGTGGAGTTGTGGCCTGGGAAGTTTGGCCCATGATCAGTCTTCTTGACACAAGTCTGCTTCCCTGGGCAAGGTTGGGACAGAACCGCCCCCTCAGTTTGTGATGCAGAGTGCATGCAAGTCTCATTCCTTTGGTGCTAAAGCCACCCCTGACACTGCCATCTCTTGGCCTGGTCACCCTGTCTCTCCCAGCACCTGACATCAGACAGCTTTCTCTTGGGCTACAATCATCAGGAGACCCTCTGAAGCTGGGGGAATTAGGGCTCATGCCTGGGAAAAGAAGGGAAAAGAAAGATCCCAGTTAAAGCCATCAGTCTGCCCAGGCAGTCAAGTCTAAGGTCTCAGCCAAGAGTGCCAAGAATGCCTTGGAGCAGTAACTGGGCCTAGAACTGCCTAAGAGACCTTGCTCACTGTGTTTTGCCTTTAGTCACATCCAAATCAAACTCATGCTGAACCAGCCGGCACATGAGCACTGGTTCTGGGCTTTAGCCCCGTGCCCTCCACTTTCCCCATCCTAAGATGGGGTGACACTGCAGCTACTGCTGTGGGGATCCCTGGAAGAAAGCAGGCCCTTATGACCCTCTGGCCACCTGGCTTGGGGGTTGAGCTTGGAGCCGAACTGTTGATCAAGGTAGAGCCTGAGGGAACCACAGACTACCTCAGCTCAGGATTCTTGTCTGAAATCCAGAGGGTGGTGAAGCCAGAGTCATCTGGGTCAGATGGGACAAATACTGGCCCAGAAACACCCTAAACATCAAATTCAAATAATAACCCCAACTGGATGCCTGTGGTTGAGTCAACTTTTGTAGTGCCCCTCTTGAAGGCTCTACAATGCCATTAAGCATCATCTAGCTAAAAGGCACTGTCTCTTTCTCCCTCCTTTTTTTCTGATGGATAAACAGAGGCCCAGAGGGCTTCGGTGACTTGTACAGCAGAATGAGGCCCCAGCTGCATTATCTTGGGGTGTGTGCTGCTCTAGGACCTGCGTGACCAGCTCTCTTTTCTGTGTAAAGGGGAAAATACTATACTCCAGGAGTTGGTGATGGACAGGGAGGCCTTGCATGCTGCAGTCCATGGGGTCGCAGAGTCAGACACGACTGAGTGACTGAATTGAACTGAACTATAGTTGGGGAGGGTGGTTGTTTCAACAGATTTTTATTTCTCACAGATCTGGAGGCTGTCAAGGAGATCAAGATCAAAGTGACAGCAATGTAGGTTTTATTCGGAGACCTCTTCGATTGGCTTGTAGGTAGCCACCAACTAGTTGTGAGCTGATGTGAGTGCCTCTTTGTGCACACAATGTGAGAGGGAGCAAGTCCTTTGTGTCTCTTCTTCTAGGTGCACTAATTCCACTATGAAGACCCCAGCCTTATGACCTCATCTACAGCTAATCACCTCCCAAAGGCCCCACCTCCAAATACCATCCCATTAGTGAGAGACCTTTAACATATGAGTCGAAGAGGGGCAGGCATTCAGTCCATAGCACCATGATAGAGATCTGGCTGCCTTGCAAATGTCAAGCTTCTCCTATGGGTCTGTGGCCTCACTGCCCCTTTAACTTACCACTGGGGATGGGGGCTTCCTTTGCCTTATTCCAGCAATGGCTCAATACTTTAAGACTGACATTCACAGTACATGATGACTTTAGGTTGGGTTATCCAAGCACCCCCTACCCCCTTTTCCCCTCCCCAGTGCACACACCTGGGAAGATGCTCTCCTTGGTGCTTGACTAAGAGCAAATCACTCTTCCTCCAGGGAGAACACTTGCCCGAAAGAAGAGAAGGAACCTGAGTGCAGAGCAGATGGGCACTGTGCCCTTGAACAACCAGGCTCACCTTTGATGGGATATACCAGGCACAGCCACAGTCTACAAAGAGAGGTTAGCCCCAGGCCAACTGTGTCGGGCCTCGGCTATCCAGAGGGCTTGGGCACACAGCCATTTGGGAAGGCAGGTGCCATTTCTAGGTTCCCAAAGTCAATCCTAAGTTCACAGAGAGTTGTAGTCAAAGATAGTTTTTATTAAGCAGTGAAACTGTGGTGATTTTAGCACAATTTGTTGACCTATTTCAGCTTCCCACAATTGGATTGCTATTTCCCGTGGGTTTCCCCAGTACAACTGTGGAGGAGGTACAGGCCTTGATGGTTGAAGCCAAGACCTCAAAATTCTCACAGCTTGAGATGGAACAGCTGTTTACTAGATTGCAAACTGTGCTGGAAAATATTTCTTGGCAGAAAAAGGGTATTCTAAGCTGAGCAGACTTCAGCCTGCCTGCGCATGGTAGAATAGTTAAGTGCAACACTGGGAAGCAAAATTTCCAAGACACAGGTTTTAAAGAACTAACAATTAAGACAGAAAGTATTAGGAAATAAATGTCTTCACCCCCACCCCCCACCTATGCAGGCTTTGTTGGCCTGTCTTACCCCCCTTCTCTCAAGGCCTGAGAGAAAAGTAGAGCTAATATGACTCTACAGATTCAAGTGGGACTGCTGTGATGACATACAGGAGTTTAGCTGGTTTGGCCCATTATTCCCAGAGGCTTGGACAGTCCCCAGTCCTGAAGAACGCTCGACTTGTTCAGTGGGTGCCACCTGCTGAGAGAAAGGGGACAAGATGGAGTCCTTTGCTAGAGTTCCTGGGCCCATTTTGCAGTGCTGTGAGGATCCCTTTGGTCTGAGCCAGTAAGCTGCTGAGAAGGATGTCTTTGGAAAACACAAGCCTGCAAGGTGCCGGTAGAAGTTGAAGCTGGGGGAATGGGATTCCCGCCCCCCAGCTTCTCTCTCCCAACAGCATAGTAGCTTAAAGAGCAGCAGAAGTAGGCGTGGGCTCTCCAAAAACTTGTCTGAATGCCTAAGGCTACTGGATTCCCTGTCTGGCTTCCCCCAACCCAGCTTCCAACAAGCCATGGCCAGCCAAGGCATTAGAAGATCTCTCTGGCCTCTCCCTGCCTCTACCTTTAGGTCTCACCATTCTACACAGACTAGATGACTTCCATGCAGAGCCTCACTGGCAGCTACCTGGCTCACTCAATGTGACATGGAGAGGTAACAACCCATTCTGGCCTGAGGACAGGGGAGGAGGGACAGACACAGAGATGGTGTCACCAAGAGTGGACTGTGGGGCACTTTGTGCAGGAGAAAGAGCAACCCCCTTGGGCTGGTTTTTGAAGGTGATAGATTTAAATGAGTTGAACTCAAGGGGGTGGGGGACAAGACTAGGGAAACAGAAGGAGCAGGGCTGGGCTATGGGCAGAAGCTGAAGGTGTTGGAGGACCTAGGGAGAGCAAGGCTCCAGAGCGTGGAGAAGAGGAGCCAGGGCAGAGTGTGGGAGCCCCCACAGTCTTGTGGACAGAGAGCATCTGACATGGTCCTGCCCTTGGCTGCTCCCCTGGTTCTTCTCCCACCTGTGTCACATCCCCGGGTCCTCTTTTCTCCAATAACTGGGCATCTGCCTCTCAGGGTAAGTGCTTGAGAACATGCATGAGGGTCTCAGCAGAGTCTGGCTTCGTAAGTGAACCACAGCATACACTGACCATCTGATGGCATCATGAAGGCTGCCCCTTTAATGGGCCACCTTTCTGGAGGGCTGGTGGCCCAGCTGGTCAAGGGGTGTTTGTGAAATGAATCATACCATTTAAAAAACCCAAACTCCTTCATTCTTCCTCAGTTTACTGGATTTTTGTTGTGGTTAGTTTTTTTTTTTTTTAAGGGGTTAAACCCTACACATGGACATCACCAGATGGTCAACACCGAAATCAGATTGATTATATTCTTTGCAGCCAAAATGGAGAAGCTCCAAACAGTCAGCACAAACAAGACCAGGAGCTGACTGTGGCTCAGATCATGAACTCCTTATTTCCAAATTCAGACTTAAATTGAAGAAAGTAGGGAAAACCACTAGACCATTCAGGTATGACCTAAATCAAATCCCTTATGATTATACAGTGGAAGTGAGAAATAGATTTAAGGGACTAGATCTGATAGACAGAGTGCCTGATGAACTATGGATGGAGGTTCATGACACCATAGAGGAGAAAGGGATCAAGACCATCCCCATGGGAAAGAAATGCAAAAAAGCAAAATGGCTGTCAGGGGAGGCCTTACAAATAGATGTGAAAAGAGAAGCGAAAAGCAAAGGAGAAAAGGAAAGATATAAACATATGAATGCAGAGTTCCAAAGAATAGCAATAAGAGATAAGAAAGCCTTCCTCAGCAATCAATGCAAAGAAATAGAGGAAAACAACAGAATGGGAAAGACTAGAGATCTCTTCAAGAAAATTAGAGATACCAAGGGAACATTTCATGCAAAGATGGGCTCAATAAGGGACAGAAATGGTATGGACCTAACAGAAGCAGAAGATATTAAGAAGAGGTGGCAAGAATATACAGAAGAACTGTACAAAAAAGAGCTTCATGACCCATATAATCACAATGATGTGATCAGTCACCTAGAGCCAGACATCCTGGAATGTGAAGTCAAGTGGGCCTTAGAAAGCATCACTATGAACAAAGCTAGTGGAGGTGATGGAATTCCAGTTGAGCTATTTCAAATCCTAAAAGATGATGCTGTGAAAGTGCTGCACTCAATATGCCAGCAAATTTGGAAAACTCAGCAGTGGCCACAGGACTGGAAAAGGTCAGTTTTCATCCCGATCCCAAAGAAAGGTAATGCCAAAGAATGCTCAAACTACCACACAATTGCACTCATCTCAAACGCTAGTAAAGTAATGCTCAAAATTCTCCAAGCCAGGCTTCAGCAATATGTGAACCGTGAACTTCCAGATGTTCAAGCTGGTTTTAGAAAAGGCAGAGGAACCAGAGATCAAATTGCCAACATCCGCTGGATCATCAAAAAAGCAAGAGAGTTCCAGAAGAACATCTATTTCTGCTTTATTGACTCTGCCAAAGCCTTTGACTGTGTGGATCACAAGAAACTGTGGAAAATTCTGAAAGAGAATACCAGACCACCTGACCTGCCTCTTAAGAAACCTATATGCAGGTCAGGAAGCAACAGTTAGAACTGGACATGGAACAACAGACTGGTTCCAAATAGGACAAGGAGTACATCAAGGCTGTATATTGTCACCCTGCTTATTTAACTTCTATGCAGAGTACATCATGAGAAACGCTGGGCTGGAAGAAGCACAAGCTGGAATCAAGATTGCCAGGAGAAATATCAATAACCTCAGATATGCAGATGACAACACCCTTATGGCAGAAAGTGAAGAGGAACTAAAAAGCCTCCTGATGAAAGTGAAAGAGGAGAGTGAAAAAGTTGGCTTAAAGCTCAGCATTCAGAAAACGAAGATCATGGCATCTAGTCCCATCATTTCATGGCAAATAGATGGGGAAACAGTGGAAACAGTGTCAGACTTTACTTTTTTGGGCTCCAAATCACTGCAGATGGTGACTGCAGCCATGAAATTAAAAGACACTTACTCCTTGGAAGGAAAGTTATGACCAACCTAGATAGCATATTGAAAAGCAGAAACATTACTTTGCCAACAAAGGTCTGTCTAGTCAAGGCTATGGTTTTTCCTGTGGTCATATATGGATGTGAGAGTTGGACTGTGAAGAAAGCTGAGCATCAAAGAATTGATGCTTTTGAACAGTGGTGTTGGAGAAGACTCTTGAGAGTCCCTTGGACTGCAAGGAGATCCAACCAGTCCATCCTAAAGGAGATCAGTCCTGGGTGTTCTTTGGAAGGAATGATGGTGAAGCTGAAACTCCAGTACTTTGGCCACCTCATGCAAAGAGTTGACTCATTGGAAAAGACTCTGATGCTGGGAGGGATTGGGTGCAGGAGGAGAAGGGGACGACAGAGGATGAGATGGCTGGATGGCATCACCGACTCGATGGACATGAGTTTGAGTGAACTCCGGGAGTTAATGGTGGACAGGGATGCCTGGGGTGCTGTGATTCATGGGGTCGCAAAGAGTCGGACATGACTGAGCAACTGAACTGAACTAAGCTCTTTTAAGATTTCTAAAGCCAGAACCCAAACACCCTTTGTTTGTGGCATTAGTCAGATTGAGAGTTTGTGGTCCCCAAGGGGACTTCTGGGAGTGTATCTGGGAGCCAAACCTGCTATGTGACTGTGGTCTTGACCAGCTCCCATCCCTGCCCTAGCAACATGGCCATTGCAGATGGTCCCCAAGGTGGGATTTGCCCTGCCAAATACGGGGCACTGCATGGTTGGATGCCAAGTACTCATCAGAAGGACTCCTGGTTTATTTTCAATACAAGGAAACACACCCACACCAAGCCTTGGATTTTGTAGCAGAACTAAAGATACAGAAGTTCAGAAAGGTATCCCATCTAGCGCATTGAGTTCAGCATATGGCAAGACTCACTCTGCCCAGGGAACACATTTTTGAGAAGTTTCCAAGTAGGACTGCATTTAATATCTATGAGAACGGCTCACTTTTTCATGGAAGCCTAGAGAGTCTTTTGTTCAGCCATGACTGCTACCTCCATGTGGGTACCTGTCCTCAAATTTTCTTGTGCTTTAAAGTGTGGGTTTCACACACAGAGCCTATGCAGAAGGGGTGTAGTGCTGTGCAGAACCTCCAACCTGGGTCGGGGGCAGAGAAGAAGGGAGTGCTATACCTGAGTACAGATGTCTTGGCCCAGGGTGGCCTGCTCATTGGGAGCCCAATTACTCATTTGGACTGCTTGGTAAAGATGACTCTGCAACTCTTGAGGCCGTTGCCAGAGGTAGATGTAGTCCTGTGGAGTCTCCAGTGTTACAAGCTGCGGGTTTTGAGTGGTAGTAGTCTGAAGGAGATTGGTAGAATAAATGGCACGGGACCCTTGGCCGTGGGTCAAAGAAAAAAGATTCATGTGGTGCTGATGGTTTTCAGGAAAGAATCTGTAATGGAAGAAACATGTTACAGAGACACGGGTCTAACAATGAGGCCCAAGAGACATCATCTTGCTCATTAAGAAGTGCTCAGAGAACCTTTGGTTTGGGTGGCCAAATCAGGAGTCACTTGCTTGGACTCTCACTTTGGCCTAAATAAGACTCAATTGGAAACACTGAGAAAATTTAGTCATTTGTATCAAGTGGTATTGTTGCTATTACTTGGACGGTCCTGCTTCTTTCAATATGGTGATCTCTGTGTAAGTCACTTCACCGACTCCGAAGTCAGGGATTTGCCCTTCATCACCGAAGGAGCCCGAGACCCAGAGAGGCTGCAAGTCTGCTTTCTCCTCTAAGTCCAGGGTTCCCTCTATCACCCTAAACTTGAAGGTTGTGTTATAAACAGAGATTTCTGAGCATCATCCCAGTCTCTGAATATGCACTTTCAATAACCTCCTCAGGTTGATTCTGATAATTAGGCCAGTGGGAAACATGGCATTAACCCATCCCACATGTCAGGGTCACTGTTCCTAAAGGAAGACCCAGAAGGAACTCAGGAGAGCTTTAGGAGACCTGCCCAGAGACTGGCATTCATTCAAGAATAAATATTGGGCACCAAGACTGTGCTTACATAACCTTTCATTGCTGAGCAGAACCTTATTTTTCTGGCATTGAGACCAAAGATTTTATCCCTGAGCAGAAACCATTCCTGCCCTCATACTGCCTCCCAGGACTCTGTCTTTCTATATTCTTGGCTCTTTAGGTATCCAATGCCATATGGATTGTCAGTGCCATGGAGATCCCTTCACCTGCTCTACTGTGACCACAGGATCCCAGGAAAATGGAAGCAGGGAGTTAGGAGCCAGGAGTCACTCAGCTGGGGACGCTCAAGACTTCCCAATAGACACCCTGTACCATGAGACTTGGCTTGGCTAGAAGTCAAGCAATTTCAAGATCGGCGTGCTACTTCCCTAGCTTGGAGACTTCCTGATCTAGCCTCCTTATTTTCATGGAGACAACTCTGTTCCATCAAGGCATGCTTGGCTATGGATCATGCCAGCAGAGGCAGTGAGGCCACAGAGCAGGATGAATTGGAGCATGTTGCTTGGGATAGGGGACTTTGGGTGCCCATGGGCACGTTGCCCATGGTTTCGGACGTGATGTCCAGCCACCATAGGAAAGCAGTGACCTCAGTCCTTATGACCATTTCACGGCCTCCTTACCTGAATCTACCATTTTCTGGGCCATTGAAGTTTTCTGCATAATAGTAACCAGAAGCATTGAAGTTTTCAGTAAGGTAGTAGCCAGGGGCATTGAGGCTTTCGGCACGATAGTAGCCAGAGGCACTGAGATTTTCTGCACGATAGTAGCCAGAAGGCTGCTGTTCAGCCACCATTTGGGTAGGAATAAACATGGGTGGTGGTGGTGGTCGTCGTCATAGGGGTAGGGGTAGGGGCATGAAACCATCATTGTAGCGCAACATAGAGAAACTAGGTTGGTTTGGCACAAATACTTGCATTGCTTGGTTTTCTCTGGTGGTATTACACTGTTGTGGCTGCTCGGGCAGCAGCAGCAGCTGCTGCTGCTCCTGCTGTTGCTGTTCCTGCTGCTGTTGTTGCAGCTGCTGCTGTTGCTCTTTGTTCACCTCCTCCTGAATGGGCACCTGCATCCACAGGAAAGAGAGAAGAGCAACTCAGTGTCTGCCAGAGCCTCATACATGGAACAAACTCTCCATCTTCTGTGGCAGAAGACAACAGGAACACTTCCTCTCTGGGTGCCCTGGCAGCCTGGTGACTCTGCTCCCAGCTGTGAGAAGCTGGGGTCCAGAACCCATGTGTGCATGTGCACCCAGGTACAGCTGGCCTGGACGTTTTATCTCAGGCAAACGAACTGTACCCAACCGGGAAACCACCACTCCCACCAGAGAAACAGGGAGCCCACGCTTTCATAAGAATGAACTCTGCCTTTGGCTACAGCGATGAAAGCGGCCTGCTGTACCTTGGAAAATGTGTCAAAAGTCTGCTGAAGCTCCTCGTGGATCTGAGAAGAACGTGGTAAACATGAACCACTGACAGATGTGGCCTCCGAAATATCGGAGAAGGGACTCTTCATTGCCTCAGAGTGTGGTTTCTTGGGTGTTGGCTCCAACAAATCAGGACTAAGAACATGGCCTACGATGGATGGCAGTGCCTGTAAGGACACAGTATCACAAAGGTCTTACTCAGGGCCCACAGCTTTCCTTAGGGCAGAAGACATGCGGGTCATGGAGCAAGACTGCCAGCTCACAGAAAGCCTTGGCCCATCTCAGCTCCTGCAACTAAAAGAAAAGGAGCAAAGCCCTAAGTCCCTGCAAAAGATCATTCCAGATGTGCCATGCTTCCCTGGAGGCAGTTGCCCTCACTACTAGCAGGCCCTATCGACTAACCCCTTGGAGGCTGTCCAGGTCCCTTACTCGTCTCCCTTTTGCCACTGGCATGGAACTGGTCTCTGACCTGTGGCTTGGAATTGTTCCTCTCTTGGAGCTGCTTCTTCAAAGTTTCTAGGGAGCTCCTCTGGTTTTTTAGTTCAGTTTTCAGTAGTTGTGTTTTCTCATTCAGCTGTTCCTGGAATTTCTTCATCATTTCCTCTTCCTGTCTCTTGAGGTATGAGGTGATGTGCGGTGACAGCTGTAGGGGCTGTGGGGAGACATCACTATGGTTTATATATGGGGCCACCAGCTTCTCCAAATTCTACCACATGGTTTCATTCCCAAGCTTTGGCATACTGATAATGTGAACAACAACACCCCAACCCTGATTTCATTCACTACTAGAAAGTGTGAAGAAATGTTAGGGAATCCAGAAATCCTATCATCAGAAAAGATTATGGGGAATGTTTAGTCTAATTTTTCCCCAAACATTGACTCAGAGACATGAAATAACCTTCCCACAGTCCTTAGTGAAAGAGTCAGAGTGTAGCAGGTCAGATCACAAATGAGACATGTGGAAACATCCATCAAAGCTCCTGCTAGTGATGCAGAAAGAAGAAAGAGGCTCAACTGGCACTTCCTTTCATCCAAGCACTCATCTAAGCACCATCAGAATCCACAGATCTGACTTTCACACAACTATGGTATCCACATACAACTTGTGTGGAACACTCTCCCCTTAGCCCTAGAAATCTAATTTTAACTTGAGTATCAGCCTCAGATCTGCTGATAAACAGATGTATGTGTGTGCTTAGTCACTCAGTTGTGTCTGACTCTTTGTGACCCCACGGACTGGAGCCCATCAGGCTCTTCTGTCCATGGGGATTCTCCAGGCAAGAATACTGGAGTGGGTTGCCATGCCCTCCTCCAAAGAATCTTTCCAACCAGGGATCAAACCCAGGTCTCCCACGTTGCAGGCGGATTCTTTACTTCCTGAGCCACCAGGGAAACCCAAGAATACTGGAGTGGGCAGCCTATCCCTTCTTCAGGGGCTTTCCCCAACCCAGGAATTGAACCTACATTACAAGCAGATTCTTTACCAACTGAGCTACCAGGGAAGCCCAAACAAATGTATAGGTTAATAAAATTAGAAACTGTGTTGCAGGACAAACTAATGCTTTGCATTGGCAGAAAAGGGATAAGGCAAGTCACACTTGAAAGGGAAGCTGGGAAAAGAGCCTTGTGCAGACCATACACATTTAGGTGGCCAGGGAACTTAAACGCTGCTGCCAGGAGGCATGTTCTAAAGCACAGATTTGATTGGGGAAGTGACATGCTCAGATTAGTGTTGTAGAACATGTCTTTGGGCAGCAGTGTGGAAGATGAACTGACAGGACAAAGTAAGTCTGGAGTCAGAAAAAAAACCTAGTGAGGAGGCAACAGAGTTAATTTAAGACAGAGATAACTGGGACCTGAAACAGATCAGAGACAGGAGACAGACAGGAAGAGTCAGAGGAGTGACCAAGATGGAAGAGTAGGAAGACCCTGAGCTCATCTGCTCCCATGGGAGCACCAAAATTCTATCTACCGAGCAACTATTGATGAGAAAGATCTGAAGACCAGAACAAAAGATCTTCTACAACTACAGATCTTCTCTACAGAGAAGGAACCATGAAGAGATGGGTAGCAAGAGTGGAGTTGCATGACAGTTCAGTCACATACCCTAGGGTAGGTGACCCACAGACATGAAGACAATTACAATTGCAGAGGTTCTCCCTGGGGTGTGAGAGGTCTGAGCCCCACATCAGACTTGCCAGGCTGAGGGTCCTGCCCAGGAAGCTGAGTTCCCAGATCATTTGGCTTTGAAAGCCAGTGGGACTTACTTTCAGGAGAGCCAAGGGGCATAGGAAATAGAGATTTCACTCTTACAGGATGCACACAAAGTCTAACATACTCCTGGATCCAGGACAGAAGCAGTAACTGGATAGGAGGCTGGGTCAGACCCACCTGCTGATTGTGGACAGCCTCCCAAGAGGCAGAAGGCAACTGTGGCTCCCCTCGGGGACATAGACACTGACAGTAGCCATTTTTGGAGTTCATTCTCCTATGTGGACACTGGTGTTGGCAAGGGCCATTGTGGGATCCTCTCTCAAGCTTATTAGCCCTGGGACCCAGCCCTGTCCTGGCCCAACAGTCTATAGGTGCCAGTTCTGAGATGCCTCTGATCTGGCCAAACAAATAGCCATACAAGGGTACAGGCCCACCCACCAACAGGCTGGCTGCCTCAGGACCACCTGAGCTTTCAGCTACCTCTGGACTTGACCCAATCCACCAGAGGGCTCAGGACATGGACTTGCCCACCAGTGAACTGCCACTACTCCTGGTACCTCCTGGGTCCCCACCCTGCTCACTAGCTGGGCAACATCAGCTCTGGGACCCTGAGGGCTCTGCAGCCAGAAATATCAGGTCCCAGCTCCATTCACCAGGAGCTGGCACTGTCCCCAAGACACCCTGGGTCCCAGGCCAATCCACTGGTAGGAAGATACCAGCTCCAGGACCACAGTAGCCCCACAGACGGCCCTGTCAGGATCTCGTCTAAAGACATCACCAAAAAACTACTAGAATTTATAAATGAATTTGATAAAGTTGAGGATACATTAATATATGGAAATCTGTTGCATTTGTATACATTATCGACAAACTATCAGAAAGATAAATCAATAAAATAATCCCATTTATAATTACATCAAAAGCAATAAAATCCTTAGGAATAAAGCTACCTAAGGGGTTTAAAGACCTGTACTCTGAAAACTGTAAGACACTGGTGAAATAAACTAAAGATGACATGAACAGATGGAAAGTTATACTGTACTCATAGATAGAAATAATGTCAAAATGACCATACTACCAGAGGCAATGTACAGATTCAAAGGAATCCCTATCAAAATACCAATGGTGTTTTTCACAGAAGTAGAACAAATAATTCTAAAATTGTGTGTGGAAACACAAAAGACACTGAATAACCAAGACAATCTTGAGAAAGAAGAACAAGGCTGGAGGTATCATGCTTGCTGACTTCAGACTATACTACAAAGCTACTGTAATCAAAACAGAATGGTACTGGAACAAAAGCAGACATATAGGTCAATGGAACAGAAAAGAGAACCCTGAAATGCACCCACACTTATATGGGTAATTAATTTACAACAAAGGTGGCAAGAATATACAATAGAGAGAAAACAGTCTCTTCAATAAGTGTTGTTGGGAAAACTGTACAGCTACATGCCAAAGAATCTCACAACATACATAAAAATAAATTCAAAATGGATTAAAGAGTTAAATGTAAGCCCTGAAGCCATAAAACTTCTAGAAGAAAACATAGGCAGTATGCTCTTTGATATCAGTCTTAGTAATATTTTTTGATATGTCTCCCCAGGCAAGGGAAACAAAAGCAAAACTAAACAAATGGGACTATGTCAAACTAAAAAGCCTTTGGACAGCAAAGGAAACTATCAACAAAATGAAAAGGCTGCCTACAAAATGGGAGAATATATTTGCAAAAGAAATATCTGATTAGTGGTTAATATCCAAAATACACAAAGAACTGATACAATTCAACATCAACAAACAAATAAACAGTCCCCAAATGGGCAGGGGATCCAAACAGATATTTTTTCCAAAGAAGACATACATATTACCAAGAGGCACATGAAAAGATGGTCAACATCACTAATTATCAGGGAAACATAAATCAAAATCACAATGAGATGTTATCTCACACCTGTGAGAATGGCTATTATCAAAAAGACAACAAATAATCAAAGTGTTGGTGGAGATATGGAGAAAAGGGAACTCTCCTGCATTGTTGGTGGGAATGTAAATTTGTATAGTCCCTATGGGAAAACAGTATGGAGATTCCTCAAAAAATGAAAAATGAAACCAGCATAAGATCCAGAAATCCCACTCCTGGGTATTTATCTGAAGAAAAGAAATACACTAATTAGAGAAGGGTGTTGGAGAAGACTCTTGAGAGTCCCCTGGACTGCAAGGAGATCCAACCAGTCCATCCTGAAGGAGATCAGCCCTGGGATTTCTTTGGAAGAAATGATGCTAAAGCTGAAACTCCAGTACTTTGGCCACCTCATGTGAAGAGTTGACTCATTGGAAAAGACTCTGATGCTGGGAGGGATTGGGTGCAGGAGGAGAAGGGGATGACAGAGGATGAGATGGCTGGATGGCATCGCTGACTCAATGGACGTGAGTCTCAGTGAACTCTGGGAGTTGGTGATGGACAGGGAGGCCTGGCGTGCTGCAATTCATGGGGTCGAAGAGAGTCAGACACGACTGAGCGACTGATCTGATCTGATCTGATCTGATGTTCACTGCAGCACTATTTACAATAGCCAAGATATGGAAGCAATGTAAATGTCCAGCAAAAGATGAATGAATAAAGATGGAGCATACATACATTTGAGATTCCCGGGTAGCACAATGGTAAAGGACCTGTGCACCAGTGCAGGAGATACAAGAGATGCAGGTTCAACTCCTGGGTTGGGAAGATCTCCTGGAGAAGGAAACGGCAATCCACTACAGTATTCTTGCCTGGAAAACTCCATAGACAGAGGAGCCTTGTAGGCTACAGTCCTTGGGGTCACAAAGAGTCAGACACTATTGAGCAACTGAGCACAGCCCAAACATATAATTGGAATATTATATGTTATATGGAATATATATATTCAGTCATTAAAAGGAATGAATCTTTGTAATTTGCAGCAACATGGGTGGACCAATAGTGTATAATGCTAAGTTAAGTCAGAAAGAGAGAGAAAAATACATTGATTTCACTTAAATATGGAAAGTAAAAAGCAAAGCAAATGAACAAGTAAGACAAATCAGAATCAGAGTCATAGATACAGAGAACAAACAGGTGGTTGCCAGAGGGGACAAGAGTGAGATATTAGAGGAAAAGATGAAGAGATTAAGAAGTACAAACTTTCAGCTACAAATTAAATGAGTCACAGATGTGAAAAGTACAGTATGGGGAACATAGTCAATAATTATATATGTGTATGGTGACAGATGGTAACTAGACGTATTGTGGTGATCATTTAAAAATGTATAAAAATATCAGACCACTGTGTTGTATACCAGGAACTAACATAGTGTTCTAGGTCAATTACACTGCAAAAATAAACTCATAGACAAAGAGATCAGATTTGTGGTTAGCACAGGTGAGTGGGGGTGGTGGGGAAACGGATGAAGGCAGTCAAAAGATACAAACTCCAAGTTAAAGATAAATAAGTTACAGAGATGTAACATACAACGTGACAAAAATATAACTAACACTATTGTATATTATACATGAAAGCTGTTAAGAGATCAAATCCTAAGAGTTCTTGTCACAAGGAAAAAAATCTTTTAAAATTTCCCTTCTCCAGCTTTTCTCTGTCTTCTGGGTATACTCCAGTCTGTCAGTCCATGGCACCCAGAAACAAGCCTATTACATTATCACAGGAAGAGCCAGGCTACACACATTGCTGATTATTTTGACCATTTTAAACAAAAGGTATATTTAAAGCTTAAAAAGAAATTAACTCAAAGAAGAAGAGAAAGCTATCATCAGTGAAAGGGAAAGCACAACTTTCTAGCCTGATAGGGACATAAACAAAGACAAATGTATTTCTTCAGAAATTTTCTTTTAAGTAGCTCAAAGAACTTTTATAGCAGTCTAAAAATCCCTGCAAGGCAAGCAGACCACTTCAGGTGAAGAAACTGAGGCTCAGGGGTGTGCCAAGGTCACAGTGCTGGGGCCAAAAAACAGTTGTTTTCTAGCCCTTGCTTCTTCTCATTAGAAGAGGATGCCATCTAATGAAGAGACTCACCTAACGCTTGGTAGTTATTGCATACAATTCCACATAACAGACCATAAACTCATTATCTTGGCTGCCAATCCTGATGACAATAATCCTTTCTAATATGAAGATAATCACCCAAACCTGTGATTATGTAGATAAATTTGGACATAGAACAACAACAGAGTCATGAATCCAACTGTTTTGATTTGGCCTTGAACCATACATTGGTGCTGACAGTTGAAAGTGGGATATATCTAACATTCTGACAACCCACTGGGGAGACCTAGCTTGTGGTGCGGAAGTGTTGGTATGGGTAGGCAGGAAAACCATCCTCCCATGGGACAGTTAGCATCTCCTCACAGATAACGAGCAGAGCGCTTAAATACAGTGCCTTTTGTTAGTAGTTAAACTTCCTATTTGACTCAAACTTTCTCTCAAGTACAGAGTGTCTTTGGATATTTCAAGTTAAGAGGAGAACAGTACTTCGTCTTACTTAAAGAACCTCCAGTCTCCCTGTTGGCTAGGGCCCATTGGAGTCTCAGCAGCATCAGAGAATCCAGTACAACAGAAATAATGATACAGTTTTAAAATAAACAAAGAGTGTTCTTTCTGCAAAGTGAAATTGAGCACAAGAGTGGAAATTTGGGGCTTTTTAGGGATAGTGGTACAGATAGATATGTGGAGCAAGACTCCCCGAGCACCCGATCTCTGATATCAGCAGCCAAACTGGAGGACCAGTCTCTTGCTCCACCTGGTTCACCTGGTCTTCCTGGGTCTGCTGGTACTGCTCATACTGCTGTTACTACTGGTCCCCCAGGCCCTTCTGGTCCACCTGGCCCACCCAGCCTACCTGATACTCTTGTTCTTTCTGGCCCTTCTCGTCTTCTTGGTCCTTGTTTTCTTGACCAGTCCAGTTCTCTTGGACTTCCTCATGGTTTTCTTCATCTTCTTGATATTCATGGTTCTCATGGACATTCTTGTCTGACTCTTCAGTATCATCCATAACACTCACCTTGTGTACATGCTTCAACTCATACACATGAGTCACATGTCCCATCTCAGGTTCTGATTCAAAGCTCTGCCTCGAGTACATTTCTGAGGAAGAAAAAATTGGAATTCATAATGAAAAAGGCTAAATTACTAACATCCCCAAACAGATTACACAGATTTCTCTGTTTATTTCTTGTTATATATTATAGAAACAGGAAGGTACACTTTTACTCCATGTTATGCATTAGATGCACCAGGTACCAGGAGTAATTCAGAACATTATTTAAAAATCTGTTCACATTTGAAGTCCATACACCCAAGCATAAGCAGGCATCCAACCCATTCACATTGTGTCTTTTCATTATAAAAGTTCTTTTGGCTCTGCTACTTGAATTTGGTATGTTTCAACTAATCAAATCAAGTCAAACCTAGTCATAAGGCACTTCTGAAAAACTAGATTCCCAAGCAGACAGGATCTTGGATCTGCCTGAAGTGCTCTTGGAGGTGGTGTGACATGACTTTCCTTCAGCATCCCCCAGAACATTATTTGAATAATGCAAAATGATAGAATCATTTCAGTACAGAGTTTGGCAGTTCTCTTCACACACACTTCCCACAGGACCCAGTAGTCCCACTCCCAAGAATTTACCCAAATGCTTTAAAAGTGTATAGGCGCACAAAAAAACCTCTATGCAAATGTTTTAGTAGCTCTATTTATAATCACCAAAAACTTGGAACCAATCCAGATGTTCTTCTTCAGATGAATGAATTAAAAAAAAAAAAAAAAACACCGTGGTACATTCATAAAATGAAGTACTACTCAGCAAGAAAAAAGGAATGAACCACTGATTCACACATTTGAATCTTAAATGCATTATGTTAGCAGAGACAGGCCAAAAAGGCTAGACACTGTATGATTCCATTTACATGACATTCTGGTAAAAGGAAACCAGAGATCAATGGAGTAGAGATCAATGGTTGCCAGAGGATGGGGGACAGAGTTTGAGTTCAAAGAGGCAGCACAAAGGAATTTGGGAGGTGGCAGAGCTGTTCTGTTTGTACTGTGGTGATAACTGTATGACTTTGCCTTTGTCAAGAACTGTACACCTCAAAGAGCGGATTTTACAGTGTGTAAACTAAATTGGTCTTACACATTTTCAAAATCACAGTCATGGGCTCATGGACTTTGCCCATGCTCCACCAAAAACAATTGGTTAGAAAGGATTTTTCTTCTTTTTTAAAAAATTTTAATTAGAAGATAATTACTTAACAATATTGTGATGGCTTTTGCCATCCATCAACATGAATAGGCTATACGTATACATATGTCCCCTCCCTCTTAAATGCCCCTCCCACCTCCCTCCCCATCCCACGTCTCTAGGTTGTCGCAGAGCACCACAGAGACTTTGGGTTCCCTGCGTCATACAGCAAATTCCCACTGGCTATCTAGTGTACATATAGTGTACATATATATATGTATATGTTTCAATGGTATTCTCTCAAATCATCCCACACTCTCCTTCCCCTACTGTGTCCAAAAGTCCTTTCTTTATGTCTGTGTCTCCTTTGTTGCTCTGCAAATAGGATCGTTAGTACTATCTTCTTAGATTCCATATATATGTGTTAATATATGGTACTTGTCTTTGTCTTAGAAGGATTTTTTAAACAAAGCTTTGAGACTGACAACAATACTGGAAGAATTTTTAACTAGAATATTTCAAAAATACAGGCATTACTTCTATATATGAGGATTCTACAAGTTATCAATGATAAGATCAGCTAATTGGAAGGCATGGTTTGCATTTTGCCTCCACTGTTGTTTTGTATTCTATTTTTCATACAATTATATTAATGAAATGTTTTTAATATTTAAACTTCTGTAGTAAATATCACTGTTTTTGAGAGACTATCACTTCACTCTTTAGTAACAATTCTTCTTATAGTACAGTTTTTTTTTTAAAAAGAGATTTCTTTGGACTGCAATTAATATACCATAGCAAAAAAGGCTGCATAAGTCTGAAAAGATAAGGTGCTACTCCTCCAAGGACTGAGATCTAGCACCAATCTTTAGATCAAAATTAAATGGGAGATTTACAATGTTGGTTAGTTTCAGGTGTAAAGCAACATGATTCAATTATATATATATTCTTTTCCCATATAGGTTATTGCAGAGTATTGAGTAGAGTCCTCTGTTCTATACAGTAGGTTCTTATTAGTTATCTTTTTTTATGAATAGTAGTGTGTATATCTCAGTCCCAATCTCACAATTTATCCCTTTCCCATGCTTCACCTTTGGTAACCATAATTTTGTTTTCTATGTCTGTGAGTCCATTTTTATCTAGATTCCACATATTTCAATAAAAACCTTAAAAAAATAAGTTGGAGATAATAATACCATTCCCAAACACTTGAACCATTGCTGAGATATTAATTTGCACTGCTCTCAAATCATCATTCACAAAAACTTACAGATGATGAAGAAAGTTACAATTCACTTTTGTGATTTCATACCATTATAAACAGAACACTATCTTCATTTGAAAAACTGTAACTACTCTGTAGGTCACTATTTTTCTTTTGATAGTCCCCATCCAAATGTTAAAATGTACCCACCAGGCGATGCAGATAGGCTTGGCAAGAGGGACACTGTGTTGAAGTCATCAGACATATTAGGATTTACATTAAAGGAGTCCGTAGAATCTGATGATTCAGAAAGTTCAGTCTCTGTGGTATTTTCTGGTTCCTAGGAATTTCCAAAAGGGAAGGAGAAGATGACATCTCAATTTGGTGACAAAGAGATATATAAAACAACAGAAAACACAGGTAGAACACAAACTTGGATATATTTCACATCATTTCTAACATTGTTTCAATAAATTGAATACCTAACAGAAAATTATCATGAAACATGTACTTGAAAAAAATTGCTGGAAGGTAACAACAAGCAGAGATTATGGGTGTCATATGCTATCCAACATCAAAACTCAGAAGAGAAATATGGTATAGATGTGGTAAAAGCACAAGCATAAGAAAAATGTGTACCAATCGAAGGCTGTTGCTATACAAACACACACACACACGTGTGTGTGTGCATTTCAGAGGTGTTGGTAGCATGCTAGTTCAGAAAAGTGGGAAGGCTGTAAGAGAACTACCCTCCACTGATGGGGCCATTTTTCTACAGATCTTCCACATGCAGACTAGGTTTAGAGAAAGGAAAGGACAATTGGGGGCTGTTTAACCACTTCTCTCTTTTTTATACAAACTAAAGTTGAAAGTATTATTAACAAAAGTACCTTTACTATATAGTAGCAGAGAGACAGCAATGACCCTGGGGAGCTTCTAGTGCAAACTCCCCATTTGATAGTGTCAAAAAGGAGGAGGTCATACAGCAAGTGAGAAGCAGAATGAGTGATATACTCCAGTGATTTCAAGCTCAGTCTAAGCTATCTGTTGTTTTAAACCATACACATTATATTCACACTTAGTGATCCACTTCCACTTACATAACAACTGGAGCCTTTCTGAATAGTCTGGGGCTCACTGTTCATATGAAATTTAAGTATCTAGTTTATCAGTGAAATCTTGGAAATCTCTGCCAAAAGATTGTGCATGTGTTTGTGTGTTTGTTTTAGACTAGATTAACACATAGACGCATGCTCATTTTTTCTTAAGGAAGCTGTTTGTTGGAGCACATTCATCTAGATCAGGTCCCAGCATTTGAACTTCAGGAAACTATGCAACTTCACTGTTCAAGTACAGTGTTGTGTACTCTTCAAAATGAGCAATATGTTTCTGAGGATGTGGTAATCTTTTCATTATGCTGAGAAAGATATTCGGCTGGGGAGATATTCATTAAGATATGATATGACCTCTCTTTCTCTGTCTTCTTGGTTATGCTCTTTATCATAGCTATATATCAATTTAATCACTAGCTCCTTGCTTCCTGGGTGATTTTCAAGGGAAATATATTTACTTGGATGTTAAGATGTCCATTTTTGTACATTCATAATTTTTAGCCCATCAACAGAAATGCAGTGAGTTTAAGTGATCTTAACTGATGGAATCATGTACAGTAATAGTAAATGGCTTGGGAAAAAATGAAGCAAAGAAACAAAGCAAAGAATCTTCTAGTTTAAAATACTGTTAGGATGAAGGCCTGAAGACAGTCTTTCAAAAGAGGCAGCTACAAGCTAAAAGGAAAGATGAAATGAACATGAACACATGGAGGCAGAAAAGCAAACAGTAAGCTCACACAAATTCAAGAGGACTTTCAGATTCATTTTTATTCCATAATTGTTTCCATGAATAATACATTAAAGGATTTAAAAGAGAAGTATGGCCTTTGAGGCTAGACATGGAGCAGGCTACCAATGCAGCCTCCAAGACCTGATGCAACTGTGAACTAGAAATGAGTGTATATCGCAAGGGCGGGACTCCAGAAGTTTCTCCCCCAATTTTAACATTTTCCCCATAAGCTGGCTTAAAACTCAACATTCAAAAAATGAAGATCGTGACATCCAGTCCCATCACTTCATGGCAAATAGATGGGGAAACAGTGGAAACACTGACAGACTATTTTCTTGGGCTCCAAAATCACTGCAGATGGTGACTGCAGCCAAGAAATTAAGACACTTGCTCCTTGGACAAAAAGCTATGACAAACCTAGACAGCATATTTAAAAGCAGAGACATTACTTTGCCAACAAAGGTCCATCTAGTCAAAGCTATGGTTTTTTTCTGTCATGTATGGATGTGAGAGTTGAACCACAAATAAAGCTGAACACTGAAGAATTGATGCTTTTGAACTGTAGTGTTGGAGAAGACTCTTGAGAGTCCCTTGGACTACAAGGAGATCAAACCAGTCCATACTAAAGGAAATCAGTCCTGAATATTCATTGGAAGGACTGATGCTGAAGCTGAAGCTCCAATCCTTTGGCCACCTGATGGGAAGGACTGACTCATTCGAAAAGACCCTGATGCTGGAAAAGATTGAAGGTGGGAGGAGAAGGGGATGACAGAGGATGAGATGGTTGGATGGCATCACCAACTCAATGGACATGAGTTTGATCAAGCTCTAGGAGTTGGTGATGAACAGGGAAGCCTGGTGTGCTGCAGTCCATGGGGTCGCAAAGAGTCAGACACGACTGAGCTACTGAACTGAACACTGTAGCTATAAAATCAATGGAAGAAGCTTTCATGATTGCTCCCTGAGTCAGGTTTGTCCTGTCCTCCTCATTAATACATAGCTTGGGTAAAGTGCTTCCAAGTCTCATGTACACTACAGTTCTCCTGCCCTACTCAGCCCCTGGTACAGGGTCAAAGCCAGCATCTTCTGAATAATTGCCTGCCACCTCCAGGCAGAATGGATTTGAGTGGAAAAGCATTCTGAAAATGTACAAGTTCCAATTTTGCCAAAATGCCTATGTAGTGCAACACAGTTCAGGAACAACAGATCTCTACAGATGGGTGACAGAATGTCAATAGCTGGCAACAACTCATCTAAACTCATCGTTAAAATAAAGTCTTTGGGACAGAGTCAGTTAATGACAATGTGCTTTGGATTAGCATGGTGGAGAGGTCTGACAGAATGTGGCCCAGTGGAGAAGGGAATGGCAAACCACTTCAGTATTCTTGCCTTGAGAACCCCATGAACAGTATGAAAAGGCAAAATGATAGGATACTGAAAGAGGAACTCCACAGGTCAGTAGGTGCCCAATATGCTACTGGAGATCAGTGAAGAAATAACTCCAGAAAGAATGAAGGGATGGAGCCAAAGCAAAAACAATACCCAGCTGTGGATGTGACTGTTGATAGAGGCAAGGTCCGATGCTGTAAAGAGCAATATTGCATAGGAACCTGGAATGTCAGGTCCATGAATCAAGGCAAATTGGAAGTGGTCAAACAAGAGATGGCAAGAGTGAACGTCAACATTCTAGGAATCAGCAAACTAAAATGGACTAGAATGGGTGAATTTAACTCAGATGACCATTATATCTACTACTGCGGGCAAGAATCCCTCAGAAGAAATGGAATAGCCATTATGGTCAACAGAAGAGTTCAAAATGCAGTACTTGGATGCAATCTCAAAAACGACAGAATGATCTCTGTTTGTTTCCAAGGCAAACCATTCAATATCACAGTAATCCAAGTCTATGCCCCAACTAGTAACGCTGAAGAAGCTGAAGTTGAACGGTTCTATGAAGACCTACAAGACCTTTTAGAACTAACACCCAAAAAAGATGTCCTTTTCATTATAGGGGACTGGAATGCAAAAGTAGGACATCAAGAAACACCTGGAGTAACAGGCAAATTTGGCCTTGGAATACGGAATGAAGCAGGGGAAAGGCTAATAGAGTTTTGCCAAGAAAATGCACTGGTAATAGCAAACACCCTTTTCCAACAACACAAGAGAAGACTCTACACATGGACATCACCAGATGGTCAACACTGAAATCAGACTGATTATATTCTTTGCAGCCAAAGATGGAGAACCTCTATACAGTCAACAAAAACAAGACTGGGAGCTGACTGGCTCAGATCATGAACTCCTTATTGCCAAATTCAGACTGAAATGGAAGAAAGTAGGGAAAACCACTAGACCATTCAGGTATGACCTAAATCAAATCCCTTATGATTATACAGTGGAAGTGAGAAATACATTTAAGGGACTAGATCTGATAGATAGAGTGCCTGATGAACTATGGACAGAGGTTCGTGACACTGTACAGAAGACAGGGATCAAGACCATCCCCATGGAAACAAAATGCAAAAAAGCAAAATGCCTGTCTGGGGAGGCCTTACAAATAGCTGTGAAAAGACGAGAAGCCAAAAGCAAAGGAGAAAAGGAAAGATATAAGCATCTGAATGCAGAGTTCCAAAGAATAGCAAGGAGAGATAAGAAAGCCTTCCTCAGTGATCAATGCAAAGAAATAGAGGAAAACAACAGAATGGGAAAGACTAGAGATCTCTTCAAGAAAACTAGAGATACCAAGGGAACATTTCATGCAAAGATGGGCTCGATAAAGGACAGAAATGGTATGGACCTAACAGAAGCAGAAGATATTAAGAAGAGGTGGCAAGAATACACAGAAAAACTGTACAAAAAAGAGCTTCATGACCCAGATAATCACAATGGTGTGATCACTCACCTAGAGCCAGACATCCTGGAATGTGAAGTCAAGTGGGCCTTAGGAAGCATCACTATGAACAAAGCTAGTGGAGGTGATGGAATTCCAGTTGAGCTATTTCAAATCCTAAAAGATGATGCTGTGAAAGTGCTGCACTCAATATGCCAGCAAATTTGGAAAACTCAGCAGTGGCCACAGGACTGGAAAAGGTCAGTTTTCATTCCAATCCCAAAGAAAGGCAATGCCAAAGAACACTCAAACTACTGCACAATTGCACTCATCTCACACGCTAGTAAAGTAGTGCTCAAAATTCTCCAAGCCAGGCTTCAGCAATATGTGAACCGTGAACTTCCAGATGTTCTAGCTGGTTTTAGAAAAGGCAGAGGAACCAGAGATCAAATTGCCAACATCCGCTGGATCATCAAAAAAGCAAGAGAATTCCAGAAAAACATCTATTTCTGCTTTATTGACTATGCCAAAGCCTTTGACTGTGTGGATCACAAGAAACTGTGGAAAATTCTTCAAGAGATGGGAATACCAGACCACCTGACCTGCCTCTTGATAAATTTGTATCCAGGTCAGGAATCAACAGTTAGAACTGGACATGGAACAACAGACTGGTTCCAAATAGGAAAAGGAGTACGTCAAGGCTGTATATTGCCACCCTGCTTATTTAACTTATATGCAGAGTACATCATGAGAAACGCTGGGCTGGAAGAAGCACAAGCTGGAATCAAGATTGCCAGGAGAAATATCAATAACCTCAGATATGCAGATGACACCACCCTTATGGCAGAAAGTGAAGAGGAACTAAAAAGCCTCTGGATGAAAGTGAAAGTGGAGAGTGAAAAAGTTGGCTTAAAGCTCAACATTCAGAAAATGAACATCATGGCATCTGGTCCCATCACTTCATGGGAAATAGATGGGGAAACAGTGGAAATAGTGTCAGACTTTATTTTTCTGGGCTCCAAAATCACTGCAGATGGTGACTGCAGCCATGAAATTAAAAGACGCTTACTCCTTGGAAGGAAAGTTATGACCAACGTAGATAGCATATTGAAAACCAGAGACATTACTTTGCCAACAAAGGCCCTTCTAGTTAAGGCTATGGTTTTTCCAGTGGTCATGTATGGATGTGAGAGTTGGACTGTGAAGAAATCTGAGAGCCAAAGAATTGATGCTTTTGAACAGTGGTGTTGGAGAAGACTCTTGAGAGTCCCTTGGACTGCAAGGAGATCCAACCAGTCCATTCTGAAGGAGATCAGCCCTGGGATTTCTTTGGAAGGAATGATGGTGAAGCTGAAACTCCAGTACTTTGTCCACCTCATGTGAAGAATTGACTCACTGGAAAAGGCTCTGATGCTGGGAGGGATTGGGGGCAGGAGGAGAAGGGGACGACAGAGGATGAGATGGCTGGATGGTATCACTGACTCGATGGACATGAGTCTCAGTGAACTCTGGGAGTTGGTGATGGACAGGGAGGCCTGGCGTGCTGTGATTCATGTAGTCTCAAAGAGTCGGACACGACTGAGCGACTGAACTGAACTGAGCATTGATACTACTACTTAAAGCCACTGCTGTTCAAACAGTGAAGTGGTGGTTTTGTGGAGAGAACTTTGTTCTCAATACTTTGCCTTGTTCTCAATTCCCTGCCAGTTGGAAAAGTGAAGTGAAAGTCACTCAGTCGTGTCCAACTCTTTGCGATCCCATGGACTATACAGTCCATGGAATTCTCCAGGCCAGAATACTGGAGTGGCTAGCCTTTCCCTTCTCCAGGGGATCTTCCCAACCCAGGGATCGAACCCAGGTCTCCCATACTGTAGGCGGATTCTTTACCAACTGAGCTATCAGGGAAGCCTTTTAGTAGCTGCTCTCAACAGAACTTGCTTTATTAAATATAACATAGTGCATAGTAACAGCCAACAGATCAAAATATTATGATACCTGGCAGGGACCAAGGTATGCTTTGTGTGGTTTTCTTCACTCTTCTTTTGCTTAGATTCAGTTGAGATCCTTGAATCTCTGGGTTCACGGCTTTTATCAAATGTGGACAAATCTCTGGCCATTATTATTTCAAATATTTTTTCTTGTGCTTCCCTCTACATTTCAGAGACTACATTTACATGTACATTTGGCTACTTGAAAAGTTTCTACCAGCCAATTGATACACTTTTCTTTTTTCTTGTTCTTTTTAAACTTTTTTTTCTCTTTATTTGGAGAATTCTATTATAACGTCTTTAAATTTCCCAATCTAACTAATACAGTGTTTCAGGTTTAAAAATAAAATTAAATTAAAAAAAAATCTGCAAGGTTTAATCTGCCATCAATCCCATCCAGTGTTGTTTTCATTGCTCGAATTTTAACTTGAGACTTTATCCCATCTTCCACATCTCTACTTGAAAATTTGAACATATGTAACACATATGTTAATATCCCTGTCCACTAATTCTAAAACCTGTATTGGATCTGGGTGAGTTTTTATTGATTGGGTTTTCTCTTCAATAAGAGTTACATATTATTGCTTTTTTAAATGCCTGGTAATCTTTGACTAGATGCCAAATATTGTTAATTTTATTTATTGGATTATGGATCATTTTGCATTCCTAGAAACACTCTATCTTTGTTTTGGAATGTAGTTAAATTACTTGAAAACAATTTGGCCCATTTGCTGTTGCTGTTGTTCAGTCAATCAGTCGTGTCCAACTCTTTGCAACCCCATGGACTGTAGTACACCAGGCTTCCCTGTCCTTCACCATCTCCCAGAGTTTACTCAAACTCATGTCCATTGAGTTGGTGATGCCAGCCAACTATCTCATCCTCTGTCGTCCCCTTCTCCTCCTGCCTTCTATCTTTATCAGAATCCAGTTCTTTTCTAATGAGTCGGCTCACATCAGGTGGCCAAATTATTAGCTTTAGCATTAGTCCCTCCAATGAATATTCAGGGTTGATTTCCTTTAGGATCCCTTTGGTCTTGCCTTAATGACTTGATAGTCAGAACCAGAGCAATAGTCACCCTGGGGCTAACTTTCCCCCATAACTGAGGCAAGATCTCTCTGTGTACTCTTATGCCTCGTGTCCTGTGTATTATGAGAATTTCCAGTGTGGCAGATAGAAACAGGAAGCATTACTGACCCTGTAAGAATTCTGGCACTGTTTCCTCTAATTTCTTGAGTGGTTCTCTCCCCTTACAGATCCCCATAGCAACCTTCATCCATGCAGCCCTCTCCTCTCTGGTAATCTGCAAGCAACTTTAGACTATCTAGTCTCACCTCAGTATCCTCAGCTCAGGAATTCTACTGGGATCACTGTGTGTCCTCCCTCTTGGCTACATGGCCTGGAAACTCTCTAGGTAGTAAGTTATGGCAATTGCAGGGCTCATTTCATTCATTTCCTATCTCTTAAGAGTCCCTGTCTTTTGTTGCCTTCTGTCCATTATCGTGAAAACTGTTATGTCATATTTTTTGTTTTTTATTTTTGGCTGTTTTGGGCAGGAAAGTCAATCTGGTCCCTGTTGCTCCATCTTGATTGGAAACACAAGTCCCTTAATACCATAGTATATTGCCCAGTTATTGAAATGACTAAATTTGAGACTGTCCAAAGACAGACTTTAGCAATAAGTGATGACCAAAGGAAATGGAGTAGCAGGCAAGCTATCATTTATAACAAAGTTAAAAACAGAAGTGATGGTAGACCAAGACTGAATGGAAATAGCAAAATTAAATAGCAATTGTGCCATTGTGATAAGATTATGAGATTCTTTAAAAAAAACAAACTTACCTTTAAATGTTAAAATTACTTAGGTTTTATAAAGTGAGAGTTTTTTTAATCCAACTTTCCTCAAAACACTAAGTTGAAGGACTGGATTCTTCACACATAGCACACAACAGGTCCTGGGTAAATATTTGTTGACAGACTGATGAAGTCAGGCTGTCAGCTATGTAGATGTCAGACTGATGGCCAGAGCTATATGGATGTCTTGGCCTCTTTTCCTAGCATAACTGAAATTAGTTTGTGTATAAACAGAGCATTGTTCCACTTAAATTAACTTTGTTCTACCTAATTTCCTTGCTGTTTCATACCATCTTGAACAGAAAGCTGGGTTAAGCAGAGGTACCTCTTCAGAAGGGAGAAGTTTTATCTACACAGAAGTAGCTTATTGAATGAGCAAGAGTTAGAAAATATAATAGAAAATCCAGCACTTCATATTGAAAATACATGTTCATAGTATTTCCATGTTACAGAAGAACTTAAATACTAAAAACACCTGCTGTCTGCACAGTCTCATGAATGTGAACACTTTTAAGCAAAATCACATGAAAGGCTGAAAGCCAAAGTGACAGTCTACACATCCAACCTGTCAATATTGTTCTTTAAATCCCTTTACCAGACATTTGAAGAGTGCTATAAAAATAGACTGTTTCATCATACAATATTCTTTTGTGTATTTAATATTTATGAACACCTACTATGTGTGGCCAGTACTGTTCAAGGTGTTTGGTGACATGCTGATGAACAATACTACCCCTGCTCTCATAGAAGATTCATTCTATTGCAGGAATACAGACAATATCCTGAGACGGGTTTGGCTAAAAAGTTCACTCAGGTTTTTTGTAACATCATGTGGAAAAACTCAAGTAAACTTTTTGGCCAGTTCAATAAATGCAGTTCCTTTGAGTGTTACCTAATCTTTATGAGGTAGCCTGGCAGAGATTATTACCACTCCCATTTTACACATAATGAAACTGAAGCTTCCCATGGTAAAATAACATTCTCCAGGTCACATAATTAATTGGTAAATGGCAGAATCAGGAATTGAGCTCTTATCTTCTGATACCCAAGCCGTCTTTTCTCTCTATAGTACTATCACCACCACACTGAATCAGCCTAGTAGCTATGTTATATGCACCCATGGAGTAACAAGTAAGGTGAAAGACTATTCATTGGGGAAGGCTTCCTGGGATGGTTATTTGTTGTTCTATATCTGGTTTTCTTGCACTTCGATCTTATCCCCCAGGCTAGAATTTAGATTATTGAGGGCAGACCCAAGTTTCATATTTCTATTCAGGTATATCCCTATAGGGTTCTCGAGCGGAACGTCTGGTGAATGGATAATTGGATAATACATTTAATGGCTTAAGGAAAGGATGGAGGACAATTCACATTAATTAGGGATTCGTTCTACCCATAATTGGCAGAGGACTCTGCCATCTCATGAGTCTACTCACATAGCCTATAGGAGCAGGCTATAGGCTATATAACCTCTGATTTCAAAATGCACTCACAAGTCAAAAAGACTTGGAATGATGTCTGGCACAGAGGCTAGCTTAATTCTTTGTAAAGCTACTACAGGGACCATTCCAAGCATGGCTGTTACTGCTTCCAATAAGAAATAACTATAAAATGGCAACTATGGAATACCACTCATGTTCTGTGTCCATATGGGATACTTCAAATTAAAAACCTTTATATGTAGGTCGAGGGAGGCTGAAATTGCCACCCCAAAATATGACTTGTTGGCATAAGGGTTATTTTGAGCTGGTTATTTCTAAGAAACAGCAGGCAGAGGAGGAGCTCTGAAAACCAATAGAAGTTACCCTTTTGTAAGATACATTTATATTTATAAGGGAAATCTCCATTTATAAGTGTGTCTCCCTTTCTGCACCAGGTAGAAAAGGATGACTCTTAGTTTCTAGAAACTTATTAATGCAGAAGGCCAGGACTTAAATCTGCAGAAAACCTTAACCCTTGTTTACTGTATCCCCACTACTGACTCCCCACTCCCATCACCTTCTTTTATCTTAGCTGAAAACGGTATTCAAGGTGGTGGCTTGAGTCATTTCAGAGAGTTATTCAATATTATTGGGTCTCTCCCATGTATGTAAGAGATATATAAATACCCATTACTAAGCTTCTATTCGTCTTTCTCCTGTTAATCCTGTCTTAATTACAGGGGCATCTTACCTGAGAACCTAGAAGGGTAGCAGGAAAATTCTTTTCTTCCCCCACCTTGGCCACACACATTAACTAAACAGTCAACATTATGGAAATAAAGCATGACTCTATGTACTCAATGTACGTACTTCTACATCAGTAATTTCAAATTCTGAGGATTCCATTCCAAAACGTCCTGTTTCCTCTTGATTACTCCTATAAATAGGTGAAAAGAGAGATGGTCATCACTTCATGGGAAATAGATGGAGAAACAGTGTCAGACTTTATTTTTTTGGGCTCCAAAATCACTGCAGATGGTGACTGCAGCCATGAAATTAAAAGATGCTTACTCCTTGGAAGGAAAGTTATGACCAACCTAGATAGCATATTGAAAAGCAGAGACATTACTTTGCCAACAAAGGTCCGTCTAGTCAAGGCTATGGTTTTTCCAGTGGTCATGTATGGATGTGAGAGTTGGACTGTGAAGAAATCTGAGCATCGAAGAATTGATGCTTTTGAACTGTGGTGTTGGAGAAGACTCTTGAGAGTCCCTTGGACTGCAAGGAGATCCAACCAGTCCATTCTGAAGGAGATCAGCCCTGGGTGTTCTTTGGAAGGAATGATGGTGAAGCTGAAACTCCAGTACTTTGGCCACCTCATGCGAAGAGTTGACACATTGGAAAAGACTCTGATGCTGGGAGGGATTGGGTGCAGGAGGAGAAGGGGATGACAGAGGATGAGATGGCTGGATGGCATCACTGACTCGATGGATGTGAGCCTGGGTGAACTCCGGGAGTTGGTGATGGACAGGGAGGCCTGGCGTGCTGTGATTCATGGGGTCACAAAGAGTCGGACACGACTGAGTGACTGAACTGAACTAAAACACATCGCGCTTAGCACTAAATTCTCTGTAATACAGTAAAAATGAGGTTCTGTTAAGAAAAAAAACAAACACCCCAAATGGTATCACTTGTGTTAAAACCCATGTTACTAAACCCAGATTTAATGCCTAACCTAACTGCAGTCTCAGCCTTTACCAGCAGTGGAATCTTAATCAACCAGTTTGGAACTTCCTAGTCAGCACCAATTAAGTAATCTGTCACATGCTCCTTTCTATCCCCCAAAGGAAGAAGAATGTCCTGGCCCCAAAATAATCCTTTCTTTGCTTTTGCTACTAATTCCCTGGCCCCACTCCTCTTCCTATAAAAAAACTTCCATTCTATATAACTCTTGGGATGCTGCCCAATTCATGAATCGCCTCATAAAGTCAATTAGATCTTCATATTTATTCAGTTAAATTTTGTTTTTTTAACAGTTCAAACAAGAAAAAAAATCTCTTTTATTTTTCTTTTTTTCTCTTTTTTTTAAAAAAAATTATTGATAATATATTTATAGGTGAGTGGGAAAATATAGAACAAAGTTACATATAGTTCTACCATATATTACAATTATTTTGAAGTAGGTAAACTAAGATTTTTAGTTGGAGTTTTAATATCAAACTCTCAGAAACTAACAGAATGGATATATAGAAAAGTAGAAGGATATAGTAGACCTGAAAAGCACTGTAAACCAATTAATTCAACACAGTTAAGATTTATACCATTTTCACACAAGAGTAGGATACAAATTCTTTTAAATTCCCATAGACTATAAACTAGGAGACACTGGAACATATCCAGGGATGTAAAACTAGGTGGTCTAAAGGTATTGAAATCATAGAGTCTGTTCTCTTATCACTGTGGAATTATGTTAGAAATCAATATCAAAAGATATTTGAAAATAACCCATATATTTTCAAGTGCAATGTGACATTTACCAAGAGAGATCTTTGACTTAGCCACTGAAAGCATCAATAAAGTTAAGACTGAAAAAAACACAGAGGGTGACTGCAGAGAAGAAAGCATTTAAATGAGAAATTAGCATCAAAGATACTTAAAAAAAACCATGTATTTGGAAATTAAATGTCTACTTTTAAATGATGGGTGTATCTAAGAAGCCATAACAAGGAAAATTAGACCTAAGAATACAAAGAAATACTATTCATTAAAAAAGAAATTAACATATGATACACTAATATTAACTCTCTTATTTTTCTTAATACATAACATCGTCAATCTTTGAGGTGTCACTTTTCCTACAGAGAAAGTAGTTCTGCACCATATTTATAATAAAGTAAGTCATATTTATAATAAAGTAAGGCTTCAGCAATACGTGAACCATGAACTTCCAGATGTTCAAGCTGGTTTTAGAAAAGGCAGAGGAAGCAGAGATCAAATTGCCAACATCCGCTGGATCATCAAAAAAGCAAGAGAGTTCCAGAAAAACATCTATTTCTGCTTTATTGACTATGCCAAAGCCTTTGACTGTGTGGATCACAATAAACTGTGGAAAATTCTGAAAGAGATGGGAATACCAGACCACCTGACCTGCCTCTTGAGAAACCTGTATTCAGATCAGGAAGCAACAGTTAGAACTAGACATGGAACAACCGAATGGTTCCAAATAGGAAAAGGAGTACGTCAAGGCTGTATATTGTCACCCTGCTTATTTAACTTGTATGCAGAGTACATCATGAGAAATGCTGGGCTGGAAGAAGCACAAGCTGGAATCAAGATTGCTGGGAGAAATATCAATAACCTCAGATATGCAGATGACACCACCCTTATGGCAGAAAGTGAAGAGGAACTAAAAAGCCTCTTTTTTTTAATTTTATTTTATTTTTAAACTTTACATAACTGTATTAGCCTCTTGATGAAAGTGAAAGAGGAGAGTGAAAAAGCTGGCTTAAAACTCAACATTCAAAAATCAAAGATCATGGCATCCGACCCCATCACTTCATGGCAAATATATGGGGAAACAGTGTCAGATTTTATTTTCTGGGGCTCCAAAATCGCTGCAGATGGTGATTGCAGCCATGAAATTAAAGACACTTCCTCCTTGGAAGAAAAGTTATGACCAACCTAGATAGCATATTAAAAAACAGCAACATTACTTCGCTGACAAAGGTCTGTCTAGTCAAAGCTATAGTTTCTCCAGTAGTCATGTATGGATGTGAGAGTTGGAGTATAAAGAATGCCAAGTGCCAAAGAATCGATGCTTTTGAACTGTGGTGTTGGAGAAGACTCTTGAGAGTACCTTGGAAAGCAAGGAGATCAAACCAGTCAATCCTAAAGGAAGTCAATCCTGAATATTCATTGGAAGGACTGATGCTGAAGCTGAATATCCAATACTTTGGCCACCTGATGTGAAGAACTGACTCATTGGAAAAGACCCTGATGCTGGCAAAGCTTGAAGGCAGGAGAAAAGGCTGAAAAAGGATAAGATGGTTGGATGGTATCACCGACTGGATGGACATGAGTTTGAGCAAGCTCCAGGAGTTAGTGATGGACAGGGAAGCCTGGCGTGCTGCAGTCAATGGGATCACAAAGAGGCTGATGGAACTGAGCAACTGAACTGAACTGAACATCTTTGCAGGATTCTCCTCACAGCTCTGTACAAGATAACACTTCACCGAAACAAGATGAAAGGGGAATTCACCAGGGACATTCTTTCTGGTGCAGTTGCTGACAGGTGGAGTCTCCCTGGGGACCACCTTCTACAGGAGAGTTTCTGAAGACTGCAGACAAAGGGAAGAGCTACTAGAACTCTCGGACATGCGTGTCATCTGATTTTCCAGTGTTACCTACTCTACCTTTGGGGGAAAAGATACTATCTTTGTCAAAAATGTTTGGGCTAATTGATGTAATCTCCTACCATACTAACTCCTCTCTCTCTCAATTTAAGATGACATACATTAAAAGAAAAAATGTCTTCTCAAAGTAATGTCCCCAATCAAGTACTTCCCAAACTCCTGGAGTTTTCTCCTTGGAACCCAATACCAGCCACAGTGCCTTTAAGTGACATCCTAACAGAAACCAGCCCAGGAGAATCTGGGTCCCCATGCCAGCTCTACTGCTTAACCAACTGCATGGCTTTGGGCAAATCATGCATCCTCTGTGACTGCACTTTCTCATCTTTACAATGAGTCTAAAATCTAGCTAACAATTTGTGGAGAGTAAGTCAATAAACATGAGATCACCTCATGAGGAATAAAGTACAAGATGCACTTCTATCAAGATGATGTTATGACATAATTTGGGGCCTCACTGATACATAGAAACTAAGAGTAGTAACAGTAGTTCAGTGCTTCCTCTGATTATAGCAGTAGGAAGATGGGAAAGGGCCATACAGTATTCAATTCTGTGCCTACTCCTCACCAGTTCTGAAGTATTCATTATTTTTCTATGTTCAAGCAAGACCTTCTCCTCCAGTGTATCTGTAGCTCAAATGGAAAACCCAACCACTGAGTCCCTCTCCTGAAATGAAAGATTCTTTAGCCTCAGATCTGAAACATGCAAGGACAGGACATCTTGCCTGGAAAGAAACCCTTTCTTCTAAACATTTTAAATTTCCCTCTCTGTGTTTCTTTCATAAGCACAAACCTTTCAAGCCTCTTAACAGGATGCTTCTTGCCTTTCAAAAAAACACTGAAAATTACCAAGGGAAGTTCCAGAAGCATCTGGGGAGCTCTAGGTCCCTATGAACTTTGTGCCTGATTACTTTTTCAACCATCCCTCAGACCACAAAAGGGGAACAGATTATCAATTGCCACTCAGGGTGCCTACAAACTAATGCCTGACATGTATCTCTCTTCTTGTTGCTATCTGAAAATATCCAGAGGACAAAGAATAAGTCTATGAAAAAAAAATAAGGCAATACTGGTTCACACTGAGGTGTAACAATACTGTACTATATTTGTGAAGTCTCATGACACAGAATGGATTATCATTTTGATAGGATCCATCAGTGAGTCCCTAAGCAGATGTTCATTTATGCCTGCTCAATGTCAAGCTCTGTGCTAAACAGATATGAGGCTGACAGGTCCTCCTTTATAGACTTCAGACTAGTGGATGAGCCAGGTCCACCTGTGAGACCTGAGGTGGTTGGACCTGGAAAAGCAGCCATAGTGTTGGAAAAGAGGAGAGGGATATGAGAGGGAAGTGAGGACAGCTGGAATTAAACAGAATTTTCTTCATCAAATCCATCAGTTATTTCCTGTCATGTTTTTATCTTATTGTCTACATGATGAAAAATCTATTGCCTAATATTTGAAGAAACTGTAGGCATATTTATGAAAGTATTAAAATATATAACATTATGGTGCATCCCTCCAATAATGATAATTTCTCACTATATTAGAAAAGATATGATTTTAAGCCTTTCCTTATATTGAGTGGAGACCAAGTGGCACTGATGTAGTAGCTGGCTTGTTTCTGCATCAGAATATTTTTCATTCAATTAAGTTCCACTTAAAAATAAAATGCAGGTCTCTTCAGTCTCTGAACTCTCACTCTCTGAAGATTTGCCATAATGATCTACTAATTGACACAAAATTCATTACCCAAACCTACTAAACAAACCTGCTGTAAGTTGCATGGAAGAATATGTTCAAGTCATGTACCCTCAGGTGAAAGGATATGGTTGGCTGCTATCGTAGCTCAGGTATTCTCACAGAGTAGTACCTAGAGCTCGTGTTTAAACACTGTATGCTTTCTAGATATCCTCTCTCCCACCTTATGCAGTAAAAGGTCTTCTAATAAAGTAGAGGAACTAATGAAGGAGATGGGTAAGTCTAAGAGGTCCAGTGGAGAAGGCAATGGCACCCCACTCCAGTACTCTTGCCTGGAAAATCCCATGGATGGAGGACCCTGGTAGGCTGCAGTCCATGGGGTCGCTAGGAGTCGGACATGACTGAGCGACTTCACTTTGACTTTTCACGTTCATGCATTGGAGAAGGAAATGGCAACCCACCCCAGTGTTCTTGCCTGGAGAATCCCAGGGACGGGGGAGCCTGGTGGGCTGCCGTCTATGGGGTCGCACAGAGTCAAACACGACTGAAGCGACTTAGCAGTAGCAGCAGCAGCAGCAGCAAGAGGCCCAAAGAAGTGCATGCACTACAAGAAACACTGTAGTGTTTGATAAAACATATTAAGAATTTTGAATGGCTGTTAGTCTTAAACTTGGCCATGCACGTGTCCCTAACTCCTATGAACCATAAATATAGTGATGAATATGTACAAGAAATTTGAGATTCTCAAAAAAA
Source organism: Bubalus kerabau (assembly GCF_029407905.1). NCBI lineage: Eukaryota > Metazoa > Chordata > Mammalia > Artiodactyla > Bovidae > Bubalus > Bubalus kerabau. The sequence goes on along the minus strand of NC_073647.1, from coordinate 44,659,139 downwards.
AAAAAATCTTGCTGGGGCATGTGAGTGTGATGGTGGCATGAGCAGACCTGTGACACAATTACAAACTCGGTCACGTGTTAGCAAGAGTTGTTGGGCACCAAGCAAAGGGAACGCAAACAGACTGCCACCATGAGCTCTGTTTTTCATCCTGTGGCTCTGGTGTGCAGCTTTAGACAATGGTTCCTCACCAAACACCTCTGAGCTCTCCTGCCAGAAAGGGAAGATTCTCCCCTGTTCCTCAGATTCAGACACAGATGAACCTCAGGCATTTCCTGTTTAACTCATTTCTTTACCAGCTGTTTCTTCCTTACCTCATTTCACCACCAAAGCCTAACAGAGACCACAGCCTCCAGCTCTCTCCTCCCACTACCAGACCTCACATAAACATGCCTTCCATCAGAAGAATCCTCTCAAAGCATCATCTTGTTTATTTTATTTTGCTAACTTTTACTGGCATCTAGTGCTCATCTTTAATGTATTATTTTGCTATTTATTTACATCTCCACGTACACTGCAATGCAGAAGGAATATGTAATCCATTCTCAATATCCTACACTGAGCAATGTCTACTATTATGGCTTATTACATATAAAATATCTACTAATGAGTTTATCAAATATGAAGTGACTAGATAGTATTGCAAAAAATTTCTATTTTGTAAAAATTCTTGGTAGATTGTTAAATAGGCGAATTAAGGGGTTGAAGTGATATCTAGCAAGTTGGCATTTTTCTATAGGTCAGGAGTGCGTTTTTACTTTTCCCAGTCAAAACAATGGAATTACCCCCTTTATTCTCTGAAAATTTGTTAACAAACAAATGTTAAAGAATATATTAGATTCACAAAAAAGAGGAACACCTGTATAACAGCAGTTTCTACAATGCTTATTCGTTCTTCTACCATTTAAAGTGTTTTTTAAAAAAGAAGCAATCAAGTCTATGTGTACTGTACTGTCTTAATTTGAAAGTAATTAAACATCTGTGTCAGTTAAGGTTGCTATGTTTATTGCTTTATTTCTTTTATAGAAAACCAATTACTTGTATTTATATTAGTTAGAAAAAATATGAATTATACTAGCTGAGAAAGGAAGTTCAAACTAGTAGATTGCTCATCTGGATTCAATTGGTTTTTTTTTTTCCCATTTTGATGGAAAAATAGTCATAGATATGATTTCTCTTGTTTCAGTTTTGTTGGATAAAAGTGTACCCTAGTTCCCCATTACTTACAACAATAGCTTCTCACCTGTGATCCTCAGATAGCTCATCCTCATTCAAATTTGGGACCAATGGACTAGGCCCATTTGTACGGAAAAAGCCCTGCAGAAAAATTGGCATTTTAGATACTTAAAATGTACTTACATAGTAAAAATATCTGACATATTTGTATAGGTTTTAGTAAATTTGAAAATCCAACTCATCTGTATATCATTGTGAGAAAGGCACTCAATTTCACAAACATGAAAATTGAGAATTTGAGAGCTAGGATGATTTGGTCAAAGATGTACAACTCGTAGATGGAGGATCAAAGTAGGTCCACCTCAAAGTTAAACTCTTTGAGTTCACCACCTTTCCACTGCTACACAGACACACTGGGAACAAAGTCTTCCTCCAAAAAGCCCTCTTTTCTCACAAGATTTGTTCTTTGAAATGACCACTAATATGAAACAAATATCCCAGAAACCCAGAGAAAAACTGGCATAGGTCACAAACAGAGATCCTTGTGCCAAGAGGGAGCCCAGGGTGAGGGCGCCGTCTCAAATGAGATTTTTCTTTCTCAGATGAGGAAGTAGATTTGGGGGTTGTTGATGTTTTAGTCACTCAGTCATGTCTGACTCTTTGTGACCCCATGGACTGTAGTCCACCAGGCTCCTCTGTCCATGGGATTTCCCGGGCAAGAATACTGGAATCAGTTGCCATTTCTTCCTCCAGGGGCTCTTCCCAACCTAGGGATCTTCCCAACCCATGTCTTCTGCATTGGCAGGCAGATTCTCTACCATTGAGCCACCTCTAAATGGGATGTTTGCCTTCTCATGGCAAATATGAAAGCTCAAATCCCAGAGAACTGCTAGAGAGGGATACTGAATGGGGCCAACAGATTTAGCAACTTACTTTAATTGCTTTTCTCTTTTTCTAAATTTTCTAAAATTTTTCTCAATTTTCTAAAGATCACATAGATCACTACTCTAAATTGAGTGTGAAGAAGTCCCTCACAGCTTCTGAAATGTGGTCAGTTAAAGCCCAGATTTTAAACCAGAGAGGAAAAGTAAAGCAGATCTTTTGCCCCCTCTGGATTGTAATGATACTAATAATAATGATAAAAATGACAATGATGATCCTGACTGTAAGGACTCAAATTTACTGAGTGCTGATGGACAGGGAGGCCTGGCATGCTGCGATTCATGGGGTTGCAAAGAGTCAGACATGACTGAGTGACTGAACTGAACTGAACTGAACCATAAACCAGGGGCTGTCTTATTTGCACTTCACAACAACCCTCAAAGAGGTACTGTTTTCCCCATTTATAGAAAAAGAACCTGAGGCTAAAAGATGTAAGTGACTTGGGTAAGCTCTTGTAGCTAGTAAGAAAGGTTGTGAACTCTGGATCCAGAGGCCTCTCATGTAAGTACATGTATTGTATATTACAGCATCATCACAATATTAACAACTTTGTCTAGTCATATGATGGTCTTTGTTCCCTGGAACTCTCCATGCAAGTTACTACCTCATGACTTTTACAGCTGCTGAACTCTCTACTTGAACTGCCTTCCTTTCTTTCCTAGATTGGCGTCTTATCATCATTCATAGTCTCTGTTCAAAAGGCACATCGTCAGAGAGAGATCTTCCCTGACACTCTACTGGACTCCCACTCCCACCAGTCATTAGCACACAATTCTGTTTTATCATCTCCATGACATCTGTTAATGTTACTTGTCTACTGTCTGTTTTTCCAGCACCAAGCAAAGTGCCTGGCACATAGTAGGTGCTTGCTAAGTACGTCACTTGGTAAATAACTCATTAGTCTGAACCAATCAAATGAATCTAAAGACTAAAGATTTTTCCTTTTTTTTTTTTTTTTTTTTTGAGACAGAATCTGGGAATTCTGTATTAGAAAGATACTAAGTGAGCAACGGGCAGACAGAAGAGCTGCTTCAAAACTCACCTGGTGACAGAGCCTTCTTTTATCCACCCGCCAAAATGGTGATTTCTCTCTTACTATGTCCCAGCCCCCAGACCTTGTATACCTGTTTAATATACTATCAAAACCACTTGTCAATGAGTGTGCATCTCTTTAGGGTGTTCATCTTCTGAAACACAGGGGCTGGTCTTTTCTCACTCACATATCCTAACACAACCCTCTGCACACATCAGGTGCTTTAGCAGTGCTGTCCAGTAGCTGAGAGACCAAAGAGGACATGTCCCTTTAAAGGAAGCCTGCATGGCCACAACGGGGGAGACACACACCCAACATACTTACCTGTAGAGTACTAGCCCTAAGGACACAAATGGTCCCCACTAGGTAAAATGCATCATCCAAAGGAAGATTTACAGTTGATGGCCCACAGACAGGTGTGGAGAAGCTGTGGAACAGCGCAGGATGGTCTAAGGGAGAGAGAGACACACAAGTGACAATCTAATAGAAAGGCAGGCCAGGTACACAAAAGAACAGTCACCTGTCCCATCCATGTGCCATTTATCAACCCATTGACAATTTTCAGAATTCTGAACCACCAATTTTTCCTGTCTTCCTTCCATTCCAACCACCTTCCCCACCCTGGTCTCCACAAGAACAAGGAGTCATTACTGGGAAATAATTGTGAGTTTAGGGTGATTTTTCAGTCTTCTAATCTTACCTTGTGAATGGACGTTTTAACTCCAAAAGAAATTTGCTCCTCTTCTTTACACAGACCATGTGGATATCAAATATGTGTAATTTGTGTGTACATAGAATCAAGTATTTTTTAAGGTATTTGACTTTTAGTTTCCAAGGCATGTGACAAAGATACCTGCCAACCACTGTGTGAGCTAATTTTCATTCTTTACTTACCCATTCATTCATTTGTTATATTTTTAGACCTCAGTGGCAAAGAACTGAGTTAATCATATTCTTAGTTCATGGCATATTATGAACACAGATAAAATTCCCACTCTCACTTTTGTTTATTTTTTCTCTCTGTCCCTTTCCCACCCATGGGCACCCACTATTATCTACCACCTTTAACATGTGGTCAAATATACCACCTTGTCAAATATGTGCTAAGTTGCTTCAGTGGTGTCCGATTCTTTGTGGCCCCACGGACTGTAGCCCACCAGGCTCTTCTGTCCATGGGATTTTCCAGGCAAGAATACTGGAATGGGTTGCTGTACCCTCTTCCAAGAGATCTTCCCAACCCAGGGATAAAACCCACATCTCTTATGTCTCCTGCATTGGCAGGCGGGTTCTTTTACCACTAGCGCCACCTGGAAAGTTGAAGTTAAGTGGCTCAGTCGTGTCCGAATCTTTGCGACCCTGGGGACTGTAGCCTACCAGGCTCCTCTGTCCATGGGCTTCTCCAGGCAAGAATACTGGAGTGGGTTGCCATTTCCTTCTCCAGGGGATCTTTCCGACCCAGGGATTGAACCCAGGTCTCCCGCATTGCAGGCAGATGCTTTAACCTCTGAGCCACCAGGTACCAGGCCATATTTGACTGGGGCTTCCCAGCTGGCTCTGACTTCCCTGGTGGCTCAGACGGTAAAGTGTCTGCCTACAATGCGGGAGACCCGGGTTCAATCCCGGGTTCTCCCTTCTCCAGCAGATCTTCCCAACCCAGGGATTGAACCCGGGTTTCCCGCATTGTATCGTCTGAGCCACCAGGGAAGTCAGCGCCACCTGGGAGCCCCAGTTAAATATGTAGCCTGGTTCTATGTACTATTATGTTTTCACAATTTACAAAAGTTGTCTTGTGCTATAGATCTCATTGCTTCTCAGTCAACAACATGGTTTTAAGATCTAAAATACATGTGGTATTATGTATATCTAGAGTTCATTACTTTTAACTACTATAAAGTTTTCTATATTGTATATTTCCCCAAAATTTTACTTGTTCATTTCCCTAATGATTACACCTAGGCTGTCTCCAACTCCCTCCTACTACAAACAACACTATGACATACATAGTGCAAGTCCCCTTAGACACAGATCTCTGCAGCTTCGCCTCTGTGGTATCTCCATCCAGTGATAGGATTACTGAGTTACAAGATAACTGACTTAATTTCACTCTGTTTTCCAGGATGGCTTCTTGAGTTTACATTCCTCTCGACACTGTATTAATGTTTTCATTTCTCACATCCTCACCAATATTTGGTATTATTCACACTCTTAATTGTTGCTGTTCTGATGTGTGTACATTGCTACTCATTGGTTTTTTAATTTTTCATTCTTTACTTGCTAGTGAGTTTGAGCATCTTTTCACATATTTGTTGGGCTATTTACCTCAGATTCAAGCCCTAGATCTTTTAATGGCCCCAAGACAGTGTTTATATTAATTTATCAGTGTGTGGTTCCTGAAACCTTGAGAATTTCAAATTCTGATCCTGTATTCACATTAAGACACACAGATTTGGGTTTTGATTTCCTCTAAATAACACATATTTTTTCTCAAACTCTGAGAGAGTTAGCACACTTACTCTTCATCTAAGCCAATGGGCAGAATTTTACTGATCATTTTAAGTCTCTAAGTTTTATGTGTTGGTCCTTGAACAAGTGTTACTACTCCAGATTGCAGTCCATGGAATCAATGTATGATTTAAAAATCACTTAGGCCCAGCACAAAATCAACTCCTTCTTATCACTGTGTCCTGTACTTTATCCTTTCTTTTAAGGTTGTCTATGCAATACACTCCTTAGGTTATGTTTAAGCAATAATTTCCTTGTTTTTTGTAGAAGGAAAGAGCCATCCTTATCAGCTCAGTCTACCATGTTACCATATGACCTCACCTTGTAAATTTTGCTATAACTTTTTAAAGTCTAATTAATGTTTGTGGTCCACCAAAACCTGTGATCACAGGGGTAGCAGAGAGAGTAGCCAACAGTAGAAGGGCATTTATATTACCAATGAAGGGCTGCATAACTCATGAATTTCATATAAATAAGATTAAAAACTCTATTGATTACCATAAGAAACATCTTTCAGAGTCAGGATGACTTTAACATATTCATAAGCAGAGGTGTTATCTGATTCAGCTTCTCCTCTTTTGAAATGACAGCAAAAGTCAATATGCTTTCCCACTTAAAAAAAACAAAAACAGACACAAAACAATTTTACATTTGTATTTAACTATATTCTGAAGGATTATTTCATATGACTATTGTCTTACTTAGACTAGATTTTAAAAATATTATTTTCTTTTCATGAATATTAGCACTTGCATAGCTATCTATGTTGTATCTATAGAGTGGTTCAGTTCAGTTCAGTCGCTCAGTCATGTCCGACTCTTTGCAACCCCAGGGACTCCAGTACGCCAGGCTTCCCTGTCCATCACCAACTCCTGGAGTTTACTCAAACTCATGTCCATCGAGTTGGTGATGCCATCCAACCATCTCATCCTCTGTTGTCCCCTTCTTGTCCTGCCTTCAATCTTTCCTCTACCCCTATAGAGTGGGGTATCATCTAAAACATAATTTACATAATAATAATGCAATTATACAAAAGCTGAAAAATTCAAGGTTCATGATAAAGAACAAGATTTAATAGTGGAGAAAGTTTAATATTAGAAATAAAATTTGCAAAACTATAGTAAGTTAAATTAATATATGATCGGCAGCTATATTGGCGCTAATGTCTTTATTATTCCTTTAAGTGATTGTTATCTGTCTCTTAAAATCTAAGCATTTACTATTTGAAAAAAAATATCTGTACCTGAATTCGATACAGCAGATTTGAAAGTCATCTTTGAAAATATTTCACTTTTCTCGTCATCAGGCAGAAGGCTTAAGAAGCTTTTACCCACGATGTCATTCTCAAGAGGGAAAGAGGGAATCAATTTAGTTATATGCATTACTGGCATTTAATTTCTCTATCTCCTTACCTCCATTAAACTTATCACCTGCCCCACCTCAGCCATCTTATAGTCAGACCTGTTAAACTTCTAAAGTCTCAATTCACATTGACCCATTCTATGACCATCACCTCCTACCTTTCCAGTGTGTTCATGCAAGTATTTGTTTATTTGGTTGTGCTGGGTCTTAATTGTGGTATGTGGGATCTTTGATCTTCCTTCCATCATGACAGGCCCCCTACATTGGGAGCTCAAAGTCTTAGCCAGTGAACCACCAGGAAAGTCCCTCGAAAGTATTTTAAATAGCATCAACTCCCTGACATTCTCTTCCTGTCTTTTTGTATACCACTTATCACTACCTGACATCATAGTCACATGTATAAAATATACAATATAAAATAAAAAATGGATAGGGTCCCTCAATAAAATATAACTTGCATTAAAAGAGAAACCTTGACTGTCTTATTTACTGCTACATCCTCAACACCTAAAACATAGTCTGACATGAGTGAGCACCAATAAATATTAGTTGGATGAATGAATAATGCTGTACCATGTAGTTGAAATGTGGTGACGTGAATTAGCTGAATGTCAGACATTAAGTAAAGAGTTTTTAATGTGATAGAAACAAAATAATAAGCAAAGTACTCTTTGTAGTTTAATGATGGCTTTGGGTGATGAACTACAAATTTAAAAGATTTTAACTGATTAATATTATTAATCTACAGTCAAAATTCAGAAATATATTTTTATGGTCCATTTGTAGAAGCCAGCCTACAAATTGGCCAATGCTCAAATTAGCAGATGGATCCTGTCTCAATCAAGAAAACTCTTGGCTCAATTCAGGGCAGAAATACAACCCTAGTTTAGCAAAGAAAACATGAATTAATAGGCAATAGGTTTTGACAATGAAAGCCACATAGTAAGAAACTGACTTCTCAAAAGAATAGGATATTTTTCTTTCAATTTTTTCAATGAAAATACTTTATTGATTTAGTTATGAAATACACTTCAGGTACCAAACCAAGTTATCTCTGATCAGTAGAGACCACTCATTCATTCCTTCACCTAACACCTGTTTAACAACTGCTCCATGCCAGAACATTGTACTAGGTACATTCAAACAAACTAGCTCACCTAATCAGATTCCCTATGAGAGGAAGAACTCTCCTCTATTGAATTCATGAGGAAATGGAGGCTTGTCCAATTATGGAATAGAAAGAAGGTCAGAGATGAGATTCACACCCAGCTCTACCCAACTACAAATTCATTGTTCCTTCCACTACACCACAGCTACCTTGAGTCCAATCGGCTGATTTGCTACTGGGCCAGCTTCTGAATTTTGGATATTTTACATGAAGTAAGAATTTTGGATATTTTACATGAAGTAACTTATTATTTTTTTTTTTTTGCTGAAACCTATGATAGTTTAAAAAGATGAACCTGACATGTCTATTCTAAATTTCAATAAACACTGAGTTCAGTAGGGAAGACGACACGTGCACAATTACAATGCAAAGTATAAAATAATAGGTTGAGATCATTTCAGGCCCTGAAATAATAAATAATACAATAATACCCCAACAAGAGGTACAAAGTGCTAAGGCTCACCAGTTCTTTCATTGGTGGAAGAAAGTATAGCATTGTCACCTAAAAGAATTCAAAGCTGATAGGGTCCACATGGGGTCTCACTCACCTGGGCACCTCTGGAATCAGCAGCATGTCTCTTTGGTATGCTGCTGCCATGCCACCCTCAGGGGGCAAGGGTGGGAGGTGGATGGAAATACATTACCAAAAACAAACAGCAGGGGTACACCAGCAATGGACACTTGGGGCATACACCCAACAACCTCACAGAACACACGCTTCCTCTCCAAACAATCATAACGCCCTGCAGAGCAAAGGAAATCCCTGTCCTCCAATATGTGGATGATCTTCTCCTTTATAGTCCTTGGCTTACACACTCTCAACACCACACTATACAACTCGTTAGTTTTCTAGCTGATAGAGACTATCCAGTATCTCCCACCAAGTTCAGCTTTCTCTTCTTAGAGTCACCTATCTCGGAGTCCTTTTAACACCAACAAAAAGATACATTACTACCAATAGAAAGTCCCCTACCACTCCCTATATCAAGTGTTATAAAATATTTTAGTGCTCAGTCTGGTTTTTGCATTTTTGTATTGTTATCTTGTTTTATAGGTTGTCAGCCCCTCCCCTAATTTCCCCTTCCTCTCTGCCATCTTATCCTGAACTAACGCCCAGAACAGGTGGAAACAGGATGACACCATTTAAAGTCAGGGAAGAGCCAAAGTAGAGATTTGGTTCCAGCTTTCAGGTGCTAACTTCCTACTGTGCAGGGCATGATGCATAACATTGTCTACTTGTACCCCTTGTCTCCAGTGTTCAGGATCTTTGCACACATGTCTGAATCATCGAGGGATTTCCTCTGCTCTGCAGGGTGTTATGTATCGTTTGGGGAGGAAGCATGTGATCTGTGAGGTTGTTGGGTGTATGCCTCAAGTGTCAGTTGCTGGTGTACTCCTGCTGTTTGCTTTTGGTTATGCTGTATTTCCCCGCAGCTCCCACCTGTGGCCCCCTGAGGGTGGCATGGCAGAAGCATACCAAAGAGACATGCTGCTGAATTCCAGAGGTGACCAGGTGAGTGAGACCTCTTGTGGACCCTATCAAAAGTGAACAGTTTTTTTATCATGCACATTCTCTTGGATGGAAATAGCAGCCATAAGTTACTTATTAATTAACTACATTCTTTAAGGAAGGTGACAGTGACAATGCATGCTTGAGCATGCTCAGTAGTTAAGCTGTGTCCAACTCTTTGTAACCCCATGGATTGCTGCACATGAGTCCTCTGTCCTCCACTGTCTACTGGAGCTTGCTCGAACTCATGTCCATTGAGTTGGTGATGCCATCCAACCATCTCATCCTCTGTCGTCCCCTTCTCCTTTTGCCTTCAATCTTTCCCAGCATTAGGGTCTTTTCCGATGAGTCAGTTCTTCGCATTAATCAGGTGGCCAAAGGAGTGGAGCTTCAGCTTTAGCATCAGTTCCTCCAATGAATATCAAGGGTGATTTCCTTCAGGATTGACTGGTTTGATCTCCTTGCTGTCCAAGGGACTCTCAAGAGTCTTCTCTGGCACCACAGTTTGAAAGTGTCAGTTCTTTGGTACTCAGCCTTCTTTATGATCCAACTCTCATATCCATACATGACTACTGGAAAATCCATAGTTTTGACTAAATGGACTTTTGTCAGCAAAGTGATATCTCTGCTTTTGAATATGCTGACAGGGTTGGCATGGTTTCCCAAGTGGCACTAGTGGTGAAGAACTCACCTGCTAATGCAGGAGACAAGGGTTCAGTCCCTGGCTTAGGAAGATCCCCTGGAAAAGGGGTTGACAGAGTCAACCCACTCCAATATTCTTGCCTGGGAAATCCCATAGTCAGAGGAGCCTGGCGGGCTACAGTTCATGGGGTTGCAAAGAGTCTGACACGACTGAAGTGACTTAGCAAAGCAAAAAAAAGTTTGTCATAGCTTTTCTTCCAAGGAGCAAGCACCTTTTAATTTCATGGCTGCAGTCACCATCTGCAGTGATTCTGGAGCTCAAGAAAATGAAATCGGTCACTGTATTCAATTTTTCCCCATCTATTTGCCATGCAATGATGGGACCAGAGGCCACGATCTTCGTTTGTTGAATGTTGAGTTTCAAGCCAGCTTTTTCACTCTCCTCTCTCACCTTCATCAAGAGGTTCTTTAGTTCCTCTTTGCTTTCTGCCTAATCTAGGGTGGCTTCATCTGCATATCTGAGGTTATTGATATTTCTCCTGTCAATCTTGATTCCAGCTTGTGCTTCATCCAGCCTGTCATTTCACATGATGTACTCTGCACAGAAGTTAAACAAGCAGGGTAACAATATACAGCCTTAATGTATTCCTTTCCCAATTTGGAACCAATCTGTTGTTCCATGTCTGGTTCTAACTGTTGCTTCTTGACCTGTATACAGGTTTCTCAAGAAGCAGATAAGGTGGTCTGGTATTACCAACTCTTTAAGAATTTTCCACAGTTTGTTGTAATCCACACAGTCAAACGCTTCATCCACATAGTCAATGAAGCAGAAATAGATGTTTTTCTGGAATTCCCTTGCTTTTTCTATGATTCAACAGGTGGTGTCAATTTGATCTATGGTTCCTCTGCTTTTTCTAAATCCAGCTTGAACACCTGGAAGTTCTTGGTTCACATACTGTTGAAGCATAGCTTGGAGGATTTTGACCATTACCTTGCCAGCATGTGAAATGAGTACAATTGTACAGTAGTTTGAACATTCTTTGGCATTGCCCTCCTTTGGGATTGGAATGACAACTGACCTTTTCCAGTCCTGTGGGTATTGCAGTTTTCCAAATTTACTGGCATATTGAGTGCAGCACTTTAACAGCATTATCTTTTAGGATTTGAAATAGCTCAGCTGGAATTCCATCATCTCCACTAGCTTTGTTCATAGTGATGCTTCCTAAGGCCCACTTAACTTTACACTCTAGGATGTCTGGCTGTAGGTGAGTGATCACACCATCATGGTTATCTGGGTCATTAAGACCTTTTTTTGTATAGTTCTGTGTATTCTTGCCACCTCTTCTTAAAATCTTCTGCTTCTGTAAGGTCCATACCATTTCTACCCTTTATTGTGTCCATCTTTGCATGAAATGTTCCCTTGGTATCTCTAATTTTCTTGAAGAGATCCCTAGTCTTTCCCATTCTATTGTTTTCCTCTATTTCTTTGCATTGTTCACTTAAGAAGGCTTTCTTATCTCTCCTTGCTATTCTTTGAAACTCTGAATTCAGACAGCTATATCTTTTCTTTTCTCCTTTGCCTTTCACTTCTATTCTTTTCTCAGCTATAGGCCTCCTCAGACAACCATTTTGCCTTTTCACATTTCTTTTTCTTGGGCATGGTTTTGATCACTGGCTCCTGTACAAGGTTACGAACCTCCATCCATAGTTCTTCTGGCACTCTATCAGATCTAATCCCTTAAATTTATTTGTCACTTCCACTGTACAATCATAAAGTATTTGATTTAGGTCATACCTGTATGGTCTAGTGGTTTTCCCTACTTTCTTCAATTTAAGTCTGAATTTTGCAATAAGAAGTTCATGATCTGAGCCACAGTCAGCTCCATATCTTGTTTTTGCTGATTGTATAGAGCTTCTCCATTTTTGGCTGCAAAGAATATAATCGATCCCATTTTAGTATTGATCATCTGGCAATGTCCATGTGTAGAGTTGTCTCTTGTGCTAGAGTGGTATCTTTTGTAAAGTTCTTCTCTGTATTCTTGACACCTCTTCTTAATCTCTTCTGCTTCTGTTAGGTCCTTGCCATTTCTGTCCTACCCTCATAGCCTATTCTTAATACAAGAGCCAGAGTGATTCTGATAAAAGTTAGATTCAGATAATTTCCTGCATCAGATCCAAATGGCTTCCTCCCATCACTGAGGAAAAGGCAAAGTCATTACAATGGCCCTAAACCAGGTGACCTCTGTTACTGCTCTGACCTCATCACCTCCTACAACTTTTCTTCTTGCTCACAGCACTCTGGTCCCAGTGACCTCTTTATGATAGCTTTTCACACCAAGTATACTCCTGCCTTAGTGTCTTTTCACTTGCATTTGTTTCTGTTTGGAACACACTTTCTGCATGACTCACATACTTATCCTGTTCTAGTACCTGTCTAAACATCACCTGATCACACAGGCCTTCACTAACCACACCATGTGTAATATCCGACCTGCAGTCACTCTCTGGGTAATATTGTCCCCTACTGACAGATGAGAAATGAAAGCTCATGTAGTTAGTGACTGAGAGTTAAATTTTAATCTCTAGATTATTTGACTCCAAAGACCAAGTTCTTTCCACCTCACCATCCTATCGGCTTGGAGCTGCCCAATAGACAGAGGTTCAGTTCAGATGCTCAGTCGTGTCTGACTCTATGACCTCATGGACTGCAACATGCCAGGCTTCCCTGTCCATCACCAACTCCTGGAGCTTGCTCAAACTCAGGTCCATCCAGTCAGTGATGCCATCCAACCATCTCATCCTCTTTCACCCCTTCTCCTCCTGCCTTCAATCTTTCCCAGCATCAGGGTCTTTTCCAATGTGCCAGTTCTTCGCATCAGGTGGCCAAGTATTGGAACTTCAGCTCCAGCATCAGTCATTCCAATGAATACTCAGGACTGATTTCCTTTAGGATTGACTGGTTTGATCTCTTGCAGTCCAAGGGACTCTCAAGTGTTTTCTCCAAAACCACATTTCAAAAGCATCTATTCCTCGGCACTCAGCTTTCTTGATGGTTCAACTCTCACATCCATACATGACTACTGGAAAAACCACAGCTTTTACTAGATGGACCTTTGATTTTTAATGAAATTGTAGATTTCTGGAGCTGGGAAGATGCTCCAGAAATGGTTTTGTCTCCATATTTATATGAGATGGGTGATTTATAAAATAAAATTTTAAATCAAAGCTTGGTTAAAAATCACATGCTGTTAAAAACTAAGAGTTAGGATTTAAACACAAGTGTGAAACTGTGTCCCAGGTATGGTGTTTTTCAACCCTGTTTTAAAATAATATGGGCTTCCTTTGTGGTTCAGCTGGTAAAGAATCCTCCTGTAAGGCAGGAGATCTGGGTTTGATCCCTGAGTTGGGAAGATCCCCTGGAGAAAGGAAAGGCTACCCACTCTAGTATTCTGGCCTAGAAAATTCCATGGACTGTATAGTCCATGGGATCACAAAGAGTCGGACATGATTGAGTGACTTTCTTTTTCACTGAAAAGAATATATAAATTCATTTCCATTTAATATTTGTGTACAGAGTAATAGTTATAGCTTTGCTTCCCTGGTGGCTCAGACGGTAAAGCATCTGTCTACAATGAGGGAGACCCAGGTTCGATCCCTAGGTTGGGAAGATCCCCTAGAAGGCAATGGCAACCCACTCCAGTACTCTTGCCTGGAAAATCCCATGGACGGAGGAGCTTGGTAAGCTGCAGTCCATGGGGTCACTATGAGTCGGACATGACTGAGCAACTTCACTTCACTTCTTTACTTTAAGTACACCAAACTCAGATTACCACATACCTGGTTTAAGATGAGCAGTTCAAACCCATGTCCCAGACACCTCTACCTTAGGGTGACTCTGTGCGTGTGTGTTTGTTACCTCAAATGTTGAATGGTGAAAGAGTCTCTTAAGAGTGAAAGCTCTGAACCAAAAAGGAATAAAGAATCAAGGATAACAGAATAAGAATCCTCATAGGAAGATCCTCAGGAAAAGTCATGGGTCTCAGTCAATGGCCAATTTGCTCTAAGTAATATTAAATATTACAAGAATTTGGGTAGTTTTCTGGTCTTCACTATAACAAACTTTAATGAATGTATTACATTCATATTCTTTCTTTTAATGTACATTTAATAAGACCATTCTCCTTCTATGATAAGATTCCTCTAAAGTCCAAGGCAATGAATATCTCTAATGCTATGCATGCTAAGTCGCTTCAGTCATATCTGACTCTTTGGGACTCTGGACAGCAGCCCACCAGGCTCCTCTGTCCACGGAATTCTCCAGGCAGGAATAATGGAGTGGGTTGCCATCTCCTTCTCCAGGAATATCTCTAATATTTGCATTTTATTCAGCTGTTTTGGTATCCTATAAATATAAGCTGAATTTGGAAATGTAAATTGCTTTCTAAAAGAAAGGAAGAGAATGAGGCGTTTAAAAATGGATACAGGTATCTTTAAATAAAGAGAAAAGAGGAGAAAAGCTCTCTGAGTTTCCAAGTGGGCCATAGAACATGCTGGCTGGAACAGTATAACTAGTGCAATAAGCATGCAATCCTCTTTGAACTTAACTAAAGAATAATTTGACAAAATTCTATTAATGTGTGTGGTTCAAACTTGAATGCCACAGATCTGTGAGTGAGGGTGTGTCAAGTTCTTCAGACAATTCTGTGGAGTGAGGAATGTGCAATGAAAGCAACAATCCAGATATGATTAACACAATCAGTCAAGTGACAGAGATTTGGGAGTGGTGGTGGTTGTGGATGTATGCTACACAGCTCCTTTTCACACACAGGCATGCATACATTATGAAGGTTTGCAGTCCTTTCATGTTTAAGTGATATACGTGGTGGGTGTACAGCCTGAAGATCCAGAAAAAAATTCAGGAAATCATATTCTAAGTCAGTGGTGCTGGGAAGATAGTAGAAAGCTCTCCTGAGAGGGATATAGTGACACCAAAAGACTCAGGAAGAACTGACTATTTTGAACATCTGATACTCTGACTATAACGCATGTGAGTGTCTCTCCAGCAATATGCACAACATTGCTAAATTAGGCAATCATTTATTTTTTTCCCTAAATTAGATCATGGCTTGTTCTTCAACATAAAGAAACAAAACACAAATCAGACCTGGAAATGGATGTCACAAGCTAGCATGACCCAATCATAACATTCATTGTTTAATCAGTATGTGGTAGACTCAAATGTACAAAATCAGAGACATCCATCTGGTTGAGGGCTGCCTGGCAAAGCAGTCACCTTGGGGGCCATCACCTTCAAGGGCAGTTTACAAACCACACACCAGTGCACACCCAGTGTTTCATTACCTCATGTCACAGTTTGTTTTCAATAGCTTTAAAACTGAAACCAATGGAGAGGACAATAAAACATGTGCACATTTTGACCACATTAACAATGTCTTCTCTGATGAGTTGTATGCTGCTAAAAACAAATAATGAAACCCTATACAACAAAGCACATGATCCTTTCCCAAAAACTGAGAGAACTTACAGGTAAATGGCCAAGAAGTGAAGTGATGCGAGGGGCCACGGAAACTATTATTCCATCTATGCTCACTATTAGCATAAATCCATCCAATGACTAAAGAAAAGAGAATAATAATGTAATTAAATAGTGGAACAATAATAAAATGATAGCTTTATTTCTAAATGCATAATTATAATCACACACTGAAAATGTATTGTGGTTCTTAAATATCAATAAAGCAAGCCCAGAATTAATTAAAATTCCATTATTCTGCCTCCTACACAGAATCTACTTAACCTTAAGTATGAGATGTTTATCAAATGATGTTTCACTTAGACAAACACATTTCAGTGTACACCCAATTAACACAAAACTCTCCAACACAAGCTAGGAAGATTCATTTCCATGTGTTGGTTATTTCACACTTAATTAAAAATTAATTCCAAAAACAGTAAGAATATTTTGGAGGGCATTTTCATTTGTAGTTAGTTTAGTCTTCTATTTATAAATATGGCTATTGCCTTCACTTTCCTGCTATATAATGGAATAGATATCCAGACAAATGCCTCCTGGTAAAGAACACCTAAAATGATGGATAAAATATATAAAACAGGGAGAAGCTTACGGTAAAGTATGGGAAACAATCTGATACAGAAATGACTAGAACATGAGAAGTCAAAGGATATCGAAGCTTGCATATGCTTCAGAGCATGGGAAGCATATGCTTGGGAGCATCTATGCTACATTGATGGCATAGAGCCAGGGGGACAGAAAACAAAGCTTGGACCCACACAAAGTGGGGGTTGAAATCAAAGACTCCTGTATCAAGCCAGGAAAGGAACACTCTC
Organism: Bubalus kerabau; assembly: GCF_029407905.1. NCBI lineage: Eukaryota > Metazoa > Chordata > Mammalia > Artiodactyla > Bovidae > Bubalus > Bubalus kerabau. The sequence continues at coordinate 44,642,438 of NC_073647.1, read as the reverse complement.
AGCAGACAAAATAGAAGGATCTTATCCAACAAAGAGCCAGGGAACTCATAACCTGCCTATCTTGCCTCAGCCTCAGCTCTGGCTAGAAAAGGAAAAGAAGAATTGGTCTCCTCTGGGAATTGCAAACAGAAGCCCACACTCACACTAACTACCTGTGTAGCCCTCAACACCCCAAGCCTATTATTTACTTTCAAATGGTCCTGGCCCCAAATATCTAGGGAAAATAAATTGAAATCACCTCTTGAGAATGATTTTAAAAACAGGGCTCAAAGAATGTAGATAAATTTCCAAATACCATAAGTTTGTCATAAATGATTAACAAACACAGGAAAAACATGAAACATGAACAAGAGGCAGTATAAAGAATAAAATGCAGAATGAGATTTAAAACTGAAGATACAAGAAATATCAGAGATAGAATATAAAATAAGTAAAATAAGTATGCTTAAAAGCAACTATGCTGCAATAAAAATTAATAAAAATAAATATATATACCAAAAACATGCTTAATATGCTTAAATAAATCTTAAAAGGGTATTGAAAATATAATGAAGGAACAGGAGACTTCTGACTAGGCAGATGTGAAAATTAATCAAATTGTCTAGAAATGATATCAAAATAAAAACTCAATATGTAGGTCAAATAGCAAGTTAGAGCATAGGTAGAAAGATAACTTCTGAAGTGGAAGACAAAGCTGAAGAAATGACTCAGATGCAACACAAGGAGACAAGGGAATGGAAGATAAGAGAAATGAAATGACACAGAGAAGAGCGGGAAAGTGCACTAGACATTTTACACATGTTCACTTTACTCTCATAACCACTCTGTGAAACAGAGATATTGTACAGAGAAAGAAGTCAGAGCTGAGAGATGGCAATTCTCTCAAGGATGCATAACAAGTAAGTAATAAAGGCACAGATCATATCCCTCTCTATCTGACTCAAAGGATCATGGGCATTCGGGCTTTAGTCTGTGGCCTTTGAACTCAGTAGAACCTACCAGTTTCTTTGGAAGTAGAAACCATAAACATCTCATGTCCTTGAGGAAAAAAATAAAGTAAGGAATGAAAAGGCTTAATCTTGTAGAATCTAACAACCTGTGTTGAATGAATCTACCAGATAATTAATTAACTTGCCACTAAACTATGCAAACACTTGTTCGTTTTTGTTGTCACTGGAGATCGGTGGGTTCAGTTGGCATAAGAAACATCCAGGCAGCCTGCTAGACATGAAGGCCCCTGGCCCTACCAAGATAGAGATTCCAATTCAAATAGTTTAAGGTGGGTCTCAGGAATCTGTGTTTTTACCAAGTTCCTAGGTAACTCTGAAGGTAGAGTCCCCTAGCCACACTTTGAAAAACAGTATTCTGTATCTTTTACTGCATGCATTCTACATATAAAGCAATCAGAGAACAAACTCCCTCTTACTTGGAGTGTCTTCTGGATAAAATCTTTGTAATTTTGAAACGATGGAGTCCAATTCGGTGTTTCTGTAGACATTTTTATAAGGAAGAAAGGATAAAAAACAGTCACATTAAAATGATTAGCTTATCGGTATTAGATTTTTCAAAGTTATAATTAACTTTATAGAAAAGACTCTCATAAGAAAATGCTGAGTGCTAATGAAGAATCTGAAGTAGATTAACTAATTGCTTATAAGCTATCGTCAACAAAGAAGTGTTCAGAATTGAAAAAGACCTTGAAGATCATCCATCTCAATTTCTACTGTATGCAGGACGATCTTTCTAACAACGTTATGATCTTCAACTCCCAGTTCTTTCCCTTTCTTGACTTCTATAAGTCTTCCGAATTCTACCCAAACCCAATATTCACCAGATAAGGTACAGGCTGTTGAATGCTCCAGGTGTATTAAGACACTGAAAATGTCCTCAGTCCCTGATTAAAATACAGAATTCCATGACTGTTTCATCAAATTAAGTTTTTAGCAAAGGCCCTCAACTAGAAAATCCTTAAGCTGTATATTGTAATTCTCCAAAGCTGCAGACACCCTTCTGTCTCCCATACCCCCTTCTCCATGCTTTAAGGTTTTCTGGTTTTCCCAATGAACAGTTTCAGCTCCTGAACTAACTCAGAGCCTCTGCTATCAACATCCACCCCACTTCACCTCCCCCAGTCCCACCTGTTCCACTGACTTCACTAACCCGGGGACCTCACTAACACAGCCCTCCAATCTCCAGTTATTTGAATGTATGTCCATAAATGTTTGTTTCTTCTCCTCACAAAAATGGTGAGGAGACCCATAAAACTGTAATGCCTATTCAAAATGTTACATCCCTTGACAAAGACAAATCTAATAGCAGCACTTGCTCTCTTGGTGGGCAGAAGTCTCAGATCCTTTTCTATGAGTAGATAAGAGGGGGCCCAGGCATGAGCAGAAGAGCTCCTGAACCCTCACTTAAAAGGGGATGAAAAGAGGGTGTGTAACTACGTGGGAAGGTGGAATAATATGAAATATAAACCATGCCGGTTGCACAACCACCTCACAATCAGTGTTCCTGACCCCTGTCCCAGCCTGGAAACTGAATTCCGGTCACAATTTCTCCAACTCAGAAAACAAACCATGCCCCCTCTCCCATGGCCGATTTCTGAGGTCATTTCCCCACTGACTTTCAGGTCCATCTAGTGACTTTCATCGCCTATACTCCCTACAAAGAAATACAAAAGACAAAAGACAGTCCATATATTTCCAGAAAATAAAACCTATGTATTTTATAAAACAACCATAAAGGGCTTTTCTACATTACTATATTACCCATGAACTTGTCCTTGTTTTGTTTCTAGGGTAGGCACCATATACAAATCTTCACTAAAACCCCAGTGTCCTACATAGTACTTAACTCACAATAGGAACTTGGCAATTCTTGTTAAGCTGAACCTCATTCATTCATTTATTTAACTACCATGTACTGGGCTCCTACTACATATCCTACTCTGTTTTAGAGGCTAATGATAGAGCATGAACAAGACAAATAAAGTGACCATTCTTTTGAATCTTACAGACCAGTGGGGAAGGTAGACATAAAACCAACACATAGACCAGGGAATCAGTCGTTGCATATACCTTGAAGTACAATAATTTCAACTGGGTGTACAGGGAAAGCCTTGCTGAGAAAGTAAAAAACAGCAGAAAGAGAGCCATGTGAAAATCCAGGAGCAGGGAGAGCATCTCAGGCAGAGGAAGCAGTAAGTACAAAAGGAGACAGGAAAGATTTTGGCCAATTTAAATAACAGGAGGTCAAAGGGACTACTGTAGGGTGACCAAGGGATAGAGCAGTGGGAAATGAAGTCTGAGAGACAGGCAGGACCAGATTATGTAGTGTACATGAGGGAGCCAGCATTGTTTTGACTGGAACAGCATGTGTTTCCAAGCAGAAGAGTGACATATGTTTTTTTTCTAATACTTATATTAGAAAACATATTTTTCTATATTTCATTAAGGCAAACATGAACGAGTTCCCTGACCAGGGGTCCCTGCATCGAGAGCACTGGATCCCAACCACTGAACCACAAGGGAAGTCCCTTGATATATATTTTTTAACTAATACAGTTATGTAAAGTTTAAAAATAAAATAAAATTTAAAAAAAATAAATAAAGATCACTATGGCTGCTTATGAAAAATAGGTCAAGCTAGGGAGCAAGAGTGAAGCAAGGGAGCCTCGCTGGAAAGCGTGTTCAAATGGAATAGATGGTGGTGGCCTAGATTAGGTTGGTCCACCAAGGCTATGGAAGTGGCAGAGTGAATGGATTTGAGATATACTTTAGAAGCAAAGCTAAAAGGATTTGCTGATGGATTGGTGGAGAACACAGAATGACAGCTGGAGTGTATTTTGAGCTGCTAGAAGAATGGTGGTACTTTTACTGAAACTTGGAAAATCAAGGCTGGGAGTGTGAGAGGAATCGAGAGGTCCTGAATGGCAATGTTACCTTTCCTGTTAGATATCCAAGCAAAGAAGTCACAGAGGAAACTCTCTTGCTGATTTAATAATGAGTATAATTCTCAAGTATGGAGGTAAGGGAGGAGGTTCGGGCTGCAGATAGATTTAAAAATGGGAGGCACTGACATCCAAGTAGCCCTTCAAATTAAGGGACTGGATGAGATTACGTGGGGAATGACTGTAGACAGAAAAAAAAAAAGGTCCTAGGGCTGAGCCCTAGGGCACATCCATGATTCAAAGTTGAAAGGGAAAGGGGATGGGAAAAAGAGAGAAAGAATGGCCAATGAGTTAGGAGAGAAACCAGAATCCAGTTACCCAGGTATCCTGGAAGCTGAGAGAAAAATGCTTCAAGAAGGAGGGAGTGGTCACCTGTCCAATGTTTTTTTTTTTTTTTTTTTAAACTTTACATAATTGTATTAGTTTTGCCAAATATCAAAATGAATCCGCCACAGGTATACATGTGTTCCCCATCCTGAACCCTCCTCCCTCCTCCCTCCCCATTCCATCCCTCTGGGTCGTCCCAGTGCACCAGCCCAATGTTTTTGAAATATCATGAAAGATGAGGATAGTTAAGGGACCAAAGACCTCAGCAATGTGGCTGCTGCTGCTAAGTCACTTCAGTCGTGTCTGACTCTGTGCGACCCCATAGATGGCAGCCCACCAGGCTCCCCTGTCCCTGGGATTCTCCAGGCAAGAATACTGGAGCGGGTTGCCATTTCCTTCTCCAATGCATGAAAGTGAAAAGTGAAAGTAAAGTCGCTCAGTCATGTCTGACTCTTAGCAACCCCATGGGCTGCAGCCTACCAGGCTCCTCCACCCATGGGATTTTCCAGGCAAGAGTACTGGAGTGGGGTGCCATTGCCTTCTCCCAGCAATGTGGAGGCCACTGCTATTCCTGACAGAAGTAGTTGTCCTGGAGTGGTGGGGAGCTCCAGGCTCAGTGAAGTGGGTTGAGAAAGGATGGGGCTTGAGGAAGTGAACACAGGGTCAATACAATCATTTCGAGAAGTTTTGTTGTGAAGGGGACACAGAAATAGGGCAACAGCTGAAGGTATCATGGGGCCAAGAAAAAATATTTTTAAGGTAAGAGAGATCTTCTACAGCATGATTACATGCTTGTGAGCGTAACCTGCTCAGATGTTTTGAGTTAAATATACTTAAATATTACAGGTACTATTTGACACCCTTGGGGCCCTGTTTCCCTTAGCAACATTTATATATGCCTTCAAGTGCCAAAAATACAGAAATTTGCACTACTGTTGCCCAGAATACTTCTACTAATTCTCATTTCCTTATTCCACTTTTGCAAGAACCTCAATAATGCTTTTAGCGTCGAACATAAGAAAATTATAAATGGAGAGAAACTAAATATCCACATAATAGAAGTTGCTTCAGGAGATCATCTCATCATTGCTACTGCTGTTACTATTTAGTCACTCAGTCGTGTCCAACTCTTTGTGACCCCATGCACTATAGCCTGCCAGGCTCCTCTGTCCATGGGATTTCCCAGGCAAAAATACTGGAGTGTGTTACCATTTCCTCCTCCAGGGGATCTTCCCAACCCAGGGTTGAACCCACACCTCCAGCATTAGCAGGCGGATTCTTTACCACTGAGTCACCAGGGAAGCCCCATCTCTTCATTGATCCCACACAATGATGTTTGTGGTAAAGGGAGAGTTCCAGTTGTCCCACCCATAGCTAATTTTCAATATAGCTAAGCTCAGCTGAAACCTGTCTTTTGTGAAAAAGCAGAAATACCCAGTGATTTTTCCATTTTCTTCTTCTTCACAGGAGAACTTATCTTCTGGAGAAAATAACGCAGTCCTGTGAGGGCAGAACTAATGTGCTTCTTTTTCTCATCTTCAGATAAATCTCTATACCTAATTGATAAAAGACAAAGAAGGTTATTCATAAGGGTACATGCATGCTAAGTTGCTTCAGTTGTGTCTGACTCTTTGCAGTTCTGTGGACTGTAACCTGTCAGGCTCCTCTGTCCATGGGATTCTCCAGGCAAGAATAGTGGAGTGCATTGTCGTTTCCTCCTCCAGGGGATCTTCCCAACCCAGGGATCGAATCTGAGTCTCTTAGTCTCCTGCATTAGCAGGCAGGTTCTTTACCACCAGTACCACCTGGGAAGCCCATAGGAAGCCTACAAAGTATTATAATACAATTAGGGTGAGTGATATGAAGTACCCACCAGACAGGTCAAATTTCTCTGAGTTTGTCAAGTTTCCCAGAGGAAGGAGAATTTTGCAAGATGTGAAAAAGGAAGGAAGGACAGGGGAGAGGTCTTTGAGGAAAATATCAGTCAATTAGGAATTCATACCGCTTCCTTTTTCTTCCGTCATCTTCATCCATTTTTCAATGAAAAAACAAAGAATCCTGAAATCAAAGTGGAGCCACATTTTACTAAGAAATCAATCTATGATGAATCACATAAAGCGATAAGATTAATCAAAATTCTCAATTTCCCTTGAGGAATGCCTACTTCTTTTAAAGAAAATCTCATTAAGGATCTGTAGATGCTAAAGACTTGCTTTATTGTGTGGTCTCCAATGAATGTTTGTCACAATAATACTACAAATGAATGCATTTGGAAAAAGTTGCAAAAACACTGTGAAGTTACACAGCTTAATCCCAAAGTCAGGTACTTGTTGGTTTAATTCTGTACCCTTAGATTCCTTTAACTTCCACTGATTTCATGAAACAAAGACAGTGAAACAAAGACAGATGTGGATTGAAAACTTCATACCTACCCACTATATCATGCCACAATAGACAAAAGCCTGCACTTATCATTGATATCACAGAATACCATTGATATCCTCGGCATAGAAGAATGACCTTGACAACACCAGAAGTCTCTGCTTTGAATTGTATAATTAGACTCACATATCATCTCAAGGTTGAAACGTCAAGATAGAATTCAATGACATTCAAATACATGTGCATTAAACAAGAAGGCACTGTTAAAATATAGCAAACATCTTGTAAATGCTCTCAAGAAAATAAGAGAAAGCTCAGGTGTCAAACCCTGGGCAGATACTGAGAACAAGCCAGTTAGTTCACCAACCTGTGATGCTGGGAAGATGATGAAGCATAACTTACATCCCTCACATCTAGCAGAGTGCTAGGAAAAGACTGAAAAAAATGAATAGAGCTTTCGGATGGGATAACATCAAACAATCTAAAATATAGGTAACTGGATTCCTAGAAGGGAGAGGAAAAGTAATATTTGGATAATGGCCAATTGTTCCCATACTGGATGAAAAACATAAATGCATATATTCTTGAAGCTCAATGAATCCAAGAACTAAACACCATGAAAAGCTACCAAGGCACATCATAAACAAACTGCTGAAAAGCAATTGCAAAGAGAAAATCTTAAAAGCAAACAGAAATAAAAGCTACATTTAATACAGAATGGGGAAGAATGTCCTCTGTCTGACTTCTCATCAGAATAACCCAAGCCAAGAGAAAATGAAACATCTTTAAAGTTCTGGGGGCAAACAAATCAACTTAGAATTCTATATCCATTAAGAATGAACCCTTCAAAGAAATTGAAGGCAAAATAAAGACACCTCCAGATGAACAAAAAATGGAAGAAGTCAAGGCCAGCATACTAGCACTATCAAAAGTGTTAAAGTAAGGACTTCAAATAGAAGGAAAAGGATGCCAGATGGAAAGTTATATCTACATAAAGAAATGAAAATAACTGGAAATAATATGTACATGAGTAAATATAATATTTGCATCTTCAATTTCTTTAAAAGATAACTGAAATAAAAGCAAGGAACTGTAAGGTTTGTAATACATATTGATATCAAATCTATTACAATAATAATACAAAAGACAGGAGGGTGGAAAGCAAAAATCTACTGTTATGAGGTTCTTACATTATACATGAAGTGGCACAATATTAATTCACATTAGACAGTAATAAATTAAAGATGTATAGTATAAACTGCCTAGAGACACAAATAAAGCACACATGAGATATAGATGATAAATGAAAAGAGATAAAATGGAATATTAATTACTCATTTCATCCAGAAGCAGAAAAAGAAGGCAAAGAAAACAAAGAACAAATTGGAGAAACAGAAAATATATAGAAAGATGGTAGATTAAACTTAACTGTATTAATAATTATGTTAACTGTCAGTGGACTAAAGGCACAAATACAAAGCCTAGGAGTGTCAAAACTGGGGACAAGAGTAAGACCAAACTATCTTGTCTACAGGATACTCACTCAAATTATAAAGTCACAGCTTATAAGTAAAATAACAGAAATATATATACTATGTAACCCTAATGACATAAAGCTTAAGTGCTTAATTAATACTAAAGACTCTAGGTAAGGAATAGTCTTAGAGAAAAAGAGGGACATGTCATTATGATAAAGGAGTCAATCAAGAAGGTAAAACAATCCTAAACAGGTATACTCCTAATTACAAAGCTTGAAAATGAAGTAAGAACTAAAAGGAGGAATAAACAAACCCACCATTACATCTGGTGAGTTCAAACACTCGTCTATCAGTAATTAATGGACCAAATAAAGAGATAAGAAGTAAGGATGTGGGAGACTTACTAGCCTGCCAACAGACTTGGCCTCATTTGTTGACAGAGTACTGCTACCAAGCAACTGTAGAACACAGGCTTAACATTCTAACTGTCATGATGATTCAAAATGTACTGGTCCATGAGACCAGTTTCAGTGAATTTAAATCTTTAAAGGCATACAAACTATGTTCTCTGATGAAAACAGAATTAAATTAGAAATCAATAATAAACAGATAAATCCCTGGGAAACCCCCAAACATTTGTAAATTAAATAACATCCCTGTAAATCATTTCTGAATCAATGAATAAACCTTTGGAAAAGGTTTAAAAACAGAAAATCAGACAGTATTTCTAACTGGATTATAATGAATATTAATGTTAAATTGAAAAATATTCAATAACCTAATTGAAATTTATTAAAATTGCATTATATGTATTTATGATGTTATATAGTTCCATCAAAAAGCCAAATCTCTATAATTACTCAAATCACTTTTTGTGTTCTTAAATAATACATGATTCTTCATATATACAGTAAAGGAAATGATACAGTGTTAGGAGCTAATTTAACATAATGTGCAAAATTATTACACAGAAAATAATGTCTTTATTGATTAATATAAAAATATCTAAAAAATAGAAAGATACGTCATATTCCTGGGCAGGAATTTTCATAGTTTTATCAGATCTCCCCAACTAATCTACCAATTAACTCTGATCAAAACTCAGTATATTTTTGTTTGGGTTTGGTTTTCTATATAACTTCACATGTTAATTACAGAATTCCCATCAATATCAACAAGTCAGAAATATACAATAATTTTGAATAATAAAAATGTACAAAGATGTGTTCTACTAGACATCAAGACTACATATCTTTGAGGTAAATAGATAAGGGTACAAAGCATAGGACAGAAGAGACCCATTAGGAACAGTTCCATGCATAAATAGAAATTTGATTTGTGATAAAAAATCATTATCATTTTGACATTTCTACTAAATCCCTTAGGATTATACAGGGAAAGTGAGAAATAGATACAAGGGGTTAGATCTGACACAGTGCCTGAAGAACTATGGACAGAGGTCCATGACATTGTACAGGAGGCAGGGATCAAGACCATCCAGAAGAAAAATAAATGCAAAAAGGCAAAATGGTTGTCTAAGAAGGCCTTAAAAATAGCTGTGAAAAGAAGAGAAGTGAAAACAAAGAGAAAAGGAAAGATATAAGCATCTGAATGCAGAGTTCCAAAGAATAGCAAGTGCAAAGAAATAGAGGAAAACAATAGAATGGGAAAGACTAGAGATCTCTTCAAGAAAATTAGCGATACCAAGGGAACATTTCATGCAAAGATGGGCTCAAGAAAGGACAGAAATGCTATGGACCTAACAGAAGCAGAAGATATTAAGAAGATGTGGCAAGAATACACAGAAGAATTATACAAAAAAGATCTTCACGACCCAGATAATTACAATGGTGTGATCATTCACCTAGAGCCAGACATTCAGGAATGCGAAGTCAATTGGGCCTTAGGAAACATCCCTACAAACAAAGCTAGTGGAGGTGAAGGAATTCCAGTTGAGCTATTTCAAATCCTAAAAGATGATGCTGCGAAAGTGCTACACTCAATATGCCAGCAAATCTGGAAAACTCAACAGTGGCCACATGACTGGAAAAGGTCAGTTTTCATCCCAATCCCAAAGAAAGGCAACGCCAAAGAATGCTCAAACTACCACACAATTGCACTCACCTCACATGCTATTTAAGTAATGCTCAAAATTCTCCAAGCCAGGCATCAATAAGTGAACCATGAACTTCCAGATGTTCAAGATGGATTTAGAAAAGGCAGAGGAACCACAGATCAAATTGACAACATCCAGTGGACCATCAAAAAAGCAAGAGAGTTCCAGAAAAACATTTACTTCTGCTTTATTGACTATGCCAAAGGCTTTGACTATGTGGATCACCACAAACTGTGGAAAGCTCTTCAAGAGATGGGAATACCAGACCACCTGACTTGAGAAATCTGTATGCAGGTCAGGAAGCAACAGTTAGAACTGGACATGGAACAACAGACTGGTTCCAAATAGGGAAAGGAGTACGTCAAGGCTGTATATTGTCACCCTGCTTATTTAACTTATATGCAGAGTACATTATGAGAAGCGCTGGGCTGGATGAAGCACTAGCTGGAATCAAGATTGCCAGGAGAAATATCAATAACCTCAGATATGCAGATGACACCACCCTTATGGCAGAAAGCCAAGAAGAACTAGAGTCTCTTGATGAAAGTGAAAGGAGAGTGAAAAAGTTGGCTTAAAACTCAACACTCAGAAAACGAAGATCATGGCATCTGGTCCCACACTTTATGGCAAATAGATGGGGAAACAGTGACAGACTTTATTTTCTGGGCTCCAAAATCACTGCAGATGGTGACTTCAGCCATGAAATTAAAAGATGTTTGCTCCTTGGAAGAAAAGTTATGACCAACCTAGACAGCATATTAAAAAGCCGAGACATTACTTTGCCAACAAAGGCCCATCTAGTCAAAGCAATGGTTTTTCCAGTAGTAATGTATATGGATGTGACAGTTGAACTATAAAGAAAGCTGAGCATGGAAGAATTGATGCTATTGAGCTGTGGTGTTGGAGAAGACTCTTGAGAGTCCCTTGGACTGCAAGGAGATCCAACCAGTCCATCCTAAAGGAAATCAGTCCTGAATTTTCACTGAAAGGACTGATGCTGAAGCTGAAACTCCAATGCTTTGCCCACCTGATGTGAAGAACTGACTCATTTGAAAAGACCCTGGTGCTGGGAAAGATTGAAGGTGGGAAGAGAAGGGAATGACAGAGGATAAGATAGTTGGATGGCATCACTGACTCAATGGACATGAGTTTGAGTAAACTCTGGGAGTTGATGATGTACAGGGAGGCCTGGCATGCTGCAGTCCATGGGGTCACAAAGACCTGGACAAGACTGAGCGACTGAACTGATCTGAACTGAACTGAACCATAGAGTATGTGTGTATGTATGTTTTCATATAGCCCTTTCTATATATGGGGCAATAAAGTTTGTTGCAAGCTATTTAAATACACAAGTTTAAAAAAATAAAATAAATAAATAAAAATACTTCAATAACAGAAGAGTTGGGTGACTTGCCTGGCAGTCCAGTGGTTAAGGCTCTGCCAAAATAAATAAATACATACATACAATAGTCATGCTTTATATATCTTTGTTATTTCCAAACAGCACCCAGCTCTACACAGAGAAGACAGTCAAAACACACCATTAAATTTTCCTGCCAGTGCTCACTTCAGCAGCACATATACTAAAATTGGAAAGATACAGAGAAGATTGGCATGACCCCTGTGCAAGGATGACATGCAAATTCTTGAAGTGTTCCATATTTTTTGAATGAATAAACAATTTGTGGTACATATACACAATGGAATATTACTCAGCCATAAATAGGAAAATATTTGAGTCAGTTGTGATGAGGTGGATGAACCTAGAACCTATTATACAGAGTGAAATGTGTCAGAAAGAGAAAGATGAATATTGTATGCTAATTCATATATACAGAATCTAGAAAATGGTACTGAAGAATTTATTTACAGGGCAGCAATGAAGAAACAGACATGGAGGAAAGACTTATGGACACTGGGAGAGGGGAGGAGAGGGTGATATGTACGGAAAGAGTAACATGGAAACTTACATTACCATATGTAAAATAGATAGCCAATGGGAATTTGCTGTATGGCTCAGGAAAATCAAACAGGGGCTCTCTATCAACCTAGAGGGGTGGGATGGGGAGGGAGATGGGAGGGAGTTTCAAAAGGGAGGGGATGTATATATACCTATGCTGATTCATTTTGAGGTTTGACAGAAAACAACAAAATTCTGTAAAGCAATCATCCTTCAATAAAAAAAATATTAAAAAAATTTTCCCGCCAGAATCTCCAAATATATTCTCAGATTATATAAATATAAGGGGCAGTATTTCATACTGTCTCCACTATTGATTAGGCAAGTTAAACTAAGTTTCAATCTTCTTGCTTAGAAAAGGGGGATAATAATAATAGTACCCACCATTTCATAGGCTTGTTGTAAAGATTGAATGAATATGTCACTTGTTACATGTTACATGAACATGTCTTTTTGGCATAGTGGTAAATTCTGAATGCTAAATAAATGTTATTATTTTTTTTAAAAAAACCCACACTGCTAAATATCCAATGACTTCCCTTAATCACTGGACAAGGTCGTTCCAGGCACCTGTTAATTACTGATCTGTTCCACTCAGTAATTCATTCTAAAACAAAGACTTAGAAACTGACACAGGGAAAAGAATACACAAAGAATGAAAAAAAGAAGGCCAAAAGTAGCCAGCAAAGTATTTTCCTATGCAATGTAATAATTATTTTCTTTCAGAATAGCAGAGTTGTGTGTTGAGTGGCCTTTTCCAAAGTCAATGGGAAATCACCTTAAAAAAAATCTCATCAAATTTTGTGAAAGTTGCTCAGTCGTGTCTGACTCTTTGACACCCCATGGACTAAAGCCCGGCAGGCTCCTCTGTCCATGAGATTCTCCAGACAAGAATACTGGAGTGGGTTGCCATTCCCTTCTCCAGGGGATCTTTTTGACCCAGAGATAGAACTCGAATCTCCTGCATTGGTAGGCAGATTCTTTACCATCTGAACCACAAAGATCAAAAAAGTCAAATGAGTCATGCTTGCAAAGATTTCCTCTTTTGGGGAGGCAAAGCCACTTCCAATTTTCTGGTATGTGTACACAGATACACACACATTTTGTTTTAGTTCACAAGAGAACACACTGAGTAGATAGATTATGATTACTCTCTGTGGTTGAGCATCACTGATGCAGATACTTTCTAGTATGATGATTAGGATAGCATAGGTCGTCAATGTTCAGTTCGGAAAAGATTTACAGTCAAAGGAATCTTCATTCTGTTTCACAGTCTCATAACTGCCAAAAGCAAATAAGTCAACACAGTCACAGTTCAGCTCCAGGGAAGTACCAGTCTCTGGATGTCAGTCTAGGCTTCTGCTGATCCAGTCTAGGCTTCTTCTGCTAATGCTCTTGCAGCACGTTGCAGGGGCCATGTCTGGGGCCCATGTGACACACATAACATGTGCACAAACAGTTTAGGACTAAATGACACTAAAGTCTTAATCTTGAATGACAAAGTGAATATGTCCTGAAAACTACTGGACAACTCAGCTAGGCCCACTGTGTTCAGTCTCCCATCATCCCTGGACATCTTTAAAGAGTCTCAGCATTTTAACACTGCAGTAAGGGAAGCAGAGCAGCGAGAGCAGGACTTTTTGTGGATGCACACCTAGGGGAGAAGAAAGCCTGTGCATAAGGACTACAACACTAAGGAATTTTCTTACACATCTCAGGGTTGATGACCTTTCCAACAAACTCTCCACCAATTCAGATAGATTCAAGGACTCAGCCACCTTGGCCTGTTCTGCCTGAGGAGCTATACAGTTGAAATTTTTTTTTATTTAATTTTATTTTTTAACTTTACAATATTGTATTGGTTTTGCCATATATCAAAATGAATCCGCCACAGGTATACATGTGTTCCCCATCCTGAACCCTCCTCCCTCCTCCCTCCCCATACCATCCCTCTGGGTCGTCCCAGTGCACCAGCCCCAAGCATCCAGTATCGTGCATGGAACCTGAACTGGTGACTCGTTTCATATATGATATTATACATATTTCAATGCCATTCTCCCAAATCATCCCACCCTCTCCCACAGTTGAAATTTAATGAAGTTCCATGTGGAATGTCTACACTGGTTGCATTCTTCAATTTGAAATAGGGTAATATTTGCCTGGGACTAGGAGTTCAAATTCCCTTTATCCATCCTCCCAAGACTGTGTTTCTTATTTCATGGAAAGTCTCAGCATTTGTGACTCTCTCCAGTGACCTTTTCATATGGTTTTTAACCAGTGCAGAAGCCACTGGAAAGTATGTTTGTGAAGAATCTATATTATGAAAAAATTATTATAATACTAGCTGGAAAATGTAACAATGTTGTATAATATATATCAGTCCAATCATTTAGACCATGATATACAGATGAACAAATAAAATACTGTGCAGAAAACAGGACTAGGGGAAAAAAAAACATTCAGAGGTGTCTTTGGATGAGGAAACTTTGGGAGGTTAATTTTTTTTTGCATGTTTAAAGTCTGCTCTAATTAGTATGTGTGGCATTCAAAATTAAGAAACACCTCTCAAAAATAATACAAGAGGGCTTCCCTGATAGTTCAGTGGTAAAGAATCTGCCTGCCAATGGAGGAGACACAGGTTTGACTCCTGGTCCAAGAAGACCCCACATGCCATGGAGCAACTGAGCCTGTGCACCAAAACTATTGAATCTGTGCTCTAGCACCTGTGCTCTGCAACAAGAGAGGCTGCCTCAATGAGAAGCCTGAGCACTGCAACTAGAGAGCAACTCCCACTCTGTGTAACTAGAGAAAAGCCCATGCAGCAACGAAGACCCAGTGTAGCCAATAAATAAATAAAACTAAAAAAAAATAATATGAGAGCCAGTGTTAAACAGTGTTAAACAGTTAACATTTGTAAGCCCACAGTTGAGTGGCATTAAATACATACACATTGCTATGCAACCATTCAGTTCAGTTCAGTCGCTCAGTTGTGTCCGACTCTTTGCCACCCCATGAATCACAGCATGCAACCATTACCACTCTTCATTTCCAGAAGTTTTTCATCATCCCAAACTAAAACCTTGTCCCTATTAAACTGTGTCCCTGGTAACCACGGAGAAGGCAATGGCACCCCACTCCAGTACTCTTGCCTGGAAAATCCCATGGATGGAGGAGCCTGGTAGGCTGCAGTCCATGGGGTCGCTAAGAGTCGGACAGGACTGAGCGACTTCACTTTCACTTTTCACTTTCATGCATTGAAGAAGGAAATGGCAACCCACTCCGGTGTTCTTGCCTGGAGAATCCCAGGGACGGGGGAGCCTGGTGGGCTGCCGTCTACGGGGTCTCACAGAGTTGGACACGACTGAAGCAACTTAGCAGTAGCAGCTGATAACCACTATTCTGCTTTCTGTCTCTTATCACACTTTGTTTATAGGCATTTATTGTGGTCTTACTCTGTATCTGGCACTCGGGTGGGCACTTTGATATCCAGTATGCCTGTGAATTTTTGCAACAGCCCTGTGAAATGGTGCTAGTATTATTCTTATTTTACAGATGAGGACACAGAGGCTCAAAACAGTTAAGTAACTCACCCAAGATCACATGCTAGGAAGCAGTAAGGACCATTTGGTGTAACCATGACCTTTCACCTTGGTGCCCTTACTCAGGCTCTGTTTTCTGCCTGTGATGTTCTTTCCACCCACTGGTTGAGGGTGTCTGTGTCCATTACACAACAGTCTTTGGTACTGCCTTCTGTGAAGCTTCTAGTCCTGCAGTGCTTATTCCCTGGCCTTGAATCAGTGAATTTATGTAGATATCAGCCGTAAATCAGTGTGCTTCTAAGGAATAGTGCGGACAGGGATTAAATGGATTGCAAAATTTCAGAGGGGTATATAGACAATCCACAGTCGCAATTGAAGTAAGACTAGGATTAGGAATTTAATGAATTGCAGATCTCTTTCAGCGCCAGTTTTTACTACACCGTACAGAAACTTGAACTATTCTGTCAGAATGGTGAAGGATGAAAGAACCTTTTGCCTTTTAGTATTCCTCACTGCCTCAGGGTAAGAGACCTGGAGACAGCATTCCCTCAAACTGCAAAACCAGTAAGAGATACACTTTGAGACTTTTAGATTTCTCTGCAGATCTGAGTTTGCCTTTTTTTTTTTTTTAGCCAATCTGTCTTTTAGGAACAGGATTAACTGGGTGAGAGTTGTTCACCAGCATTTTGGCAGGCAGGACTTGGTGTTTTTTCATTCATTTTTTTTTTTTATTCACCAAACATTTATTCAGTGTGGGATGCTAGGAATACAACAACGGACACAGTTGACCTGACACTGTCCTCAGAAGGGGACACAAGATATGCTGAGAACAGACCTCGGCTTCAGTCTCAGAAGGAGTGGACCTTTGACCTGTTGCTGTGTGTGCACCTGTGCTATGGGGCTCATTGTCTTCATTGACTGGCTTGTCCACCACCTCACCCAGGTAAGCACTCAGGCTGATGCAGGGAGAGCCTGTGGAGGAACTCATGTTCAAGAAAAGAAAAGCCATTCTTTAGGGAGACTCCGAAGGAATCAGGAAGCCTGATTCTGTTTCTGGGTCTCTTTTGCCACTTGCCCTTCTGGGCTTATTTGGCATGGTATGTGATACACATATTGCATAATTCACTGTAGGTTAATTTCCATTCTTGACTTTAACCATTGGAAAATTATGTTCCCTTCAGATGGATGAACAAGTGATGACATATAATCTTGTGAGTTATAATTTTTGAAGAAAGTTTTGATTGAAAATAAATTGGAAAATCCCACTGACTGGGCTGATGTATTTATGCCATACACATTTAATGACATTATTGTCTACATGAGAATTGTAAAAATTTCATTCGTCCTCACTGATTAAATATATTTAATAAACCTTATACAAGTGAGAGAAGATAACTTCAAATTGATGAAGCATGCCATCATGCATTTCTTCCTATAAACTTAAAAAAAAAAACAGCATTCTATTGAAATTTGAAAGACCACTTTTTTGAGCAATTGTTTATAGAAAAATGCGTGTGTCTGTAGAAAGACTAGACTTGATCCCTGATGATGCACAGCAAATTTTATAACTCCAAATACACTTCGTGATTGTCTTCCACAATGATGTTGTGAATGTCATTTTAAATACTTGGAGCTTTTTACTTGAAAAAGAAACAAATATATGGAAACCACAGTTAGAGCCAAAGATGCATTCACCTCTACATTCTGCTTTTCTTCACACTCTCTCTGGTTTTCTTTCCAATTCCACATAAACATTTGAAAAGATGT
This sequence comes from Bubalus kerabau, assembly GCF_029407905.1. Lineage (NCBI taxonomy): Eukaryota > Metazoa > Chordata > Mammalia > Artiodactyla > Bovidae > Bubalus > Bubalus kerabau. The sequence continues at coordinate 44,624,917 of NC_073647.1, read as the reverse complement.
TTACACAAGCCAAACACTTTCTGGCCATTATTGCACAGTGGAGGTCACCGGGGCTTCCTTGTCTCTGTCAGACTGGCAGGAGGAAGGTGGGGGAAAGCCCAGTGGAGTTCGGCTTGCTGCTAACACAAGACTAAATCCGCTTGACTAGCTCATGAGGCCTCCCAGGAACTGCAGGGGATTCAGGGAACCCCACAGAGAAGGCAGTTTTTCCTTGGTGATTGAGTGCTTACTAACTAGTTAACTTCAGCCCCTTCAGGGGTGTGGAAGGGTGAAGAGCTGTGCATGCTCTCTCTCTGTATGAAAGAGTATTTTTCATGATGGTATATTAGGGATTACTGGAAACCACCGGGACGTTTTCCTTTGCCTCCTCCCCAGCAATGCCCCCTGACCACTCTCTACCATTGCCCTTTCTGTGGCACATTTAGGAGCCCTCCTCTTCACATTCCTCCAGTTCATTCCAGCCACTTGACTGCTATCCTTTCCTCTCTGTGAACCTCCCTGCCTCCATCCAATCCCACAGCATCTTTACTAGTGCATCTTTACATTATGGTCCCAGACTTCAAGTACATTTTCTGGCCAATATCCTTGTCTTGGTGCTCGGAAAGACGCCCAAGAAGCGTCATTCTGATCACCCCCCTCCTCCATTGCTACAGAGGGGCAGCTGTGCTTTGCTAAGGGAAAATGAGGCTTCTGTGCAGCTCGGTACCACTACGGAGCCAGGCTCTTTCCCCTGACATTGCTGATGATGGGGACATCCATGAAGTATCCTCATGGCCCAACCCTACATCCAGATCTGAGATACCACCAGTCCCTGGCGTGTTAGATTTCTGTGGCTTGCTGACTGCATGGGGCTTGATCTCAGGGTTCTCTCCTTCTTGCCCCAACAAGTGGCATCAAGAAACCACTCTGTAGTGCCAGTTTTGTTTTGTTTTGTTTGTTTTTGCCATTGCTTCCCTCTCTGAGAAGATTGCACCTTCCTCACAGTCTTTTTGACTTTACACTGCTGTTAATATATCTCTAATGAAAGCTACCACTTCTTGAGTGGCTACTCTGTGCCACTTTCTACATGTTAATTCTCACAAAAACCTTGACATGTCAGTATTATAATCCAGATATTACAGCTGGGATACTCAAGACTTATAAAGGTTAAGGAACTCAACAAAACTCACACAATTATAAAGATGTAGAATTGGAATTTAAATCCAGGTCCCATTGATTGCAAAATCCAGATTTCCCAATGCAATGGGTACAAATTCAATCCCTGGTCATGGAGCTAAGATCCCACATGCCTTGTGGCCAAAAAACCCCAAAACATAAAACTGAAGCAATACTGTAACAAGTTCAATAAAGACTTTAAAAATGGTCCACATTAAAAAAAAAATCTAAAAACAATTTTTTTTTAAATGTGGTTCCCAGCTCGGCAAAATGGGTCCTACCTGAAATCATAGTCTCAGGCTGCACCAGACCTGCTAAATAAATTGTGGTGCTGGATCTCCAGGTGGTGCCTATGCACAATGACCTTGCAGAAGCACTGGGCTAGAAGACCCAAGGAGTTGGGCTGGGAGAGGCTGAGGGCTCGAGCAGAGTGGAGCCACAATTTTATGGAGTTTATTCGCACATAGCTTGGTGTCAGTATTTCATGAACCACTCTTCATTCCTCACAACAGCCCAGTGCATAACGTACTATTACTCTCACTTGCCACGTGGAATATCATTCAGCCATAGCACAGAAGGCAATCCTGCCATTTTTGACAAGGATGGATCTTGAGGCATTACGCTAAGTGAAATGCATCAGACAGAGAAAAAGACATACTGCATGATGCCACTCATATGTGGAATCTAAAAACAAACAAGCAAACAAACCTCATAGAAACAAGATCAGGCGTTGCCAGAGGTGGGCCACGGAGAGGAGATGGAGGGGGAAATTAGTGACAGTGGTCAAAACATGCAAACTTCCCATTTTAGTAAATAAGTTTTGGAGAGGTGATTTACAGCATGGTGATTATAGTCAACAATACTGCATTGTATATTTGAAATCTGCTCAGAGAGTAGATCTTAAAAGTTCTTGTCACAAGGGGAAAAAATTTAACTATGTGAGGTGATAGGTATTAACTAAATGTATTGAAGTTATCATTTCATAAATATATATAATCATTATATTGTACCCCCTAAACTTACACAATGTTATATGCCAATTATATCTCAATAAAACTGGAAAGAAGTTTTAAGATTGTAGCTGATGTAATTTCTCTGAAGTGCTAGTGGTAAAGAATCCACCTTCCAGTACAGAAGACACAAGAGATGCAGGTTCGATCCCTGGGTTGGGAAGATACCCTGGAGAAGGAAATGGCAACCCACTCCAGTATACTTGCCTGGAAAATCTCATGGACAGAGGAGCCTGGAAAGCTACAGTCCGTGGGACCGCAAAGAGTCAAACACGACTGAGCATATCAACACAGGACACAGGACACAGGTAAGTACCTGACAGAAGTGGGATTCAAATGAGTCTTTGCACATGTGCCTCGTCTCCCCTACATTGCTTTTCAAACCTCAGTAAAAAGGTCTTGCTACACCACCCACTTTATTTCTCTTTCATTAAATCCTGAGATGATTACTCTGAAAGCTCTCTGAACTATTTTGGAGGCTCAATTGTTGGAGAAGACAGCATCTGAATAAATGGGACACTTCTGAGTTTTCTGGCCACCCACCACTCTGACACAGCTCTCTACATCCTATCACCCAGCCTTTGCCTGGGTTGTACATGAAGTCTCTAAGTAATCTCCATCCTCGTCCATGGTCAAACTGAGTGTTCCTTCCACAACCCTGTCCTCCTGAATCCCAAGGCTACCTAGGAATCTGGCTGATCAGCAGCAAGGAGGTGACCTAAGGTTTGTTTCTGCCCCTTCCTCATTCATCAACAAACCCAACATTTGCTTCCCTTGGTTGCAAGATATTAGCAGAGAAAAACCCCAGTTGTATGACCAAACTCCTAAGCATGACCATCATCAATCTAGTCCTGCAAACGAAGGTTGCCAAGGTACCCTCCATAACTCTCTTGTCTCTCTGCCCCCATTTGGGCCAGTCTGATCAGCATCTGCCTCTGCACTGGGGCTCATGCCTGTCTGCTTCTGTTGATCATCCACACCAGACCTCAAGTTCAGGCCCTTTCATCTCAAACCCTGCAACCACATCACCCTCATCCATCTACACTCTTTCCCCACTCCACTCCATCCTCACCTCTCAGACAGCATGATCCAATCCACCAACCCAATCCTGACCCTCCTCCTAAGCCCTCCCCCTGGGTCCTCTGCTATCCCAGACCAATGGAGAGGCCCTGACCTCTACAGTAAACAACTTATTTGCTTCTCACAACATTGCTGTGAGGTCTGATCTGATGTTATCATCTGAGTTCCTCAAGAAACAGGTGCAAGAAGGTAGCCCGAGATCATCCAACTAGTAAGTGGTACACCAGCGATTTGAATTCTAAGAGACTAGTATTAGAGTTCAAAACTACACCCGACTGCCTTCTAGTCTTATGTCATCCTTTCTAAGAAGTCTTCTCAGATCTCCCCAAAGTCTTTCCTTTCAAGACTATGATACACACTGTGCCTTGTGTGTATTAGAATGTAAGCTTTCTCGGGCCATAGGACTCTTACTCTGCTTTCTGTACATTAAAGTACCTAGAAATCTTCTCCAGACACACAAAGCACTGGGTACCTGTTTAATCCAATTAAATGTACAAAAGTACAAAATACAATATAGAGAACTTAGATATATTGTGAGAGTGCTGGCACAAACTAATGTTAACAGCTCTCTCTTTTCTTTGCAAGGTTCACAGTCTCATACACCCAGATGGCAGAATGGAAGAAATGGAAATTCTGAATGTCAAAAATCAAAGGGATGTGGTCCCCAGGAGTCCTAGAATCTTAGAGAATAAATACTGCTCAAAAAAATCCAACCTATTCAATGTCCAAAGTGAATTTTGTGTGAGGCTTACCAATCCTGCTGCTGCTGCTGCTACTGCTGCTAAGTCACTTCAGTCGTGTCCAACTCTGTGTGACCCCATAGACAGCAGCCCACCAGGCTCTGCCATCCCTGGGATTCTCCAGGCAAGAACACTGGAGTGGGTTGCCATTTCCTTCTCCAATGCATGAACATGAAAAGTGAAAATGAAGTCGCTCAGTCATGTCCAACTCTTAGCGACCCCATGGACAGCAGCCTACCAGGCTCCTCCGTCCATGGGATTTTCCTGCAAGAGTACTGGAGTGGGGTGCCATTGCTTTCTCTGATTACCAATCCTAGCATATCTTAAATGGTTTCAAAGGGGTAAAGAATGGGTAATGACCTATGAAAGCACTTACAAAATAAATGAATTCCAAGTGTCTGGCATTTTTAAAGTGCTGGTTCACAATAACTTTAACTGTCCAGGGCTACTTCCACTCCATGACAGGCAAAAAGAACTGCAGCATCAGTCTGACTTCCACTAAAAGGACAAAACATCTACTAGGACTTCATTTCTTGGAAAAGCAGAATTGATCCACAGTCTCTGCTGATCTGATGTGCCTGATTTATTTGCTAGTCGCTATAGCTGGACAATGAAAAAACTAGCAAATGAGCCTTGTAGGTATCCAGGTGGCAGACTAGATTTTTAAGATTTTAACTAGAGTTCAGTCACCCTGTAGAACTTAATGTTTTTCATTATTCCCAAAGCATGTCCTAGAATTAAACCTAGATATCAATCCTTAGAAGCCTTAACCCCTGAGAGGCAGAAAAGAAGCTCTAATGATGGAAGGTTCACAGGGACAATACTACTGTTTTGCTTCTGGATGGCCCATCTGGCACTTCCTCCCCAGACCCATTCTTCAACCTCTATTATTAATGCTAAACTTCACTTTGCAATGAAAATCATCTACTGTGGGGTTCGGGTGGGAGTTCTGTTTTTTTCCCTAAATAAATTTCTATTTTTTTCTTTCTTGTGGTATAAGTGACAAATAAAATTCTATACATTTTATATATGTATAAGCTATAAAATGATAACCACATCAAATTAATTAACACATCCATCACCTCACATAAGTATCTTTGGTGTGTGTGTATGTGTGTGTCTGTGTAGTAAGAATGGACAAACTTAGCAAACTTCGAGTATGGCATTATTAACTATCATCACATTGCTGTACATTATTAGACCTCCAGAACTTATTCTGGAAAGTTTGTACTCTTAAAACTATTTGTACTCTTAAAACTATGTTTTGTGGTCCCTATACTTCAAGCCATGGCACTGAATATCAACCTTGGTTTTTTATTAGTCCATGAAATTTGTAATCTTCTGACTGACATTTTAAAAATCTAGCAAAGAATGAATGTAAATCTAGCTGAGAACGAATATAAATCTAGCTGAGAATGAATATAAAGCAAAAATACAAAGATTTTTGTAGTGTCTCTTTTAGATTTTCTTCTGATTTCCCCTAGACTTCATCTGAATTTCTTTCGGACTCAGATATATGAAAACACCGTAACTTAAAAAGCTAAAGGACGGGGGCAGTCCTAAGATGGCGGAGGAATAGAACGGGGAAACCACTTTCTCATCCACAAATTCATCAAAAGAACGCTGAGTAAATTCCACAAAACAACTTCTAAATGCTGGCAGAGGACATCAGGCACCCAGAAAAGCAGCCCACTGTCTTCGAAAGGAGGTAGGGAAAAATATAAAAGATAAAAGGAGAGACAAAAGAGGTAGGGACACAGCTCCGTCCTGGGAAGGGAGTCTTAAAAAGTGAAAAGTTTTCAAACACCAGGAAACACTCTCACTGCCAAGTCTGTGGCAAGCCTTGGAACCACAGAGGGCAACATAACTGGGAGGAAAAATAAATAAATAGTTAAAACCCACAGATTACATGCCCAACGGTAACTCCCCCAGCGGAGAAACAGTGCAGATGCCTGCATCCGCCACAAGCAAGCAGGGTCTGGGCAGGGAGGCGCGGGCTGCATTGCTTAGAGTAAGGACAGGGCCTGAATGCCCCAAGGGCAATCTGAGGGAACTAACTTGGGCTAGCAAACCAGACTGTGGGATAGATACCACACGAAAAGCCCTAACTGGAGAAGGCAATGGCACCCCACTCCAGTACTCTTGCCTGGAAAATCCCATGGATGGAGGAGCCTGGTAGGCTGCAGTCCACGGGGTCACTAAGAGTCAGACACGACTGAGCGACTTCACTTTCTCGTTTCACTTTCATGCATTGGAGAAGGAAATGGCAACCCACTCCAGTGTTCTTGCCTGGAGAATCCCAGGGACGGGGGAGCCTGGTGGGATGCCGTCTATGGGGTCGCACAGAGTCAGACACGACTGAAGCGACTTAGCAGTAGCAGCAGCAAGACACTGTCAGGCCCGCTCACAGAACAAAGGACTGAGCAGAGCTAGCCAGCTGCAGACCAGCCCATCCCCCTCCGGTGACAGGCAGGCGAGGGCAGCCAGAGCCAGAAGGGGGCAATCGTGGCCTCAGAGAGACATCGTCTACCAAACTGCAAGCAGGTTTCGTTGCTAACCAAGATTTCTTGGGATTCTGGACAGTCAACATCCGCCTGAGAAGGTGCGCCAGTTGTACACCCAGAAAACCAAGCGGTAGGGACAGGGGAGGTGATAAGTCACAGCGACCACCTTCACCAAACACCTGGTCACCTGAGCTGCTCGGACTTGGGAAGGGCACAAAACGCAGGCCCAACCGAGTCTGCGCCTCTGAGGACTACACGAGTACCTGAACCTGAGCGGCTTAGACCTGGGAAGTGCATATAACCCAGGGCTGGCCTCAGACAATTCCCGGCACAGCAACTTGGAGCCTAATCTGTGTAAACGGGGAAAGCACACACGCCATGAGTGGGGGCAAACCCAGTGTGGCCAAGACACTGGGAGCACTCCCCACACAGGCCAGAGATATTTGTTTGCAGCATCCCTCCCTCCCCACAGCACGACTGAACAAGTGAGCCTAAAAAAGTGTCCACCACCGCCCCCTTGTGCCAGGGTGGAAATTAAACACTGAAGAGACCCACAAACAGAAGAAGCTAAAACAGAGGGACCCGCCTTGGAAGTGACAGGTGCAATAGATTAAAACCCTGTAGTTAGTACCGACTACATAGGAAGGGGCCTATAGATCTGGAGAAATATAAGCCAGACCAAGGAACTATCCGAAAATGAACTGACCCCCACACTGCCCACAGAAACACCAGAGAAAGTCCTAGATATATTTTTATTATTTTTATGATCATTCTTTATTTTTTTATTTTTAAATCCTCTATTACTTAATTTTAATTTTTATAACCAACAATTACTTTGCAAAAAAAAAAGAGACCCTATTTTTTAAAACAAACTTCATATATATATATTTTATAATTTTTGTGACTTTGTTTTTTTTTATTTTTTTTCTTAAATATTTTATTTTTGAAAATCCAACCTCTACTCTAGATTTTTAATCTTTGCTTTTTGGTATTTGTTATCAATTTTGTACCTTTAAGAACCCAATCTTCAGTACCCATTTTTACTTGGCAGCGAGATTACTGGCTTGACTGCTCTCTCCCCCTCTGGACTCTCCTTTTCCTCCACCAGGTCGCCTCTATCTCCTCCCTCCCCCTTCTCTTCTCTACCCAACTCTGTGAATCTCTTTGCATGTTCCAGACAGTGGAGAACACTTAGGAAACTAATTACTGGCTGGATCTGTCTCTCTTCTTTTGATTCCCCTCTTTATCCTCCTGCAACCTCTGTCTCCTTCCTCCCTCTTCTCTTCTCTGTATAACTCCTTGAACATCTTTGAGTGGTCCAGACTGTGGAGCACACATAAGGAAGTGATTACTGGCTAGCTTGCTCTCTCCTTTTTTGATTCCACCTCATCTCATCCTGGTCACCTCTATCTCCCTCCTCCCTCTTCTCTTCTCCATGTAACTCTGTGAACCTCTCTGGGTGTCCCTCAGTGTGGAGAAACTTTTCATCTTTAACCTGGATGTTTTATAAATGGTGGAGAAGTCTTGAGGCTACTTTAAGAATAAGACTGAAAACCAGAAGCAGGAGGCTTAAGTCCAAATCCTGAGAACACCAGAGGACTCCTGATTCCAGGGAACATTAATTGACAGGAGCTCATCAAATGCCTCCATACCTATACTGAAACCAAGAACCACCCAAGGGCCAACAAGTTCCAGAGCAAGACATACCATGCAAATTCTCCAGCAACACAGGAACACAGCCCTGAGCTTCAATATACAGGCTGCCCAAAGTCACTCCAAACCCATTGACATCTCATAACTCATTACTGGACACTTCATTGCACTCCAGAGAGAAGAAATCCAGCTCCACCCACCAGAACACCGACACAAGCTTCCCTAACCAGGAAACCTTGACAAGCCACCTGTACAACCCCACCCACAGCTAGGGAACTCCACAATAAATAGAACTCCACAAACTGCCAGAATACACAAAGGCCACCCCAAACACAGCAATATAAACAAGATGAAGACAGAGGAATACCCAGCAGGTAAAGGAACAGGATAAATACCCACCAAACCAAACAAAAGAGGAAGAGATAGGAAATCTACCTGATAAAGAATTCCAAATAATGATAGTGAAAATGATCCAAAATCTTGAAAACAAAATGGAAACACAGATAAATAGCCTGGAGACAAGGATGGAGAAGATGCAAGAAAGGTTTAACAAGGACCTAGAAGAAATAAAAAAGAGTCAATATATAATGAAGAATGCAATAAATGAGATAAAAGTCACTCTGGAGGGAACCAACAGTTGAACAATGGAGGCAGAAGATAGGATAAGTGAGGTAGAAGATATAATGGTAGAAATAAATGAAACAGAGAGGAAAAAAGAAAAACGAATTAAAAGAAATGAGGACAATCTCAGAGACCTCTGGGACAATGTTAAATGCCCCAACATTTGAATCATAGGAGTCCAGAAGAAGAAGACAAAAAGACCATGAGAAAATACTTGAGGAGATAATAGTTGAAAACTTCCCTAAAATGGGGAAGGAAATAATCACCAAAGACCAAGAAACCCAGAGAGTCCCAAACAGGATAAACCCAAGGTGAAACACCCCGAGACACATATTAATCAAATTAACAAAGATCAAACACAAAGAAAAAATATTAAAAGCAGCAAGGGAAAAACAACAAATTACACACAAGGGGATTCCCATAAGGATAACAGCTGATCTTTCAATAGAAACTCTTCAAGCCAGGAGGGAATGGCAAGACATACTTAAAGTGATGAAAGAAAATAACCTACAGCCCAGATTATTGTACCCAGCAAGGATCTCATTCAAATATGAAGGAGAAATCAAAAGCTTTACAGACAAGCAAAAGCTGAGAGAATTCAGCACCACCAAACCAGCTCTCCAACAAATGCTAAAGGATCTTCTCTAGACAGGAAACACAGAAAGGATGTATAAACTTGAACACAAAACAATAAAGTAAATGGCAATGTGATCATACTTATCAATAATTACCTTAAACGTAAATGGGTTGAATGCCCCAACCAAAAGACAAAGACTGGCTGAATGGATACAAAAACAAGGCCCCTATTTTTGTTGTCTACAAGAGACCCACCTCAAAACAAGGGACACATACAGACAGAAAGTGAAGGGCTGGGAAAAGATATTCCAGGCAAATAGAGACCAAAAGAAAGCAGGAGTAGCAATACTCATATCAGATAAAATAGACTTTAAAACAAAGGCTGTGAAAAGAGACAAAGAAGGATACTACATAATGATCAAAGGATCAATCCAAGAAGAAGATATAACAATTATAAACATATATGCACCCAACATAGGAGCACCACAATATGTAAGACAAATGCTAACAAGTATGAAAGGGGAAATTAACAATAACACAATAATAGTGGGAGACTTTAAAACCCCACTCACACCTATGGATAGATCAACTGAACAGAAAATTTACAAGGAAACACAAACTTTAAATGATACAATTAGACCTAATTGATATCTATAGGACATTTCACCCCAAAACAATGAATTTCACCTTTTTCTCAAGCACACATGGAACCTTCTCCAGAATAGATCACATCCTGGGCCATAAATCTAGTCTTGGTAAGTTCAAAAAAACTGAAATCATTCCAAGCATCTTTTCTGACCACAATGCAGTAAGATTAGATCTCAATTAGAGGAGAAAAACTATTAAAAAATCCAACATATGGAGGCGGAACAACACACTGCTGAATAACCAACAAATCACAGAAGAAATCAAAAAATAAATCAAAATATGCATATAAATGAATGAAAATGAAAACACAACAACTCAAAATCTGTGGGACACTGCAAAAGCAGTGCTAATGGGAGGGTTCATAGCAATACAGGCTTACCTCAAGAAACAAGAAAAAAAGTCAAATAAATAACCTAACTCTACACCTAAAGCAACTAGAAAAGGAAGAAATGAAGAACCTCAGGGTTAGTAGAAGGAAAGAAATCTTAAAAATTAGGGCAGAAATAAATGCAAAAGAAACAAAAGGGACAATAGTAAAAATCAACAAAGCCAAAAGCTGGTTCTTTGAGAAGATAAATAAAATTGACAAACCATTAGCCAGACTCATCAAGAAACAAAGGGAGAAAAATCAAATCAACAAAATTAGAAATGAAAACGGAGAGATCACAACAGACAACACAGAAATACAAAGGATCATAAGAGACTATTATCAGCAACTATATGCCAATAAAATGGACAACTTGGAAGAAATGGATGAATTCTTAGAAAAGTACAACTTTACAAAACTGAACCGGGGAAATGGAAAATCTTAGTAGACCCATCACAAGCACAGAAATTGAAACTGTAATCAGAAATCTTCCAACAAACCAAAGCCCAAGACCATACGGCTTCACAGCTGAATTCTACCAAAAATTTAGAGAAGAGCTAACACCTATCCTATTCAAACTCTTCCAGAAAATTGCAGAGGAAGGTAAACTTCCAAACTCATTCTATGAGGCCACCATCACCCTAATACCAAAACCTGACAAAGATGCCACAAAAAAAGAAAACTACAGGCCAATATTCACTGATGAACATAGATGCAAAAATCCTTAACAAAATTCTAGCAAACCGAATCCAACAAATACTAAAAAGATCATACATCATGACCAAGTGGGCTTTATCCCAGGGATGCAAGGATTCTTCAATATCCACAAATCAATCAATGTAATACACCACATTAACAAATTGAAAAATAAAAGCCATATGATTATCTCAATAGATGCAGAGAAAGCCTTTGACAAAATTCAACATCCATTTATGATAAAAACCCTCCAGAAAGCAGGAATGGAAGGAACATACCTCAACACAATAAAAGCTATATATGACAAAACCAGAGCAAACATTATCCTCAATGGAGAAAACTTGAAAGCATTTCCCCCAAATTCAGGAACAAGACAAGAGTGCCCTCTCTCACCACCACTATTCAAAATAGTTTTGGAAGTTTGGGCCACAGAAATCAGAGCAGAAAAAGAGGTAAAAAGAATCCAGATTGGAAAAGAAGAAGTAAAACTCTCACTGTTTGCAGATGACATGATCCTCTACATAGAAAACCCTAAAGACTCCACCAGAAAATTACTAGAGCTAATCAATGAAGATAGTAAAGTTGCAGGATATAAAATCAACACACAGAAATCCCTTGCATTCCTATACACTAATAATGAGAAAACAGAAAGAAAATTAAGGGAAAAATTCCATTCACCTTTGCAACGAAAAGAATAAAATACTTAGGAATATATCTACCTAAAGAAACAAAACACCTATATATAGAAAACTACAAAACACTGGTGAAAGAAATCAAAGAGGACACTAATAGATGGAGAAATATACCATGTTCATGGATTGGAAGAATTAGTGTAGTGAAAATGAGTATACTACCCAAAGCAATCTATAGATTCAATGCTATCCCTATCAAGCTACCAACGGTATTTTTCAGAGAACTAGAACAAATAAGTTCACAATTTGTATGGAAATACAAAAAACCCTGAATAGCCAAAGCAATCTTGAGAAAGAAGAATGGAACTGGAGGAATCAACCTGCCTGACTTCAGGCTCTACTACAAAGCCAAAGTCATCAAGACAGTATGGTACTGGCACAAAGACAAAAATATAGATCAATGGAACAAAATAGAAAGTTCGGAGATAAATCCATGCACCTATGGACACCTTATCTTTGACAAAGGAGGCAAGAATATACAATGGGTTAAAGACAATCTCTTTAACAAGTGGTGCTGGGAAAACTGGTCAACCACTTGTTCTTAAAAAACTGGAAATAGACCTGCCTTATGATCCAGCAATCCCACTGCTGGGCATACACACTGAGGACACCAGAAGGGAAAGAGACACGTGTACCCCAATGTTCATTGCAGCACTGTTTATAATAGCCAGGACATGGAAGCAACCTAGATGTCCATCAGCAGATGAATGGATAAGAAAGCAGTGGTACATATACACAATGGAGTATTATTCAGCCATTAAAAAGAATACATTTGAATCAGTTCTAATGAGGTGGATGAAACTGGAGCCTATTATACAGAGTGAAGTAAGCCAGAAAGAAAAACACCAATACAGTATACTAACGCATATATATGGAATTTAGAAAGATGGTAACAATAACCCTGTGTACGAGACAGCAAAAGAGACACTGATGTATAGAACAGTCTTATGGACTCTGTGAGAGAGGGAGAGGGTGGGAAGATTTGGGAGAATGGCATTGAAACATGTAAAATATCATGTATGAAACGAGTTGCCAGTCCAGGTTCGATGCACGATACTGGATGCTTGGGGCTGTTGCACTGGGACGACCCAGAGGGATAGAATGGGGAGGGAGGAGGGAGGAGGGTTCAGGATGGGGAACACATGTATACCTGTGGCGGATTCATTTTGATATTTGGCAAAACTAATACAGTTATGTAAAGTTTAAAAATAAAATAAAATTAAAAAAAAATGAAACTAGAACACTTTCTAACACTGTACACAAAAATAAACTCAAAATGGATTAAAGATCTAAACTTAAGACCAGAAACTATTAAACTCCTAGAGGAAAACATAGGCAAAACACTCTCTGACATACATCACAGCAGGATCCTCTATGACCCACCTCCCAGAATATTGGAAATAAAAGCAAAAATAAACAAATGGGACCTAATTAAAATTAAAAGCTTCTGCACAACGAAGGAAACTATAAGCAAGGTGAAAAGACAGTCTTCAGAATGGGAGAAAATAATAGCAATTGAAGCAACTGATAAAAAATTAATCTCAAAAATATACGAGCAACGCCAGCAGCTCAATTCCAGAAAAATAAAAAACCCAATCAAAAAATGGGCCAAAGAACTAAACAGACATTTCTCCAAAGAAGACATCAGATCAGATCAGATCAGTCGCTCAGTCGTGTCCGACTCTTTGCGACCCCATGAATCACAGCATGCCAGGCCTCCCTGTCCATCACCAACTCCCGGAGTTCACCAAGACTCATGTCCATCGAGTCAGTGATGCCATCCAGCCATCTCATCCTCTGTCGTCCCCTTCTCCTCTTGCCTCCAATCCCTCCCAGCATCAGAGTCTTTTCCAATGAGTCAACTCTTCGCATGAGGTGGCCAAAGTCCTGGAGTTTCAGCTTTAGCATCATTCCCTCCAAAGAAATCCCAGGGCTGATCTCCTTCAGAATGGACTGGTTGGATCTCCTTGCAGTCCAAGGGACTCTCAAGAGTCTTCTCCAACACCACAGTTCAAAAGCATCAATTCTTCGGTGCTCAGCCTTTTTCACAGTCCAACTCTCACATCCATACATGACCACAGGAAAAACCATAGCCTTGACTAGACAAACCTTTGTTGGCCAAGTAACGTCTCTGCTTTTGAATATGCTATCTAGGTTGGTCATAACTTTCCTTCCAACGAGTAAGCGTCTTTTAATATCATGGCTGCAGTCACCATCTGTAGTGATTTTGGAGCCCAGAAAAATAAAGTCTGACACTGTTTCCATTGTTTCCCCATCTATTTCCCATGAAGTGATGGGACCAGATGCCATGATCTTCGTTTTCTGAATGTTGAGCTTTAAGCCAACTTTTTCACTCTCCACTTTCATTTTCATCAACAGGCTTTTTAGTTCCTCTTCACTTTCTGCCATAAAGGTGGTGTCATCTGCATATCTGAGGTTATTCATATTTCTCCCAGCAATCTTGATTCCAGCTTGTGTTTCTTCCAGTCCAGCGTTTCTAATGATGTACTCTGCATATAAGTTAAATAAACAGGGTGACAATATACAGCCTTGACGAACTCCTTTTCCTATTGGAACCAGTCTGACAAACACATGAAAAGATGCTCAACAGCACTCATTATCAGAGAAATGCAAATCAAAACCACTATAAGGTACCATTTCATGCCAGTCACAATGGCTGGTATCCAAAAGTCTATAAGCAATAAATGCTGGAGAGGGTGTGGAGAAAAGGGAACCCTCTTACACTGTTGGTGGGAATGCAAACTAGTACAGCCACTATGGAGAACAGTGTGGAGATTCCTTGAAAAACTGGAAATAGAACTGCCAAATAACCTAGCAATCCCACTGCTGGGCATACACACTGAGGAACCAGAATTGAAAGAGACACATGTACCCCAATGTTCATCGCAGCACTGTTTATAATAGCCAGGACATGGAAGCAACCTAGATGTTCATCAGCAGACGAATGGATAAGAAAGCCGTGGTACATATACACAGTGGAATATTACTCAGCCTTTAAAAAGAATACATTTGAATCAGTTCTAATGATGTGAATGAAACTGGAGTCTATTACACAGAGTGAAGTAAGCCAGAAAGAAAAACACCAATACAGTATACTAATGCATATATATGGAATTTAGAAAGAAGGTAACGATAACCCTGTATGCGAGACAGCAAAAGAGACATAGATATATAGAAAAAACAGTCTTTTGGACTCTGTGGGAGTGGGCGAGGGTGGGATGATTTGGGAGAATGGCAATGAAACATGTATATTATCATATGTGAAATAGATCGCCAGTCCAGGTTCGATGCATGATACAGGGTGCTCGGGGCTGATGGGATGGGAAGGGAGGTGGGAGGGGGTTCGGATGGGGAACACATGCACACCCGTGGCGGATTCATGTCAATGTATGGCAAAACCAATACAATATTGTAAAGTAATTAGCCTCCAGTTAAAATAAATTTATATTAAAAGAAAAAGATTTATGATCTTATTTTTCATCCTTCACATTCTCATTATAGAAGTAACAAAGTTTCCAGAGAACCTAAACACCAAATTATATTTACTGCAAGAACAAGAAGTTTTATTTTATACATCACAGTTCAAAGAAAATATGTAGGTTGGTTTTTCATCTATGAGAACATGTTACCATATATATACCTATATAAATATAAAATTAGAAGCAAAAATTAACATTCAAGCTCAGTTTTATTTGCATTTGTTCAACAATTGAGTTTATATGCATGCATACACAAACACACATACAAACACACATGTCACTGATCTAAAATATCCAGTTTGCCAAAACCAAGACATCTTTTCTTTCCCTCACTTGGTTTTAAAATTCTCTCAGGGAAATGGGTAGAGTGCTACCTTTAAAGTGTCCAAGTAGAATAACATATGATTTGCATTTTAAGTTTGTAGGTGGTAAAAATCAATGACATCTCTAAACAGATCCTTTTATTCCTTGTGCTACACAATTTCACATGTGTTAGGAGTTGATTGTGACTACTTGAATGATGTTACATCTTGACCTGTGCTTTAACTAACTGAGGACATCTTGATTGTATGAATTACTCAGGTGTTATTATTATTATTATTTTAAAATATGGCTCATTACTTAGATTTCCCCCGTCAGTTAGAACTTGCCAATCAATTGCAAAACACAGAGGACTCTTACTTTCATTAGGTTACAAGCACACAGTATAATATAAAAAGTAAGCATAAAAGAAAAAATCAAAAGATAAAGGCATTTTCTTATGCAAGAATAAGAATTGAAGAAACTGTGATCTCTGTCTGCGGACACTTATAGTCTATCTAGCTGACTTTTGAATAAAGAGGTGTTTCTAGATCAAAACAGCCTTTCTAGCAACATCACGGAAGTCAACAATCACAATCTTTATTTTCTTTAAAATAAAGATGTGTGCTGTGTCCTAAGTCATTTCAGTCATGTCTGACTTCTTGCGATCCTATGGACTGTAGCCTGCCAGATTCCTCTGTCTATGGGATTCTCCAGGCAAGAATACTGGAGTGGGTTGCCATGCCCTCCTCCAGGGGATCTTCCTGACCCAGGGATTGAATCCTTGTATCTTACATCTCCTGCATTGTCAGGTGGGTTCTTTACCACTAGCGCCACCTGAGAAGCCCCAAAATAAAGATAAGAGAGCTCTTTTCAAGAACTAAGATTTCCCAGGTTAGAGGTGACTTTTTCCACAATGCTATGATTCTCATACCAATGCTATGGGCTGGATAAATTGGGATTGCTCTTCACCCAAAAATGTTCTTAAACTGCTGCCAGCTTCTACATGAAGTCAAATTTCCAGAGTTTCTCGCTAATTGTAGCCCCTCTTGAATCACAATGGCAGCCTACTCGACTCAAGGCACTGAGCTTTCTTATGCTAACTTGACCTGTCTGCTTGATAAGAGCCCTAGAGATGAAGTGAACATCTGCCACTATACAAACTCTCCTCTTAGTGCAATTAGAGAAAAATGTTTACTTGTAATCCTCTACTTGGTTTTTAGATACAGAAGTGATGCTGACGTTCAGGAATTTCTTCTATCAAGTATGATGGATTTTCTTTGCATTAAACAAGGAGTGTACCCGCCTTCTCTAAGGGACACATAATCCTTGTACTATCTGGATGGTACTAAGGATAAAGCCAAATAGTATGGTCCTCAAATAAAAATCTGTTTCTGATGTTTGCCAAACATACTTCACAGCATCTATGAGGCCTGAAGGTATCCGGGGGTCCGGGTTATATGAATTTGTGTCAAAAAGATACCATTTTTCTCAAAATTTTCCAGAATCACGCCCATGCTTTCCCCAGATTTTTCCTCCTTGAGCCCTTTAGAGCTCACTGTCTACTTCTCTTTCAGGGCACTTGTCACTTTCTAGGATGTCTGATCACTATTTGAGTCCTTGTCTATCCCCCGCACTGGAGTATGAGTGCAAGGGCAGAATCTGGTCTCCTGACTCCTTGTCCCCAGCACCTGGCACTGAATGGAAGTTCAAGAAGCACCCACTGAAGGAAATCAGGGGCCATTCCCAATATGTGACCTCAGTTCACACTGGCCAAAGAGCATCTGCAAGAAGCCGGCTGGCATTCACACCCAATTCACACTCCACTGGTGACTGGCATCCAGAACTATTTGGTCCAGCTCTGACCTCAAGGAAGAGCCTCTGACAAAATTTGTCATTTGAAACCATTATGAAGCCAGCAAGAGCAGTAATGTGGACCCTGGGCTCCACCTTAGTTAGGTAGGTTTGGGTTTCACTTCGGTTTCTAGGCCGATTCCATGTCACTTCACTGCAGATAAGATTACGTTAGTAAGGGGAGAATATAAGAGGTTCCATATGTTTACTGAATGTGGGTATCATACATGGTTACATGTGTTCTCTTCGCAGCTTGTCACCCAAGACCCTCTAGAATATAATACACCTCACCTCTTCAGCCATACCATAGCTTACATCTTTCTGAATTCCAGGAAGTATGCACCATTGCCCTGTCACACACTCCTTTATCCAGTCTTTATCCAGACCCATCCAGTCTTCCTGCCTAGAAGGCCCTTCTTCATATTTTTAATGATTGAAGCTGTATCTATTCCTCAAGCCACTTTCTCCAAGGCATCTTCCTCAAGAAGCCTTTTGTCTTTCCCTCTCCTGTCCTCCAAATGGCACCTGCCCTATCTGGCTGTGTATGAAATTTTTTAGGTTGTCTGTTTCCCCCCAAGGGCAGGAAAAATGTTAGTTCCTCCCTACAACACATGGTTGTCTGAACCTAGCCTGCAAAACTGTGAAGAATAGGTCGTAGTCAACTGGTTAAGGACTGTGACAAGAGCTTTCTCTTTCTCCAGAGACCCTAGGATGAAACACAAGCTGGAATCAAGATTGCAGGGAGAAATATCAACAACCTCAGATATGCAGATACCACCACCCTTATGACAGAAAGTGAAGAGGAACTAAAGAGCCTCTTGATAAAAGTGAAAGAGGAGAGTGAAAAAGCTGGCTTAAAACTCAAGATTCAAAAAACTAAGATATGGCATCCTATCCCATCACTTCATGGCAAGTAGATGGGGACACAATGGAAACAGACACTATATTTTCTAGGGCTCCAAAATCACTGCACATGGTGACTGCAGCCATGAAATTAAAAGATGCTTGCTCCTTGGAAGGAAAGCTATGACCAACCTAGACAGTATATTAAAAAGCAGAGACATTACTTTGCTGACAAAGGTCCATATAGACAAAGTTATGGTTTTTCCACTAGTCATGTATGGATGTGAGAGCTGATCCATAAAGAAGGCTGAGCACCATAGAATTGATGCTTTTGAACTGTGGTGTTGGAGAAGACTCTTGAGAGCCCCTTGGATTGCAAGGAGATCAAACTAGTCAATTCTAAAGGAAATCAGTCCTGAATATTCATTGGAAGGACTGATGCTGAAGCTGAAGCTCCAATCCTTTGGCCACCTGATTCAAAGAACTGACTCATGGAAAAGACCTTGATGCTGGGAAAGATTGAAGGCAGGAGGAGAAGAGGGTAAAAGAGAATGAGATGGTTGGATGGCATCACAGACTCAATTGACATGAGTTTGAGTAAGCTCTGGGAGTTGGTGATGAGCAGGGAAGCCTGGCCTGTTGCAGTCCATGGGGTGGCAAAGAGTCAGACACGACTGAGTGACTGAACTAAACTACTGAGAGGCCCTAGGACTCATGAAAATAATAGTCTAAGATATAGAAAAAGATGTAGGAAAAAATGTAGGAGAAATGACTTAATATGTAGATAGCCTTCTCTCTTTACATAAAGGTATATTTTAAGTGAACCACTGAAAGAAATCTTAGTGAATCATGTAAGACTCTGGAGACTTCTCTGGCAGTCCAGTGGTTAAGACTCCAAGCTCCTACTGCACAGAGCATGGTTTCAATCCCTGGCTGGGTACTAAGATCCCATGTGCCACAAAAAAAGAATCTGATAGGTAAGTTTTCTCTGTTTTCAGTCCATTTTCAGTTTAAAAATCTGAAAATAAACTGGTGAAACAAAACAAGGAAAATTATACAGGAACTCTTCATAGCAGAACTTTCTAGGAAATCACATATACAAACTGACAGAAACACTGAATTTGAGTCAAGAACTTGATACATATTACACTGGAGTATTTTAGGCCACTCTTGGTCCATATTTCTTAAAGTTCACTCTATTTGACTCCATAAGAAGTTACCAAGGGAGCAAGAATTCTGTTTTCAGGACATTGAGTCCTATGCTTCTGTTTTCTGTGCAAATTTAGATGTCTTCAGCAATTTCAAATGCTTCCATGGATTTAGTTAGTTGTTTGTATCCCAAATAGTTATCAACTATGGGCAAAGCACTGTGCTAGGTTTTTTTATTGCTGTTATTGTCAATCTTAAAGCTAAAAGACCTACAGAGAAACAATAATTATTTCAAAGAGCTACATAACTGCCAAAATAATTATCTAAAAATAGAAAAGGTAGAATACTGAAAAGTATAAGAATCAAATGGGGAAACTGATGTTGTCAGATATGTTATGTTCTCTAACTGAAGATGTTAACATTTTAATTTAATTTGTAAGCTAACTGGGCACTATAGCAAATTTCTGAGAAGGGACTGATAGGATCAAAGCAACTTAAGAGAGATGATGCCAGGAGCTGAGTGGACAGGCTGAGGAAAGGCTTGAGTTTAGGAGGTCAGCAGAAGGAACAGAAGAAAGCTGAAAGAGAGGATGGATTTTCGACATGGTATAAAGGAGGCAGGTGAAAAGGAGAAAAGACAAAGAATGAGTTACCAGGCAGAAACGACACTGCCGCTACGGGCCTGTGGCAGTAAGGGGCTAAAGTGGCTGAAGGTCACAAAGTCAAAGGTATCCTTTACTGGAGGGAAACTGGATTATGGAAGAGTCTGAAAACAAAAATCACCAACTGCAGGTTCTCTTGCATGTTTTGAAACATGCAAGAAAACCTACTCTCTATTTGACAAGAATGATCAATCTGACCATGTAGATAGATAAGAGCAATAGTTGGATGCATCACTTGGTGATCTCTTCTAGTCCATTCTTACAAGACACATACAAAGGAGAGAAGGAGAAGGTGGAATGCTTTGAGAGAATAGCACTGAAACATATACATTACTATATGGAAAATAGATAACCAGTGCAAGTTTGATGTGTGAAGCAGGGCACCCGAAGCCAGTGCTTCGTGACAACCTGGAGGGATAGGGTGGGCAGGAAGATGGGAGGGGGGTTCAGGATGGAGGGGACACATGTACACCTATGCAGATTCATACTGATGTAGGGCAAAAACCATCACAATACTGTAAAGCAATTACAATGAATAAATAATTTTTTTTTTTTAAAAAGAACATTTGAAATTTGACGCATCACTATGAGTGCTCCAAGGGAGTGACCTGAGGAAGGGAAAATAAAACCTTGGAAATATTCAATGAGAAGGATGGAGGGAGTGAGCAGCAACCGGGGGAGATAAGAGAGCCCAAGCAAGTGAGGAGACCAGGCAGCTTCCCCACCCTGGAGGATGAGGAAGAAGGCCAGGATCAGGAAAGAAACCAGGAGAGAACTGGCAAAAGCATATACAGACGTTATCAGTTTTGCATAATGTCAGAGCACCATAATTTCTGCCTTCCCAGACTCTATACTACTTCCATCTGTTCCATCTGAGGAATCACTTTATCCTGATCAATAACATCTCAAAATATAAGAAGATGTTTTTCTTCCCAGTGTACAATTTATTAACACTAGCATTTTACAAAACGTTGTGCTTTTCTTCCTAGAAACACCTAACCTGGGCAAGCTCCCTCCTAGCCCTGCACGGAGCCTATCCGCCCAGAAAGGCTTAGTTGGCCTCCGTCATGGGGCCTCTGGACAATGAAGAGGGATTTGCATAAAGGTGGTCAGCAGAGAACAGCCCCTCTTGGAGGCCTTGCAGCGTTGAAAGGGCCATTCTCCAACCTGGCAGCGTAATCCTAATGGAGAGCTTTTGTGCGCAGGATGTGGCAGGCCGCTTTATTCAGCTGACAATCCAGTGAAAGAAGGAATGACCCGCCTCCTTTTGGTAAAGCTCAGGCAGCTGGCAGCCCACAGGCTGTACAGCTTACCCGATCAGAGGCAGGACAATTGTCAGCTTCAGCCCCCAAAGGTGCTCCGCGAGGCACAGACCATTGCTGGTGCGCGTGGCTGCATGCTGGGTGCTCTCGCTGCTCAAGACAAAGGTCCGGGAGCCTGATCTCTGCAAAGGAGAGGAGCTGAGGGACCTGCCATTCCCTACAATACTTCCTGAAGAGATCGAAATCTATCAGCAGGGCGCAGCCCTTTCGACAGTTTTGTGGATCTCTATATAATTTCCCATTAGAACGCTGGGAAAGAGCCAGATTTCTGGTTTCTTTTGCGATTTCAAATTTTTAAAAAGAAACCTGATTTTCATTTTCCTCTTTTTGAGACTGTTAGATTTACAAAATAGAGCAGAGACTCAAGGCAAACAGAATTCTACCACTCAGAGGCAAATACTGCCATTTCAGATGATTTCTTCCCAGTCTTTTTCAATGCAGCTTTGACATTTCTATAAATACAGTTTGTTCTCTGACTGATCTCTATTATTCAACTAAGGAATAATAAGCCCTTTAGAAGTATAGTGGTTTCTCCTAATTTATTTTAATTCCCTTGCCTTAAGGTAATTCCCCAGCCCAATCCCTAGTTTTCCTGAATCCTAGTCCATTATTCTGTGTATACTAGGCTGCCTTACCCCCAAAAAACAGGAAAATTGTCTCCCAGAAGCTGTTGAACATTTTTTAAAGGGGGTCATATTCACTTATGCAACAAAAATAATTTAAGATCAATATATGAATTATGCGCCAATATCACACAAAAGATTAAAAAACCATACATGTATTTTTATTACATCAAAACATGACCTATTCCAAATAAGCATCTTAGGTTTTACTTGTGGAAATATTTAGTTGTTCAAAAACCTTTTTTATTTTTGATTTTCAGAACTTAGAATAGTTGCTCAACTTGGAATACTGTTTAACTACAATTCAAAAGTATCCTTAAAAAAATGGCATATGTTTGTTGACATATGTTGATTTTGGAAGGAAAATGCAACAACTGAATAAGAATATTATTAAACAATTTTTCATAACCCAGAAAAGAAAAATAATATTTACTTTATTCCTCTTTTTATCTGCCATTATGTTTTATCTAATCACTTTATATTTTTTTAGTTTATAAAACTGACTCATTATTCTATTGTATGTTTATTAATTTCTCTTTGGTAGATCATTCTCATTGTCTTAAAATCTTTTTTTATTAACTATGGTGTCATTTTTTTAGAAATACAACCTTCTGGGATGAACTATCAATTGGTTATGAGAATGTTAATGTTCCATAATTTTGCTACTTATTTGTATCATGATTTTGAGAAATTAACAGATGACAAAGTATGACTGTTTATGTCACTTAATGAGGAATTTATTTGGCTATTTTTAAGATATTTAAATAAAACTGCTAAGGACAAATGACATTTTGATTTTTAGTAAGATTACTAAAATAAATACTTCAATCTGCTATTTACATTTTTGTGAAAGTGGCTCAGTCATGTCCGACATTTTTGCAACCCCGTGGACTATATGTAGCCCACCAGGCTCCTTTATCCATGGGATTTCCCAGGCAAGAATACTGGAGTGGGTTGCCATTTCCTTCTCCAGTGAAAAATTTAAAAATACATAACACTTTAGTACATTTATTAATTCTTAATTTATTAGCTACACAGTTCTCAAATTAGAAAGAGGGGCCAAAGAAACCTTCCATTTCCTCAATGAAAAATTGTAGACCTCCTCACTTAAAATTATCTCCCTCATTGTTGCTGACTCTTGGCTGTGACCACACCGGACATCCTCCTCCCAAATCCACTCTCACACAATCCTTTTCTCAGTGCTGATGGTTGAGACATGGCCACATGAAAGGGATGCTCGGTGAATGCCTTGGCTGACAGCTGCAATATCCTCCCTGCTCAATACACTTCAAATACTTTCTGGGATCACATGTGCTGGAACTTTACACAAAAGGTTCCCACTTGCTTCTTGTGGAATGCACAGAAAAATGAAATAGCTCGTAATGAGAGTTTCCAGAGTTTTCATGTTGATTGACTTTGTTTGTGAATTTCACCTCGAAGCACAATCCTTTTGTGAAGACAGACCCTTGTTTCCTAGGCAACTCCTGCCTGTGACTTTCAAGTGTTCTTATTTCCAAGCACTGTGTGGTCCTTGCCATACAGCAGAGCTCGCACCTAAGTATCCTGAGAAGATCAGCAGACAGAGATGATACTATAGAAGGCAAAGAATAGACAGATTTAACTAAGCTCTGTCTGTATGGTACCCAGAAATGTTTCAAACTGGTCTTGACCCAGCCTAAGAAGGAAAATGAAGCTTTCCACAACTTATGCCTAGACTAAGGGATATATGTATTGCTTTCTATGAAGAAACAACTGACTTACAAGTTCATTTTCCCAAATGGGAGATCTGAAGTTAGAGTATAGCAAGCCAAAAAACAAACAAAAAAAAATTGCTTTAGTCCACACTTTAAAAATTACTACTCAAGTGGCTTAGTGAAAGTGAAAGACACTGTCGTGTCTGACTCTTTGTGACCCCATGGACTATACAGTCCATGGAATTCTCTAGGCCAGAATACTGGAGTGGGTAGCCTTTCCCTTCTCCAGGAGATCTTCCCAACCCAGGGATCGAACCCAGGTCTTCCACATCACAGGCAGATTCTTTACCAGCTGAGCCACAAGGGAAGCCCAAGAATACTGGAGTGGATAGCCTATCCCTTCTCCAGTGGATCTTTCCAAGCCAGGAATTGAACTGGGGTCTCCTGCAATGCAGGCGGATTCTTTACCAACTGAGTTATCAGGGAAGCCCCCAAGTGGCTTAACAAGAGTGCAAAACTAGTGGAAATCAGACAGGCCATGGAGATGGTGGAGTAGGAGGATGTGGAACTCACTTCCCTTCACAAATACATCAAGGTGACATCTACATGCAGAGCAGTCCTCACTGAAACAAACAGGACACTGGCAGAAAGACTCTTCTATGACTAAGGCCATACATATCCACAGGAAGTCAGGTAGGAAGGGAAAAGAAGTGAGCGGGTTGGGACCCATTCCCCTAGGAGGAGACATGGGAGAAGAGGGGGACATTGGGCGCTCAGAGATCCTCCCTGGGGAGTGAGCTATTCAAAGACCTCTTAGCTGGTTTGAAAACCAGTGGGACTTACAGGCGGGCTGCAGGAAACCTAGACTCTGCTCATGAAGAGTGTGCACAAAGGCATGCTCACTCCTGCACTTGGAGGGTATTATGCTTAGTGACATAAGTCAGACAGAGAAAGACAAATACTCTATGATCTCACTTATATGTGGAACCTAAAAAACACAAGTGAACAAATTAACAAAACAGAAACAGACTCACTAATACAGAGGACAAACTAGTGGTTACCAGTGGGGAGAGGAAAGAGGGAGGGGCAAATAGGGGTAGGGGATTAAGAGGTACAAACTACTATATATAAAATAAATAAGCTACAAGATACAGCACAGAGAATATAGCCAATATTTTATAATAATATTAAATGGAGTATAATCAATAAAAATATTGAATCACTGTGTTGTCACCTGAAACTTAAATAATATTGCAATCAACTATACTTCAATTAAAAGCTTTTTTAAAAAAGTGGAAATCAAAAACATTCTTGAAGTCAGAATGCTTAGAATCCAGTCCTAGCTCTGCAGTAGTTGTGTGACCTTAGGCAAGTCACCTTCCATCTCTGAGCACCTATAAAATAATGCTAAAGCCCTGATGCCACAAACCCATACAGTCATTCTGCTGCTGCTGCTAAGTCGCTTCAGTCGTGTCCGACTCTGTGCAACCCCATAGACGGCAGCCCACCAGGCTCCCCCGTCCCTGGGATTCTCCAGGCAAGAACACTGGAGTGGGTTGCCATTTCCTTCTCCAATGCATGAAAGTGAAAAGTGAAAGTGAAGTTGCTCAGCCATGTCCGACTCTTAGCAACCGCATGGACTGCAGTCCACCAGGCTCCTCTGTCCATGGGATTCTCCAGGCAAGAGTACTGGAGTGGGGTGCCATCGCCTTCTCCGACATAGAGAGCATCAGATATCATCAACGAGGGGCAGTTCCATGGAAAGTATAAGGTTCACATTAATAAGGAGATAAACAGCAAGAAGACACAGTGGGAATTCAACACCTCTTGGCTTCCTCCTGAAAAACAACAGCCTTCACAAATTCAACAAATACTGCAGTAAGTAAAACGTACATTGTAAAAATTAAAAGCAAAAAGGAAAAATCTTGGAACATTGTGTGCATACATATATTATGGTTAAATAGCAATGAAGAGAAAGAATGCTAATCAAATTCATGAATTTATGCTTTAATTTCCAAAGCTAAATATTAGCTTGATTGAGCAATATCTAATGTGCCTTGAGCTCAGGCATTAGCATATGAAAGGCTGACTGCCCTTAGCTCCTTGCCCTCCCAGAGGTGCCACTTGTATATGTAAATATGGAGTACATTTATTAGTTGTCATGCTCACTCTACAATTAAAGAACAACCTGTTACTTATATAGTATGCCCAATCATTAGAAATAGAATCAGAAGAAAAACTCATCAACCCTCAAAGTATCCTTCCATCCTGGGGCATTTATTAGACATGAGTCAAGACAGACTCCAAATGTATCAAACAATAAGAATATTTTCAGGGACCTCCCTGGAGGTCCAGTGGTTAAGACTCCGCCTTCCAATGCAGGGAATGTAGATTTGATCCTTGGTTGGGGAATTGAGATCCCACATGCTGCAGGATGCAGTCCAAATTTTTTTTTAAAAAAATGAAGAAAGAACAATATTCTATTTCTCATAAACAGTATTTTGTAAGTCAATTTAATATTTATGTAATGCTTTGGAAAAGCCTGACAGAGTTCTTAAGCTCTTGATAAAGGCAAAGGAAAAATGCACCATTTCCTTGCAGAGTCTAAATGAGGAGACCTACTTCCAAGGAGGTTTATGTGCTGTATTACAAAACCTGACAATTATTTGGCTCCTGGGCTTCCCTGATAGCTCAGTTGGTAAAGAATCTACCTGCAATGTGGGAGACCTGGGTTCTATCCCTGGGTTAGGAAGATCCCCTGGAGAAGGGAAAAGCTAGCTACCCACTCCAGTATTCTGGCCTGGAGAATTCCATGGACTGTATAGCCCATGGGGTCGTAAAGAGTCGGACAGGACTGAGCAACTTTCACTTTTCAAGAGACTGATGCTTTGAGATCATCACCTTGCAAACCCAGTGGGAACCTTTGCCACACATGGCTTGAACCTATGGACATTCAGACACAGCATAAGTCACAAGGCATGACAGAAAAAGCAGTTTTTATGGCTAGAGCAAGTAGGTGTGACTTTGTTTTCCCACACCAGAGCCATCATCCCACACCCACTAAGAGTCCACAGAAACCTCGAGGACTCTGGTTCTTCATTTACAGCTCAGTCTGCTCTGGGACAATGGAAGGGTCCAGTTCCCACCCCTCCCCACAAGTGCCAGGCCCAGGCTCAGAGGCAGGAATCTCCCTGTGCACT